>NC_050523.1:13889942-13948866 GCF_002922805.2 Oryzias melastigma | reverse complement strand
CCTGCTGACCTGAAGACATCTTGTTTGCTTAATGCTACCTTCAGAATGCACAGATTGTATATGCAAAGCAAAACTTTGGTAAAAAATTTGATCTTTTATGGGTTAAAAGCACATATTATCTTATGCTGCACATTGGTTAGCTGCACTGAAATGATCCTATTTAGCACAGAGCATGTTTTATTTTGAAAAATAAGTATATAAAAGTGAGAGAGGCTAGGTAATTTTGACATTTTTGCTATTATTTGTGTAAAAAAAAATAGAGATAATTAATATTTATTATAAAAAAAAGAAAGTAATGAATGCAAATCCAAATTTCTTAAAGGCTAGAGTGCGGCTCTTTCCAGGTTTCTATCAGTAGAAAATGAGCCCAAATGGCCCTTTTACTGTTAGAGGTTGCCGACCCCTGACATAGGCCTGTTATTGTTTCCTATGAGCGTTAATTATTATTAATTAAATATTCTAGCTTTAAAATAAACATAAGCATGTATAAATATGTCAGAAGAATGGTTTAAAGCTCTTTATAAATGCATTACAGTCATTTTAGTTGGATGCTTTGTTCAATCATTTCTGTCACGTGTGCACCTGCTTCATAATCACCACAGCTGTTTGCCATTTAGATAATTAGTCCCTTTGGTCAATTTAGTGTGTGGTTTCCTCGGGGTCTTTCCATAACTTGTTTATCTACTTGTTGTTTGATTTTATTATAGTAACTCCTCACCGCCATACTTCTAGTCTCTAATATTTTATTAGGAGATGCTCAACTAACAGGTCCTAAGTAGGCCATTTCTTGGAAGTTGGAACTTTATTTAAACTTAAACAAAACAATTCACAAAAAAATAGGTTTCTACTATTATATTTGGGATGCAATGATTCATTTTAACACTGATTTAATTGATATAATTTGTGGTTGGTGATATGATTCATAGTCAATATTGGTTCTTTTTGAACAATCCGATTCAATTCAGTCTTTCTCCAAAAATTCCACCAGTGACTCAGAGATAAATATTACTGAACAATACATGTGAAGTTTTCCAGATTCCTTGTATTTCTTGCAAGAAGTGTAAATTAAATATGTGTACAAGTAGACAAGAATTAATAGCAAATCCATTTATTTTAGTTTAATAAAGTTGTGCCCACTGTTGTTTTTCAATATTAAAATAATAACGGATAATTATTAGAACATCATACCACACAGTATAGTCAAGTTTTTAAAAAAAATAGTTTTTCCACAATAAAATGATGGTTTGATCATTTTTTGCTGCCATCACATGTAAGGTTGTTTTGACGTAATATTTAAATAAATGTACTAAAAATGTGCTTCAATCTAAGTGGTATTTTTCAATATTGACATAATGGATTTGTCTAATTTTGAAACAATTTTTTATGGTAATATGTCGATTCAATTAACAACTTGCCTCAGACAGATTGATCTGGTTGATTTTTAGGAATATGAATCAATACCCCCTATTATACCTAATTATACCTCCTATTTTATATATATTTTTAGTATCATGTGATTTTTTTTTCAAATAGTGAAGATTAAGTAATCAATAAGCACTAATTTAAATAATATTTCTATTTTAATTATGTTTTATTCTCAAATGACACCTTAAGGAGAAAAAAATTAAGTAAATAAAAAGTAAATCTGATAAGACATTCAAGCTAACATGTGACTTGAATTTGAATCCAAATTTTGACTATTTTTATTTTAACCATTTTATTTATACGTTTTCACCCATTAAATATTAGAGGAAATATTCATTCTCAAAGTCTAATTAAGTACATCTTATTATGCAACACCGGTTGTCCTTTAAATGTCAACATTACAACACTCTGAATGCCAAAAACTCATGTTTCCCTCGTCAGCACACAACAGACTCGCTGGGACAAATGTGCAGCTTCTGACTAAAACCTGCAGATGTCATCTGAGATTTTGTTGTGTGTGAGGCTTTAGACAGCTCATGCAATAATAATTAATGAATGTGGGCATCAGAGTTCAGTGTCCTTAACCTGAAGCCTGTAACAATGAAATATTTAAAACATATCTTAAAGTAGATCAGTGATTGTATAGTGAAATTATTATCTAATAAAAAGGGGTTCTGTCAACATATATGCAAGGCATCATGGTAAAAGGTCACATTCAGATGACTGCAGGATTATCACAATTGTGTAATCTCTGTGAAATGTACTGATTCTAAGCTCCAGCTGTTCTCTGAAATCACCCACAACTCCCTGCTAAATAATCCAAACCTCAAAGAGCATATACATTCAAATGTCTTTATTCATAGAGTTGAATTTGGTATGAAATCGTTCTGACTTTAGCTCATGGAAGTGTGAAATCATGTTGAGAAAATCTATGGTCTCTTTTTGGTTTTAACCAGACCTTTCTCAACAAGGCAGCGGTAAAACTCCTGGATGTACGTGTACACACATTTCCAATCAGGCTCCTGCATCCGGACCAAATCCTCAGCATCCAGCAGAGGGGGGCATCCTGCCATCTTCCTGCACACAGAATGCCACAAGAAGCCAGAAGATGTGATTTCAATCACAAAAAGTTGTTATTTACAGTTTACCGTCTCAGACTCCATATGAGGAATAAGAGCTCACTCTGCGGTGCTGAACGCCAGCTGGAAGTTGTCCCTGGGTTTGTTCGGGTTGAGGATGGAGTATTCGAATGCTTCAGGGAAGAATCGGTGCACCAGGGCGCAGAAAGCTATCCCGTCTTTCCAGCTGGAAGAGAAGTTCTGAATGTCCACCCCCTTTATCAAGAAGACTAGTTTAGATTACAAGTGGGTCATAGAGGACTGAGGTATGTAAAGCTCAAGCAGGCAATAACTCGTAGAGGACGCGAGTTGGAGATATTGACCTCATATGGTTCTGTTTTGGCCCTGCACCAGTCCAGAAGCATTTGTTTGACATTTTTGGCATTGGGAGCTGCAGAAGGACATTTCTGGGAT
Organism: Oryzias melastigma; assembly: GCF_002922805.2. NCBI lineage: Eukaryota > Metazoa > Chordata > Actinopteri > Beloniformes > Adrianichthyidae > Oryzias > Oryzias melastigma. The sequence continues at coordinate 13,945,909 of NC_050523.1, read as the reverse complement.
GAGGCTACAGCCGTGCTGGCCCTGCTGAACAGAACATTCAGATGTACATGAAAGCGATTAATTTTAAATGGTGGATAAAAATAGAGAAAATGTTTGAATGTTCTTTAAATATGTTTTTTTGTCTTTATTGAAGACAAACGTGACTCGCCTGCCTGAGGTCGTATTGGAGGAAGTGGAGGAAGATGGAGACTGCTGGGACTCTAGTGGGAAAAAAAGGGTTGAAGTCAAGAATTTCAAATGAACAAACGACAAAGGCATCATAAACGTTGACTTGCTGTGTGTTGTTGGCTGCTGGTTCATGGAAGACTGATCAGTTTTGCCCAGGTCCTGCTGCCTTGACCCTCGTTCTTGCTCACGTTTTTCTGACAACGAACAAAGTGGATTCACAGACCCATATTTTTTGTCCTTTAAAAAGCTTCATTCTACCTCTCTTTTTCTTGAGAAGGTCCCTCAGCGCAGCACGAATCATCCGCCTCTCCTCAAAATCTGTTGCAGTGTCCAGCTAAGAAACAAACAAAAAAAAACTTTTAACAGACCCTCCCACGTTCACGGTGTAAACAAGTGGAAAAAGAGCCAAGTTGATGAAGAGAAACAGTAGCAAAAGATGACCAAACCGGCTCACCATCTTATTGAGCTCCTCTTCATCCTCAATAGAGGCCAGCTCTTTACTGCTTAGTGATCCATCCATCTTTGTCTCCATCTAGTTGTGTTAAATCACAGCTTCTTTTTTATAAGAAATAAAACTAAATATCCTGAGAATGATTTTATACGACAATTCCAACAGTTTGAACAGCAATAATGTCTCACTTCGTCACAGATGGGGAGGATTTTGCACAAAGCAGACATCTGATCTGCAGTCTCAAGTAGTTGAAACATAAACAAAGTCGCTGCAGAACTGCAGTGAAATGTTTGGCTTCTTGCAGCACAGAAGGAGCTTAAACACGTACAAATATAGTAATGCAATGACCATCGCTCAAAGATTCTGATAACAGACTACAACTATGTGCTGAGACTTTTAAGAAACACGACAGGGAGAACAAAGTAATGGGGAGTGGTGACTCACCTGTGATCAGGATGCTGATGGATGTGTCTCGTTAAAGTATTTTGGACTCAGTAAATCTGTATCCTCTCTTTGGAACTCCCATAAGGCTTGTATGAAGACAGGAGGGAGGGCTCAGGCCTGACATCACGCTGAAGTGCCTCATCGGGACCCCTGTTTGGATAGAGTTTTTTAAACCTTTCCAAAATAGGATGGAGGAGGAGCAGGAGGGAGAGGAGAAAAGTCTCCATTCATCTGTATCTGTCATCTTTATTAGAAAATGTTACTAAAATTTACAGGGCACTCCACAGATTCCCAGACATTTTTGAAAATCCTTTTTCTCACAGAGAGGAAAGAAAAAAAAGTTCTGATACGGGTTATAAAGAGTTATTGTGGATTAAAGGAAACGACTGCCTTATTCAGGCAAAACGCTGACCAGGAACTCTAGTGACCGAAGAAGAGAGACCTCTCAAAGGAAAGTCAAATTCTTCAAGACAAGCAGAGAGAAAAACAATTTTTAGAATAACTAAACTTCAGCAGTTCAGCTTTCTCTTTACAAATTAAAAGTGAACGCACAGTTAGAGATCAATCTGCTGAATCACATAGCAGACAAAAAGCACAATCCAGTGGTGAAACTTTATAACTGCTGCAAGCGTTTCTTCATGGTAAAGCATCATGCTGAGGATGTTGGTGAGATCTTAAAATGTGGGGAATTACAAAAAGCATTTGTATGTGACTCAATGACACGAGCTGTCTAAAGGATAAAGTTGAATCACCACTTTCTTAAAACCTTATTGCTGCATGACAGTCATATTTACAATGCAAAAACAGGCCCTCTAGAAATATGTCAGAAATTCCTCCAATAAAAAAAAAAAAATCATAGATAAGCAAAAAAAAATCTGCTAATGGGGTATGAAAAAGTGTCTTACCAAGAATTCTTATTTTGAGAAAAAAGTCTCAAGCTAAGATTTTTTTTTGTTTAATTAATTTATTCTTGCAAGACAGACCCCTTTGACTTTAGAGCAGGGGTATTCAAGTCCAGGCCTCGAGGGCCGGTGTCCTACATGTTTTCCAACCAACCTTCCATTGAAGCTCCTTATTGGCTAAACATACCTGATCCTGGAAATTAGCAGCCAATAAGGAGCTTCAATGGAAGGTTGGTTGGAAAACATGTAGGACACCGGCCCTCGAGGCCTGGACTTGAATACCCCTGCTTTAGAGGATGATACTTTTTTTTTTTAAGTCAGCTGTTTCACAATAAAAGTCCAAATTTGTATTCTATACTCACCTAAAGTGACACGTTTAGCCATTTTGTCAATACTGGAACAACACAGTAACATTTTCAGGACCAAATATTTTACAAAAATAGCTGGCAAAGTCAATACTTATTAGTAAACCCCCACCACACTAGATGGTGGGGGTTATTTATTTATTTTTTTTCATTAATTTTACGAGACATACTGGATTGGCAAACAGTGACTTTTCTATTTTCTAAAAATAACACATCACTAACTTTGCTGTCCCTTAAAATCTTGATCCTTTTTTATGAGTTTCTCCTAATGCTTAAAAAATGTACAGATTGTAAAAACTCACAAAACTTTAACATTGATCATTGTTGTTTAACTGTACTTTCAGATGCCACTAATCTTCATTGTTGTACTTGGACATTTTAGCATAAAAATAAGCACATTGTCTTCCAAAATGTATTAATCTCTTGAAAATATTATTTGTTGGTCTGCTCTTGATGAAATCAATATTTTTTGTTTATTTTTTATCCCATTTAATATAAAAATGATGGAACAAGCATTAGTCACAACCCTTTATTCGTCTGTAATTCTTTATTTAATAACAGTTCTTAGACAACGATGAGGTGCTTAAGTTTGTTTATTTGTTGTTCCAGTACTTTTCTTTCTTTTTTAATCATTTGCCTACAAATGATCTTTACCGTTGAACAGAAGCACCAGCAGAATGCAGAGCATGAACTGATCCACTGAAATCCATGCTTTTACATCATCATTATGTCCAAATAAGGCATGAGGTAAATAACATTTTAACCAATAAAACCAGAGGTGAATACAAAATGGCTAAAGATGATAACGTAACTATTTACATCCAACCAACATTGCAAATGTTAAAACCAGAAGTGTACAAAGAAACAGTAGCTGTAAAGGCAACATCTTTGTATCGCGTCAGAGTAACAGTAGCATCTCACCAAATCCTTCTCAACATAAGAACAAGCAGCTAAACTTTGATTATTAAGATTAAAAAAATAAAAACCAGTTTGAAAATGATAAGTGTTATTCGATCATTGTTGAAAAGCTGCTTTATTTAACTATTATTAATAAATAGATGCAACTGTTGGAAGTTCTACTTAAAAACTGAGGTATTCCTTGTTAGACTAGTTTAACGATATTTAGAATATTTTATGTTTTTTAATGTAACAGAAGCAATATTCAAATGCCAAACCAACAAAAACATGTGCACTAGTTTAGGCAGGAGAAATTAGCATTTTGAAGCAAGTTCTCCTCTAAAGAATGTGTGGCATTCTAGAAATGTAAATGCAGACTTGCTTATGGCAAAAATCAAGCATACATGTTATTTTATTTTTTTTGTTTTTTTTGTCAAGACTTGTAGTTGAGTTGCGCCACAAGACATTAAACAGCAACCATCATCGCTGACGGAACCAGTATGGCAACTTAAAAAGAGCAGATTTAAAGTACACATGTGGGAAATGAAACATTAAATGATTTTCTCCCACTGGAAGAATGAACAAGCAGTCTCCTGCTCTCAGAGGGAACAGCTCTTATTGCAAATGATTTCAGGGATCTGCTTCATTTAACGTCAGTGATTACTAAACACCCTAAGAAATAAAATCTATGTTGGCTTTAATGTAAATAAATATGAATGGCATCTTTTAAAAAAATAGAATTTTAAATAAAATACTGAAAGAGGCAGCTCTGGATGTGTTTACATGCACAGCGGTAATCTGATTACTCTGAAAATGACAATGCAAATGTAATCATTTTCAAGCAACCTTACACTAAAAAAATGTAAATAATCAGTCGAAAAGGATTAACTGAATCCTCCAGACTAATGTCGCTACTTTATAACCCGTAAAAAGTAAAAAGAAGAGTGGAGGTCAGGGAGGAGCAAAATAAAGGGAAGTAAATCGTAAAGAGAGGTAAAGTTGGTGTGATTATTATTCCCATCATGCTCTAATTTGTAGTTTTAAAGTACACCCAAGCAAAACTCTAAAACAAAAACATTGTCTTAAATAGAATCAGAGTATTGATGTGCATGTAAACAGCAGAAATCCGCTTTCTCAACTTTTTAAAAAGAAGCAACCTTCAAAGATGGCTCACTCTGAATTTTCTTTCCCTGCTTCCAAGCAGACAAATGACTGAAGCTGAGTGACACTCCTTAGAGAGCTTGTGAGACTAATTATGGAGGGGAACTGCCAAGAAAGGAGCGTGCTGCTGTATAGGAGGAGTAATTGGACTGACTCTACAGAGACATCTTTTCAGGTTGCCATGTGAACAGAATCTAGGCCTTCAATGTGAAGTCGCATCAAAGTTCATAACGGAGGAGAAAACACACAGCTCCTGCCTCTGAGTCCAAATGTGCTTCAGGAGGGGAGAAGCGCTTCATTGCACAGAAAAACTTTGTCCATCACTGCATCTTCAGCCGCAAAGCCAAAGCCCCACAATCGAGTCCCTCCTTTATATACAAACACAAAAAGCTGCCCGAGTGCCCCGCCCCTTCACACGACAGGGACGGGTGAATATCTGGTAACAGTACCAGTTTTATAAATATATTTTCAATAAAAATAGTGCCGATTTAAATGCAGAGCAGAAAGCTCTGCAAGCCCCGCCTGAGCCTTCAAAACCGTGGATTGGAGCCCTCTGGAGTACGTTTTCACAGTGTTAGTGTGACTGAAGAACAGTTCAGTGTGCTTCTGCATGCTCAAGCATGCATACGAGTGATCATGGATAAACAGCAGGTTTTGGCCAACCCTCATCGAATCTAAAGGCAAAGAATTTTCATGGAGTCTCCAGCTGTAAAGTAAATTGGCACGAGGAAGAAGAGAGGGTGAAAGCCTCTCCCTAAAGGGAAGAAAGCACGAATTACAGTGTCTGATAGGGTTTTAATTGATGCTCAGTCCGTTTTTTCCTGCTTTACGTCCGCTCCCCAAGAATGATGTGTTTGATCGGATGCTTCTGCTTCTTTCTCCTCGCATGCGGCGGTGTGAAAATCCGCCCGTTCTGCAGCTTTAGACCTGCGGGCATCCATGAAGTCGACAATAAACTCCGAGTTCTGATATATCAGCATGCCAGACAAGGTGAGCACTGCCCCGAGGCAGCTGAGGGCGGACAGCTCGCTGCCGAACAGCAGCTGAGACAAGAGCAGGTTTCCCACCACGTTCAGGTTGCCGAGGATGTGCAGGGTGACGGCTGAGGTGAGAGTGATGACGCAGCAGCTGGCCAGGTTGTACATGACCGAGCCCAGGCAGCTGAGCAGGATGAAGACCCACAGGCGGCGGTCGTAATGCAGCGGTGACTCCAGCAAAGCCCAGTTTTCCAAAGCCAGGGCAGCCACGGCCAGGATGCAGAAACTGGGAATGGACATCAGGTAAAGCAAGAACACGGAGTTGATCTTCTCCTCCTGCAGTAAAATGCCTGTAAAGCAAAGAAAAAACAACAAATTATGCAGTCATCTGTTTAAAATGTTAATAAAAAATGTCAACCAAAGTTTGTCAAGATGAACAAACTCATCAAACATAATCTTTTGTTCATAAACATTGATTAAAAAAATGTTTTTCAAATCAGGAGTTTTTTGACGTTCAGGTTCATCTCACGAAGAAAACCCTCATTATAGGCTTTATCAATGTTATATATAGAAACCAGAGAAATAAAGCTACAAAAAGAAGCTAAGATCTTTCCTGCACAACATCACTGCTGACAAGAAACTCAAACATTAACAGGAAGTGAAAGTTGACTGGGAGGGCAAGTGTAGCAGCTAAACCACAGAGACCTGAGCAGAAAAACAACTTCACATATAAAACGGTTTACTTGTATTTAGTGCGATGTAGCTTAATGATCAGATAAACGATCTGGAGCCCAAAAACACCAAATACAAACATGAACTTTAAAGTCTGGAACCTTGTAAAGATGTATAAAAGCGTTCCCCGTGGACTTTTAATTATTATTAGGCAATTTTTAGGGCTTAATTTCTGCAGAGTTCATTAGAAATTCACCTCTGAGTTTTGGGCGTGACTGTTGGTGTGAAGTACGCCCGCCCCAACTCCTCATTACACACTCTCCCACTAGCTCACAGCCCCATTTTTAGGTATAAACATAATTTTTACTCTCCTCAAACTGTGACATCTTTAGTTTTTCAGCTGCTCTCTTTAGGGGTCCTAACAGCATATAATCCACCTCCGTCTGATCCTTTCTTCAGCATCCTCCTCACTTACACTTTCAAACTGTGATTTGAAAAGCAAAACTTCTCACATTAGTGTATTTTTGGAATATCACACTCAGCACTCATAGCATGAACTAAATGCTTCTTGTTGCATTGTCACTGCTTTTGGTATACTCTAATGTGAAATACTTTTTTAGAATAAATAATACACTTTATCGACTTTTAAAAGATTACATTTATTTGATTTTTGGAGAAACAGCTGGTGATCTGGAACAGAATCTGTTTGTTCACAGTTAAACAAGAGAAAAATGACTAGCAGGGTTGAAAGCAGTTTCATTGCAGATAAACTGCACACCATTATGCAAAACTTTGGCTCTGGAAGTTTGTACTTCTTTGGTGTGTGAGGTCCTTCATATCAGAAACTAGCATGACATCATAGCTAATTTTACTTTATGAGCCTATTTGAGAGTGATTATAAAGACCTTATTTAAGAACAAAAGCTGAAAACCTGCAGGACTTTCTGAATGAACACATTAAAGATAGAATCTAAAAAAAACTTTTAATTTATTTGAATAAAAGGAGATAGAAGTTGGAGATGTGGAAACTGGTAGCTTACTGTGGCATCAATCAGCTAAAATTAAATACAACTTAAACAAAAAAAAAACAGTGAAGGGAAACCGCTACATTAAGTATGAAAATGAAATTAGTTTTCTGAAACATTAAGAAAAAAAACTATAGGCATAAAGTTTGGACATCAGAGTGCAAGTAAAATTCAAACACAGAAATGTTTTAAATGTCTTTCTCTCAAATGTATTTACTTTTTGAGACTGTGCAGTTACTGAAGCACTTGAAGACCCACTCTGATGAGAATGTTTTTTTTGTGTGTATTTAACATGTTCTTTCTGACATTTTTCTAATGATGGAGGACATATATTAAGAAAATTAAGCATAAGACAAAAAGATCCTTGTACATCTTTGTTTTCCTCGTCTGAGCTTGCATCTGGCTGTAAACTGTTTGGCTGGATAGACCCAATAGTGCTTGCAATTTTAGTTGGACCACTAATGTTAGAGAGGAGGTGTGAGGGGCTGTAAGGTAGCAGGAGAGCACGTAAACAGAAAAATGATGGGAAGTGCGGATGGGCTTACTCTGCTCATAGATCAGAGGGCAATTTCTGATGAACTCTTGCCATTCTGTAGAAACTATGTAAAACAAAACAAAGCAGTGCTGAATGTTTAAAACATACTTTTATGACATCTAGAATAGATGATTGTAATGCCCTTCTGTCTCTATTAATCAGGTGAAGCTTGATCAAAACTTAGCTGCCCGACTATAAACCAGAACCAGAAAGAAGGCGCACGTTACTCCATTTCTGAAATCTTTGCACTGGCTCAAAAGCAGCTTTAGGGTTGATTTTAAGGTCATTTTATTTGTTTATAAAAGCTTAAATGGAGTTGGACTTTCATTTTTATCAGATTTACTTTTACTTCATGACCTTCCCAGATCCCTCAGGTCCTCAGGTGCAGGTCTGCTGGTGATCCCAAAAGTCAGAATAAAAACCCACAGCGAGGCCACATTCCAGAGGCTTTTACAAATAACTTTTTGAATAGCTTTTAAGTAGTTTTTTCATGTTTTATTTTGATTGTATCTACTGTATTTGTGGGATATGCATGCGTATTGGATTTTTATTTATTTTTCATTATGATTGCTATTTTTTTCTGTTTATTTTATTATTTAAAGCACTTTGAGGTGCTGTTTAGCAGGAAAAGTGCTATATAAATTTCACTGCATTGAGGTTAAGGCATGCTGCATTATAGCATTGAGACTATAACTATTCGATGTTCACATAAAAATAAAAAAGGAGGAAGTTTCCACTAATACTTTTTTAGAAGCTCACTTTGTGTTTACTCACTTTCTCTAACAACTGACAGTAATGACGTAAATAGTTGATCATCTACGGCATGCTGACACTTTTGTGCGGTGTTGAAAAAATTAGCTTTAAATGAATTAGTGCAGCAAGAGAACGGGCTATTAAGTAAATAAAAATATCCAGGATATATTTAGCAACGCTGATTGTTGGTCCTCGTGACATAAATTTGAGTTAAATTTTCCATTTTTGTATTTGAAGAAGCTAAAATGGTACAAACATCAACACAGTTTATGTACCGTGTTATTTAGTCATCTATCAACAAAACATTTAGCTAAAAATAAAACACTTCCAAGAGGTTGAACATTTTCAACACAAACCGGTTGTTCTGATAATAATGTAAATAAAGTTACAAACAAAAAAAAAACCTGTTCTTAAACTCATCAGTCAACCCTAATGAAAAGGACTTCTGTTTCTGACTCTTTAGGGCATGCAAATCCAACTTAAGCATTTAACACAGCTATGAGACCATAGCTTGTGTTTGTGTTGTGTCTCCTAGGCAACCAAAGTGTATCGTGCTGTCCTCCTCCACCTAAATGTGAGGGCGTGACTCTGAAATGTGGAGTGAGTCATCCGACTGTAAAATACTGCAGAACGGCTGACTTTGGAAATATTAATACCAATTCAAAGCTAATATAAACAGTAAGAAACGAGTACTTACTTTGCTGAATAGACTTGACTCCTCTCAGCATGGTCGCTGCAAACACGTAGAAGCAGCCGGTCTGATCAAACTGGACCTCCCCCATGATGCTGAAAGATGCCCCCAGGCAGATGGGCATCATGGCTGTGTATTTGAGGATGTGGTGCTGCTTTCCCAGGATGAGAGTGGAGATGGCCAAAGTAAAGAGAGGGGTGGTGGTGTAGATCATTTGTGCAAAGGACAGCTGGACGTGGTTCAGACCCATGTTTCCAAAGGCGATGCTGGCACAAAACGTCAGGCTCAACAGGAACACCTTGCATTTTGCGCTGGGTGTCAGGTCCCGCTCTGCAGCCCCTCTGTGGCGGATGACCCGCAGTTTGATGAGCCCATAGTCCACCACTATGGCCGTCAGCATGTGCAGCGCTGACAGCAGGAGTGGATACCTGAAGTTGTAAACGGCGAAGATCCATTTGTTGAGGCTGGAGATGGTGGTGCCGGTCACCAGCCAAACGATGACAGCTGACAGCAGATGGAGCATCTCTGCGGGTGGCCTCCTCCTGCCTCTGCCTCTTTGCAGAGCCGCTTCTCCTTTTGAGACGCCATCGATCATGTTCGCACCATTGTCCTCTCTGGAGGGAAAACACATGATCCTCTCATCTCCACACAGGAAACCACAAACCCTGATGCTATAAACCTCTAAAAGAACGCAGCGGGTTGTGCTGTTGTTGTCTGATGGAGACGTGTCCTCTGCTCCGCCTCTGCACACGTGTTTCTAGTTTGCGTGCCGGCCTGGTTGTGTAATAAAAATAAATAACGGTGAAACAGTAGAGGGGCTGTAGAGTATGGTGTGCGTGTCGTGTCCCAGAGAGGATTTTTGTGGTGGTGCAATCCTGATTCAATGACGAAACTATAGTGTAGTGCACCAAAAGGACACGGCTTGTAAACACCACACAGAAATAACAAACAAGAACCCGAGATTGAATGACGCTGCTATTGCTACAACTGCTAAATTAACGCTAGCTTAGTTATTTATACCTTCACGTTAGTTTTTATAGGCAATACGTCGGTTATTACACCTCTATGTGAACCTCTAGAGGGCTAAAAGGCGTCGTTATATGAATTATTAGAGGAGTTATCTGACCTTTACCGTGAACCGAGCTGCCGTTAAAACGTCTTTCTAAAATTGTCCTTCCATGCTAATGTTTGTTAGCTAGCAACCGTCCAGCGCCAAAACGATAGTTATCATTTAAACTAAACCAACGCGTTAATTATTATGATTTTTATGGTTAGCGTTCTGTTATGTTACTTAACCAGTAGTTGTTACATAGTGGCGGCTGTGTTATTACCTGGTTCCCAAAGCGGTGACTGCATCCCCGGATAGAGCGTCAGCCGGTGTCTGTCAGCAGCAGCAGCAGACGCGGCTCGCAGTCATCGCTTCATTTAAAGGGAACGCCACTCTTTCAACAGCGAATGATCTCACTGCTGCTGAGACACAAGAGGAACACACTGTCCCGCTTAAGTTCAACATTGATATATGCAAGAAAACGGGTTTCCTTAAAACAGGGAAGGACTAATCAGCACGAGTTATTGTAGATTTGTGTTTAGTGACACAAATCACTGTCAAACTATTTATTATTAATAAATTTAAAAAAAGGTAAATGTTGCACTTTAAGCAATAAATTAATTATGCCGACTTGTAAATAATTGTGTAAACAAATAGTAAATAATGCAAACATTTTGCACTTTATTCATTCATAATAAAAGAGAATTTACATCAACATTTTTTTTACAAACTCTTGAAAATATCCAAGTATATTATAATTAAATGGACATTATCCTGCAATTCTGAAATCAATTTTATCTAAAAACAAAACCTAAATTATGAGTAATATCCACAACTTCCACCGTTCGTATGCTAACAAAAATGAAATTATAGTGAATATATATATATATATATATATATATATATATATTCATATTATTTAGGCTGTTTTGTGTTAAAAATACAAGTTAATGCCAGAATAAAAAATGTTTTGGTGATATTTAATATAAAATTTCTCCAAATGACTGAACCTCCTTAAAAACGTAATATTTAATTGTTTTAATGTGTAACGTACAATAAAGTGCTAATATTTGTATTTATGATTCAATCTTTTAAGAGTTGTTGACATGTACATGTGGATGTGTGTGTATGTTTTCAATCCATTCATGAATAATTATCCAAAATTGTGTTTATTCATATATATATATATATATAATTTATTTATTTATTTAAAATTTAAATTAAAAAAGATGGGAGGATAAAACCTTTAGAGATGAAATACCTCGTTTTTCGAGAAGGTCGTCCTTTCCAGCATGTAAACAGATTCAAACAATATTGGCAAAGGAAAAAAAAAATCAGCAAAGAAAACGAAACAAAATTAATTTGACACAACAGTCACACACAGAACACACTGGCTCACAATATACACCTCTCCTCCTCATGACAATTCATAACAAACACTTTCACAACAAAATCCAGTAGTTTCCATTTCGAAAAAATATATATTTCTGTTCTTCTTATTTTTGTTTTGATTGATTAAAATGAACTAAAATTTCAATTCAAATAGGAAACATATTGATAATTAAAAAACACTAAAAGGAAACTAGTTTATAAAGATTAGGTGAAGTTATTGCATAAATAAATATTAGATTTACACAAAGCAAATAAAAAAATGAACATTTTTGATGAGTACAAATGAATGCCACATTTGTGATTACTAAATTTTTAAATAAATCAAACATTATTATTTATATACTATAAGTTAGTCCTTTAAACAACAGCGTACAGTTAAATCAAGAATTCCTGAAGAGTTTTTGTTTGATATAAGAAGTGCAAGCAAAGATCTGTGAAGTTCAAAAGAAGTCAAAGACAAAGTATTAATAACTTTCAATCAAGCATGTTTTTTTTATTAATTATTTTGTTAAATAATCTTTTTGAGATTATCCGGCACAAAAGGTGAATTTACACAAATATGTAGCAACAGTTCACAAACAATTGTCAAGCGGAAAAGGCTTGTCCCCACTAAAGCACAACTTTCTGTAAAACCATGCATAGCTATATGTTGCCATGGAAACCAATGAGATATGAAGCATTTGTATCAAACATGACATTGTGCTTTATTTGAGCAGCATTTACTCCTTATATCATATATATTATTGTTCGTTCACAAGTGTCTACATTTAGACATTTGTTGCACCACCTTAGCTGTAAGCATTTGTATTTACAAACTAACATTTATGTTAAGTATGAGTGTTGAAATCAACAATTTAAGCATGTTTTAAATTATATTTCTGCTTTGTTCCAGCTATATACAGGCCAACACAAACGTGGCAGTCATGTATGATCATCATGCCCTGACTTATAAAGTAATACTATACTCATATATATATATTTATACATATAAACGTCTTAATTGTACTCCTTCCTTTACACTTTTGGGCTAATTTGTTTTGTTAATTCATATGCTTTTCTCCAATATATCTCTTCTGTTGTGTTTGTTGAAACTAACAACTTTTTTTAAAAAGAAAAAAAAACCTAAACAAAGTAAGACTTTATTATATAGATCCATAGTGTTATTCCCCAAGAGCAACCTAAACAAATACAGTGAATTTAGTTTTATGAAAATTACGTTGTTCGTGTTCTGTGTACCTTTACAGCTTCCTGTCAAAAAATAACCAGCCTTTAAAACTGTATAGTTTATACAACAATGTGCCAATAATCATTGAATAAATCCATATGTTTAAGATAAAACATATTACAAAGATATTTTTTTCTGCTCTCCAGAGAAGAAGGAAGAACAAGAAGAGACCACAGCCACACAACATCCATGGCATTTTGAGGAAGAGATTTAAGGAAAATATTTACAAGAACAAATGTGTCCATTTTTTTATCGAAATATACCAGATTAGTTAATAAATAACTGACACAACAGGAAGGTTAAGTGTTCCGTGTTATTGCTGGCATAGATGATGTTCAAGAAGCAACACAATATTTCACCAAAAATAATTCTAGATATACTTTCTATGTCTTCTAAACATTGAAAACACATTTGTTGCCACCAATTTACATTTTTTAAGGAATTATATTCAGACTGAATCCATAAAAAAAAAAACATTAAGGTCAAACGAAATCAACCAAAATGCAAACATATACATTTTAAAAGAAATAAATATCACCCAACTTGCTATGATATAATAATAAAAAAAGCTTTTGTTTCTGTGTAATAATACCTATTTTTTAAATTCTTAATTAAATAATTAAGGCTTGAATGAGCATTAAGCACCAATATAATCCCTCACTGAGGAAAGTCCTGGAGGTTTACTGGATTTGTAGATAAAATAAACTCCTTAAATTTGAATTTCAAAACACTTTTAGGAATAAATCCAAATACTTCTGTGCAAATGGTTTTCCTTTTGCAAGTGATAATGATTTCATGTTGTTTCTTTACCAGCTAACACACAGACACCGCTTTTGAGGTCTATTATTTTTATGTGTTTGGTAATCAACTAAAGCCTATCAGGTGTAATACCTTAGGGAAAATAGTTTTAATAGTTCTCTGAGGACAAGATTCGTCTTGTCGTAGCAGCCCCTCATCAGTGCTGGAGGAAGGAAACATCAGAACTCAAGCGTGTCACAGCAAGTGAATTCATTTTTGGAGAACTCCATATTTTTATCTTCTATAAGAAATTAAAGTAACCTATGGTAATTTAATGACTAGGATAAATTCAAAGACTGAATTTTTTTTGAAAAGTTTTAAACATATTTGACTTAATGCCTAATTCTGCACCTGTTGTTCAATTTAGTTTGTTAGGAAAATATTTGCAATTATTTTTTTGTGTTTTCAATTAAAATGTTACTTAGACCTTTGTCAAAAGAGCTCACCAAATGCTATTTTTTATTTAGAGAAGCTGTTTTTGTTTTACCACGTAGATAATAAAGAAGAGTTGCAGTTGTGCAATTTTGAGAAGTAAAAAGTTCAAAAGTGTGGGAGATCAGCAGATCTAAAGAAAGAGTACAGAAAGTTTTGTTTATTTTTTTAGAGCTGGGTGTTTAAGCCAAAGTCCATCAACAAACAGGCTGTTCCAGATTTAAAAAAGAAAGAAAACATTTGGTGCTTTTAGCAGACATTCAGCTCATTCTTTATCCTTCAATTATCCTGAACAAACTCAAATGTGATGTGTTTGTGCACAGAAAGTTCTGTAAACACTACTCCTTTTAAACACCAACAAAACAGGAGTTTAAAACTGCTTACAAAAATGACTTCTTTATAGTGTTCAGTTGTGCACAAAAGCTGAAGCCATGCAATCTGGAAGCACGGCTGTAACAAAGCAAGAACATCAGAAAGTGGAAGCAGGAGTTTTTGTGCTTTACCATCTGGTCAGGTCTAGAAACCACCAACAGTTTCCTTACATCACTAGGACCTGCTTAGCATGGCTACTTTGTCCTAGAAGATCTTCGGACACTGGCTCCAGTTTTGTCTTTCTTTGGCCTCCCAGTAGCCCCCTTTGTAGAAGTAGGTGGTTTCTCCTGTGTTCTCCTCTGTTCTCCTGTCAAACCATAGTGGTTGGTAACCCTCGATGTCTTGCCCTGTAAAACACATGAACTCCTTCAGAAAAAGTGATCTCATTTGAAAGGATTTTTTGTCTTCTCCGCTTGAAAAGATAGTGGACAAAAACTCTGACGGTCCATGAACTCACCATCTTCCAGAGCCTGATTGGCCTGCGCCTCCCTTTTCTTCCTCTCCTGTCTCTGACGCTCCTCAAGTCGCTGCTTCTGGGTGTTTGCTTCGTCCCACAGTCCCGCCTCCATGAGTCGCTGGTCAGGTCGCAAGCGGCTGTCGGTGGGGGCAACGCCCTCTTCCGGCTCATTCAAAGTCAGAGCCAAGGAGGAGAAGAAGTGCATGTTCTCTGCGTTTTCTCTGAGGGCGATAGAAATAGCAGGAAGGTACAAACAGATCACAAAATGATCCTTTGATTCAAGAGGGAAAAAGTCAAGCATTAGTCAGCTTACGGTAGAGGATATTTCTTCCACAGCAGCTTGGGTTGAAGGGTCTGATAAACTGTCTTCTGTTTGCCTTCAGAGCCCCCACAACCTTGGCTGCTGTCGACTATTTTAGCGCTCTCCATTTTGTCGTCCCAGGTTCCTGAAAGGATGTAATGAGCTGAGCCCTCTCTGTCCTCTACGACCCCCGTCACCTGAGAAGACCAGAGAGAACATTTACAAACAGGATTTGACTTCTGTCCAAATGCAGACACAGGATGACTGTTAAATCACCTCTATGTATATTAGAAAACATCTAAGCTTCAATCTGCGCTAATACAGAATTAGCAATTAAATACAGTGAGGAAAATGAACCAAATGAGAAAGCAGGCTTACTTTGCGTGGAACTTCTCTAGAGAAGTAGCTGTATGGGGAGAACTTGAGACGACATGTGTCCTTTGTAGTTGTATTTACAATGTCAATGTCTCCAGACTGTCAAACAGCATAAGACAGAAATGACATAAGAATGTAGAGTAACTTTATTTCCATTCAAACAAAAGCTGCTCAGATTTGAGTGAGTCACTCACCTGATCAATCCAAAGCTTCCCTACGATGATGTTGTGCACCGTTGACGTCACTTTGCTCCAAACGTAGTGGTTTCCACTGGAGTGAAACTGCAGATGAATATTACCTGTTGTAAGAGAAAAGAGAGTCGTTTTTATCAGCTATTTAAGGTTAGGATACGATTACATTTGATTTGTAGAGGTCATTTATCTGACAGTGCCTTCCTTACCTAACGGCATGACAGAAATATATTTTCCACGGAACTTGCTGTCGATGGTGATGTGTTGCCACAGAGTCCATCCTCGCTGTGAAGTCACATGGTGGGCAGCAGCTGGTGGATGATGACTGACCTGAGAGTGCATGGTACCAGCTGGTGTTAGTAGAAGGCAACGTCCTGTTCCGAGGTCACACTCTTCTCTATTTTAATGTCCGGAACTCAGTTAATTTGATCTGTTTGAGTACTGTGGAAATGGGGTTAGCGCGAGATGGATGTGTTTTTGTCTTGCCTGCTCAGAAATAGAGCGGTAGCCGTACTCTTCCAGGCGGTCCAGCTCGTACGTCTCCCCCAGCAGAGGGTTGAAAGGCTTGGCTGTTCGATGAACGGTGGTGGAGTAAGAGGAGACGGAAAAGGCAGCGACGAGGCACATCTGCTCCAAGGAGGAGTCGCAGCGAGCCGCTCGGTCCAGCAGCTCGCTGTACTCCAGGTCCTCTGTCAGACGCTGCAGCATGGACAACGGCTCGTTGAAGTTCACCTACAAAAAAAAAACAACCTTAGATGCACAAAAACACAGGGATTTACTCAGAACCTCCAAAAAACTGAGCCTCTTTACTGACTTACGTGCACACCAAATATTTGATCATTCTAGAATTTTTTTCAGTAAAGAATGTAAATCCAGTCTTTTTTTATCTATTACACATTAAGATTTCTTCTAAAATAGTTTATATTCCTAAACTTTTATCCACAATTATCCAATTTATTTTGGAGTTTGCATCTGCACGAGTAAAAAAAAACACACAAAAGGCCCAGGGTAGCATTGTGAACAAGTTAGCTCTTTCATCAGCAGCAACATTAGCCAAAAACTGTGGAAGTTTTGAAAGTAATGGAAAGTTTGAAACTTGAATCTGAAATAATCAAATCGCAGACTAAAAAATATTGACTAAGCTTTTCTGATAATTGCATTTCAAGAGTCATTTTGCAAAATATTTACTTCAAGTTATTTGACGAGGAAACAGGCTCACTGTGTTTAGTGTTTGGTAAAAAGTTGGAATGCTTTACAGGCATGGGGATCCTGGAGAGGTCTTTGCCAATGCAGTTCTTCATGATGCTCCACAAGTTCAGGGAGTAATTTGGTTTGTCTGGGATTCGGGTGCGCCTCGTTCTTCGTAGCTGCATGTGGTTTGTGGAAGTGTCCTTAAAAAACCACAAACTCGGTAAATGTAAAAAACAGACACCAAAGAAGCTAATTGCACGTTGATACAACAAACATTCTATTGTTGATGTGTATGTGTGGAACATACATTCTCATTGTGAGTCCAGTCGCTGGGCACTCCTCCACTCATCATACTTTGATTGCTGCCTGAGCGCCTAAAACAAAACGACAAACATGCCTGAAAAACCACTGCTGAGGTTGGATTGTTAATAAATGTCGGTGTGAGGAACATGCTGCTCACTTGTGCTGTATGTCGCTGGCAGCAGTCACAGTTATAAATGCTGCTGAGTCTTCCATGGCATCAAAGAACTCGGCCTCCTCATTGTCATCGCTCACATCGCCCTCCTGAGGCCGCTCCACACCTACCAGGAGTTTAATCCAATCACTGTTTTAAACCTTTAAGAACGCTTTGACGCACAAAACAATCAAAACAAAGCTTCTAAAACAGAAGTTTAATTGTTTATAGTTCTTTTTTTCATTTAAATGATGACAAGGACAGCTGCCAAAATACTGAATCAATTGTATTTACAGTTGGATTTGATTTATTTTTATAAATGTATAGATTTTCTTGCGAAAAAAAAGCTTGACGATTAATCTTATTGGTTGTGACATAACTACATACATACTACATTTAAATTGGGGGGAAAAAAGAGGATCGTTGAATACCAAAATTAAAATTTCTTAAATAAACCCTTTGATAACATAATTTTTAGGACTTTTTTGCCCAAATATAATACAGTTTACAATCATTGAAAAATATTTGAGCTTAGAGACACCTAAAGAGAGATTAACATTAAATAAATCAGTCCACATAACATTTTTTGAGATTTTAATGATCATTTTATTGTGACATTTTTGTCATCATCATCATGCATTACTAGTGGAAGCCTGAAAATAGCTAAAACAGAAATACAAAGGTTGTCTAGGCAACAGAAGCTGGTAATAAGTCCTACCTGTGTATGAGGTGGGATTCTCCCTCCACGCTCTCTCCAGGCTGTTGTGCTGTTTGGCTAACTGTTCGATGGTCTCCTCCAGGTGATGGCGCTGTTCTCTCTCATAATGCAGAGCCTTCTGCCACCTCCGGCTGTGAGATTCTGCCACATCTAAAAAGTCACGGCAGGCCTGTGGTGTGAACACAACAGACATCAGAGGACAGCGCTCCCTCATTAAAAAAAGCCACCTCTATTGATCTGTTTCTCCTTTGCAGTTTTAATGAGCCCGCTGAGGCTTAACCCGGTGAACTTACATTGATCATCGCATTGGAGGTGATGCGAAAGAGGGTGGCTCGCTCATTAACAGCCTTCACTTTGTCGGTGCTGTCGGTGGATGCACGTAGTTCCTCGAGTTCGCTGAGGGAGCGCTGGAGGGCGGCACCGTGCTTTCCTATAAGCTCATTACAGGTGCTCAGATCATCCAGCTTGTTGGCTAGAGTCTTGAGCACCCCTTGGGTTAATGCACGCTCCTCATGAGGTATCGGGGCTTCATCTCCAGAGTCATCTTCACAGACAGATACAAAAACTAAATAAAAAACTGCAAGAAGTTTCTATATCAGCGTGAAAATGATTCCGGTATTTTACATTGGAGTAAACCCCACATACATAATCAGCATCTCTCAGCTGACACAAGCATCTCAATGACAAACGGATGAAGGCAAATAACAACAATTCACACCCTGGACCGGCCACAACCCTTCCCTCTACAAGACGAGGAAACTGTGAATGAAAACCGTTGCCCTGGAAACGTGGGCCTGTGCAATCAGGAGGAGAGGCTATTTTTAGAGAAAGAGGGTGAAAAAAAAAGATGACGCACTACCCCTTTCCTCCTCTCTTTCTGCCTCTCTGCCCTTGCCGGCACGAGCTGAGCAATCAATTATTACGGCTTTTGAGTGAAGTTTCAAGGAGGCTGTAGTGATTATCGCCCATTATGACAGAGGTTTCTTGATTGTTTAACCCTTAGCTAATGCAAGATCCTCTTTCCCCTTTTGGTTTAAAATAAAAGTTTGATATTCTTCCACTTCTCATATTTCTGCAATCCTCTATAATGGAACATTTCTAGGTCACAACATTCAGTCCAACAACAAATGTCAAATAAAAGAACTCAAAAGCATGTTGTCTAAATCTAGGCCAATGCAGAATTTCTTTAAGTACACAGAGACAAACTACAACACTGTATTAAAGAGGGAATATGAATAATAATAATAAAAAAACAATCAGGGCAAACTGGATTAGCAAAGTCTCTGGAGATGAAGATTAAAAATGGGAGGGTTAAAAATCCTTCAGGCTTCTGTACTGGTTTCATGACCCACATACAGCTGACTTGTGTTGCTCAAGGTGAAAATGTGTTGATAATGAAGATGAATAGCATGAGCCTGGAATATTTTTTTTAAAAAAGTGAAAGGAAAAAAAGCAGAATGGTTTAGTCTTCGCAGTGGTGGATTTTCAGTCAGGACGGTGAGGAGTCTGAGACCAAACGGTGACTCATCACTGAATCACAAACACACACCTACAGGTAACAGCAGGAGTGTCATTATAGAAACAATGTGGAAAGAGAGTCTAACTTAAATATCAGGGAGATGGATTGTAAGCAGCAACGGCGGCAGATCATAAAAAGTCAGTGGGAAGGTTGTCATGTCACACCGTCATGCACGCAGCTGCTCCCATCTTTTCTCACTTTTATGCATCAAACTCTCACAAACCACAACTATTTATAAATCTAAAGCCTGTTATGTGAGAGATTTTACAGGACAGGAGCTTTAATGCTTCAGCAAACTCAACTACTGATCTGATCCATTTTAGCCAGTTTACACATCCTGCAGCTAAGCCTGTACGTGCCAAAACAAAGAGCATTTGCAAAACACAACTGATACATATTTATCACAATTGGATGAGTTTATTTGATGCAGATTTCAAAGATCATTAGTTAATTCTAAGAAAATTAAATAATTTGGACTAAAAAGCACCTCAAAAATAGAGCGAGACAAAAAAATAACAATTTCAGATTTTGTAAATTAGTTTAGCTGAATTATTGCAGCAATATTTTCTTCATTTGCATAACAGTCAAGGTTTCTGTGTGAAGGTATAAAGAAGGTCACATGAAATATTGATTAGTTGGTTCAAAATTTTCCCCAGGTTTAAACTGACTTTCTAAACCATTCAAAATCCGCCCTTTAAGTTCATACAAAACAGCAAAACCTAACGCAATCGCCAACAAGATGCACTTTTGGACAAATACTAAACACAGGCTCTAGATGAAAATTTCCTCTGAATATATAAAAGGATTACTCACAATGTAGCAATCAGGAAAAAGGCTGCAGTCATTCACTAGTTTATCCCAACAATATGCTACAAGACGAGATATTTCAATAAAAACCTTGTGCCGGCATGCTCTCTGTCTCCCTCCCTCTCTCATTTCTGTCTTTTTTTCTGTTACTCCTCCTGCAACCAGAATGGGAGGAGGAGTTTAGATGAAGGTCATTTCATTCAGCCCTCACTGCCATCCCGCCAAGAGGAGGGACAAAAGGATGCAGAGTGGGAGGGAAACATCCAGAAAAATAGAAAATATAGCTGAAATATATTAAATAAATAAATAAATAAGCTGAAAATCAGCAATCACTGTTGAAAGCATTTTATATGATCTGGTAAAATTAGAAAAAGCACTGAAATAATGACAGCTGGTGGGATATATTTTTAAGCGGTAGAATATAGCATCGTTTTGGCCTTTAATCACTGCCTCATCAAATTAAAGTGCTCCCATAAAGAATATTTGGACAACGGCGCCCCCTGGTGTCCTAATATCTATATGACACCCAAAGCTGCAAAAGAAACCTGATATGCTTTTAGAGAAGTGGGTCTTGCTTCCCAGAGGCTGCTTTTGGGTTACTGCCAAATTTAGTTCCACTATAGCCCCTTCTCAGGTGAATGCTCCCGTTTTTTTTTTCTAGGTTGTTGCTAGGTATATTTGAAACACAAAGATCTATTAAAGAGGGAACTGGCTCCTACCTGAGTGATGCATCAGGACAGTGGCGTTTGCCTTGGCTTGCTGCAGTGCTGACACCCATCTTTGACACTCGGCCTCAGATGTGGCCTTTAGGTGGTAGCTCCGGCCCCCGCTGGTTAACACCAAGTGGCAGGTATCACCCACCCCGATGTGAGCCGTAGCCAAGGGAATGGTGCCCCGGCAAGTGTGTGCCATCTCTGCCTGAGTCCTGAGGGACACAACATAAATTGAGTGGAAGTAAAAAAAAAAACAATAACCAAAAAATAAATAAATAAAGACCACAGCCTCTGTGCTCACTGATGTGACCCATTTTAAAAATAACTGTGTTGGTGGAAATTTACTGATGAAACCTTTAAAAAGTAAATAACATTTAAACAAAAAATGAGATAATAACAGGGAATGCAAATATGCAACATAAAACAAGATTAAACAAAAATATATTTATGTCTATAAAAAAATACATAAAAACTAGAAAGCTTTCTTTATTTAGAAAAAGCAACTCTTAATCTATTTATATATATTTTTATGTAATTAATATTTTTGGCTTAAAAAAACAATAAAAATGTGATGTAACTTACTATTAGTCATCTATTAATTCTGGTTTATATTGGTTTTAGTATTATTAGCTGTCATAAAGATAATATAAATAGTTGCACTGTTCTAAACTTGAGTTTTAAGTCAGTGTAGAGGCTGAGCGCGGTCCCGGGTGGAGCCCTGTCCGAGCGTTAGTAACGGTCACCTGTAATAGGACAGCAGGCCGTTGCTGAGGACGAACCACCGCCGCTGGTAGCCCTTTAGGTAGTTGGTCCATTTAAAGAGCCAGCCTTTGTGAGCGTCCAGGCACGGGAGGTGAAGCCCGGGCAGAGTCGGGGAGGGCAAACTCTTCACCAGCTCGTCCATTTGCTTCTCCGGTGTTTCCCGCAGCGGGATGCGCGGAGAGTCGGCGCAGTTTGGGTTTAGTTCCCCAACAGCTGTATGGTTAAGCTAGCAGCAGAGACACAGCGCCTCCTCCTGCTCACAGGCTGCTGTTAGCCCGCAGCTGCCGGTGTAAATCCCTCTGAGGCTGCTCTAAAACAGCCCACCCCGGCGCTGGAAGTCGGCAAAAATATGTATAGCTCGATAAAACAAGACTGGCTTACTTTAATTGCGTAGTTCTGAAGAAGTAAACAGAAGGGGACCACGATGACGTCCTCATGCAGCCCTGAGAGCGCGCGTGCAAGTGTGCACGCGACTGTGACATCCAGCATTTCCCGCGATTTCTATAGTCGCGTGAACAGCAGTGAAGACTTAAAGTACGTTTATTATTCCAGCTTTTAGGACTTCAAACATGTTTTTTAATAGTTTAACAAGCTATATTTAAATTTCATTTGCATTTTAATTTATTCTAATTTGCTAATTGCCCCAAATTATACTCATTTATCAAATATAAATATTTTTGAAATAAATATTACAGCAATTAGGCTTAATGCATTGTAGGCTACATTATATAGATTTATCATAAACAACTGATTGGGACATTTTATAATGTCAATAACTTACAGTAAATAAAATTCAATCTCTAAAATAAACTTAATTCTTGATTTATGAATTTACGACCATTTTAAAAACTATAATTGGAAAATCAAATGAGGGAAAGAAAAACTCAAGACTTGCAGAGATCCTTTAAATCAGATGGCTTTGCAGCCCATCATTTAAAATGATGCTTATGAACCAGAAATGTTGACAATTTAGACTAAATGTCAAGTCCAGCTGGAAAGAAATAGAACCCTGAACATGATATTAAGGAAAGATTAATCAAATTAATCCTTTGTGGTTACAAACAAGTATTTTGTATGCAAATATGACCATTTTGTGGCCACAATTTAGTATTTTGTGCGCACAAATTCAAATTGTATAGTTATAAGTATTAGCATTTTCTCAGCTTTTTGTGTTCACAAATTAGTATCAATTCCTACAACTAATTTGTGGTAAGCACAAAATACTAATTTATGCCCACAAAATACACATTTGTTCACACAACATGCTAATTTAAGGGCAAAAATTAATTTGAGGGAACAATTTGTTGTTTTTAAGTCATGTCCAGGGGTCCATACTGTAATAATCAGAGGGGAAAACTTTATTTTTAAAACTTCCAGGATGGCTTCCAGGAACTATACTAAAAGAAGAAACTTCACCCTAAAACTCAAGTAACTGGAATTCTATCTCTGTTCTCTATTTTTGTGATTTTCACAAAACAAAAGAGAGATACGTGTGATACCAGCAGTTGGGTTTATGTCTTTAACTCAATTAAGATGTAGTTTTCTCTGGTAACTAAAGCTCATCTAGCATAGATCAGGCTGGGGTGGTTCTTAAAGCATTAACTCCAGCCACAGTCTACTCTTGTCCCAATTCTTAATTGAGCTTTCTTTCAAAATCCTCTTATGTGCTGCTTGTTCACCTTTGTGCACCACATCTTCTTCTTCCATTAAACTTTCTAATTCCAGCACGATTCAGACAGCCAATTTCCTTACGTCTTTCCTTTTAGTGCAGTGCCAGTCTTCTGTCAGTTCCAATAGTGAAAAAGCTGATTCAGATTGATGCATCTCTAAAGAGCCAATCTGTAGTGGCAATTGATTGAAATGTCTAGTTAAGAGTGTAACACTTCTTGTTTGCAGGATTCTACCTTTGTTTTATGTTTGAACTTTCTGAGACGCTAAAATGAGAATTTAAGTTGGAATAAAGTTAAATTCAATAAGATTGAATACATCAGTCTGTGTCCAAAGATTAGGTGTTGTTGTAGCTCAATGGGTTAAGCAGCCGTCAGCCAATGTAGATTGGGGATTTAGATCTCAGTCTTGACAGTCATTGTGTCCCTAGATGAGACAAATGCATACATTGTCTTGAATTGCACAAAAACTACACAAAAGTTTTGGATAAAAGAATCTACTAGATAACAAATAAATGTAATCACTCATGCCACAGAGTAAAACACAACAATAAACCACAACTGCATTTTAACTTGCTTGCATTACTCAAAACTTTATTTAACACTGGAGAATGGTAAAATATTTGACTCTTGTACGGACAGCTGAAATAAATACCATGGAATATCATTAATAAACACCACTAGCGGTGAAATCAAACAGCTAAGGCGTCTTAAGCTACTCTAAAGTACTTGATGTTTTCCAGTCAGTTACATGGAAGATTAGGTACAATAAATGCATCAAAAAGTAAACAAGCAAATTGTTGATTTTTTTTTCTTTGCTTTTTTTTTCATTTGGCATTATAAGTCAGTGAAAACATTAATTCTACAATCATTTCTGCAAAGTGCTTTGTGAAAGTATGTCCCAAAAATAAAAAAAAGGCTCGACATATCTGTGAATTCAATGCCTGCAGCTTTTCTTTCTTTTAAAAGACGAGGGGGGAAATAAAAGTGAGTCATCCTCGTAATCAGAAATAATTTTTGTATGGCACTACGTCAGAAAGCTTGGGGATGTTTTCACTTGGCTTTAAAATTTAACTGTTTAAATGCCATGTGGTAAAAGAAAAAAAAAATCCGCTTACACAGCACAATGCAAATAAAATGTTTAAATACACCCCAACTGGTATGAATAGTAGAAGTATTAAGAAATCCTGACCCAATAGATAAATAATTCATAGAAGGAAAACTTTAGGCCTCTCCAGAGGTTTGCTGGGTACAACAGTAAGGCAGTCAGCTTAACATTTAAAAACCAGCAAGGTGAAAAAGTTGCTACAAGAAATGAGCTTCGGTTGAAGGTTCGTTGTCATTATCACAGTGTCAAATGTCCGATTCGCCGGCGTGCTTTCCCGTGTTCAAAGTCTGCTCCTGCATCAGAGAGCTTAAAGGAGGCCTTCCTGCTCGAAAACAGACGGCAGGAGGGAGAAGTCGAATGGTACAAACTTGACACCGGTCCCATGGTAGAACTTATTCTGA
Organism: Oryzias melastigma; assembly: GCF_002922805.2. Classification (NCBI taxonomy): domain Eukaryota; kingdom Metazoa; phylum Chordata; class Actinopteri; order Beloniformes; family Adrianichthyidae; genus Oryzias; species Oryzias melastigma. The sequence goes on along the minus strand of NC_050523.1, from coordinate 13,920,938 downwards.
AACTCCACCCTGAGGTTAATGATAAAAGCACAAATTAGTCAAGTACATTTGATTTACATTTGGGTTTTAGTAAGTTTCTGTGGAATTTCTTAATTTTTAATGTTATTTTTTAAAGTTGTGACTGAATTTTTTTTATAATGTTTTATATGCTTTTTTTGTTGCCTATTGTTTCCATTTCCTGCTTTAGCTTTGTACTTTAAAGGTGCACTCATTAATCAATGTAGTCCAAACAACACAGCACCAATTCATAACATCATTTTATAAGTATTGAGTCTCACCAATGAAGCCGGAGAGCGTGCAGGAATGCTGACAAGCCTTCCATGACGAGCAGGATGGACACAGTAAGTGTGGCAAAGAGGCCAAACACCGGGACCAGAAACACCACCCCGACTTTTGTGGTGATCTTAAAGCCCAGACGCATCACCATGGCCCACAGGACCTCTGACAGCTCTGAAATTAACAGAAGCAAAGCCCGCAGAGGCAGAAATTAGTCAAAAGAAACAAAAGAAGCTGCGGCAGGAAAAAAAATGCACAGTGTGCACTTCTTTTCTTGGTAGCACTTACGAGCGTGAGCTAAGCTGAGAGCCCAGAGCCGCAGGTAGGAGGCGGTGTTGGAAATGCAGCCCAGGCAGAATTCGATGGTGTGGATGGCCTGGTGCAGACACACGTCTGCAAAGTCGAACTGCAACACAGTTCAAACAGAACATTAGTGATCAGAAGAAAAAAAAAGGAACTTTTGTGTGTGTGTGAAATGAAAACCTGTTTGGGGAGAGGCTCTCTGTTGCTCACTTCGTCAAATCCCTCCTCTTCATCATCGTCATAGGATGGAGTGATGGAGTTGTCCTCGCTTGCGCGCCTCACCCTCTCGTAACCCTGAGGAGTGGCCAGAAACTTAAAGTCAGTTTCTGAGTATTAAAGTGAAAAGGCAGTGGTACGTTTTTCTTCAACCTACTCTGCGTCTCCGCAGACCTTTGCCTCCCCGGTAAAGCCAGTACAAGTAGAGCGGCTTTCCTAACAGCAGTACAGGTACGGAGAGCATAGCTACCAAAAGCAGGAATATCTGCAGCCCGGTCTGTGGAATCACATCAACACGGTGAAGCTTCAACAAAGTGTCACAAAAACATCTGAGGTGCAAACAGGCACCTGTCCCGGGTACAGAGGAGTGATGTCCTTTCCCTGCATGATGAACATGTTGATGAAGTGGATGAGGATGCTGGGAGCCCGGTTGGACTCTCGCGCACTGAATGCCAACCACTTGTAGAAAATCATGAAGACCAGGTAGCCAAAGAGACACAGCAGGAAGAGAAGCTCCGGGAGGAACAGCAGGTAGACATTAAATTTTTGTTTAAAGTGCCTGAAAAGAGAAAATAGTAACAGAAAAGAAAGAATTCCTTCAAATTATTCAAAGGAAAATCTGTTTTTCAGCAAACATGTGGAAGAGTTTGGTGCGAATGTAATAAACGTGTTTTCTTTGGAAAAACCATCTTCTATATCCTACTTATTTCACTAAATAGCTTAAACATCTTTATTGTCTTAAATGATAATACTATAAAGTAAGTCACGAAGAATCAGAGAAGAAAATGAAATACTTTGGTGACTTACAGGTGGTTAAAGACACTCAGCACCACACCGAAGCTCATGTGAATGACTCCAACGATGACAGACATCTTCATCTTGTACGAATTGAGGAAGGACAGCCGGTTCACCGCCATGTTCCATATCTGATGAAAAATTCCACAGAATCAGGGTAAAACAGAGCCAGCAGTTTCTGCACTGACCGTAGTTTCTGAGGGTTTTCACTCACAGGATCGATGCCAAAGGGATAAGGTCCATTAAAGACACCACTGACATTAGGGTCCATTGTGAGCAAAGCATTATTTTGGAGTGTTTTGTTTCTGTTGTGTTTACAAAATGAAATTTCTTTAGATATAGTATTTATTTTTATATATTTTGAATAATTTGTATTAATACTCACGTCCATTGCTGGTTCGTGAACATCGCCTTAATGCTCCACCCAGAGCCAAATATGTTCAAAGACTTGGAGAAACAGTCGTTGTAAATGAGTCCGGTGTAGACAGAAAAAAGCCCCATCATCAGGATGATGTAGCGTCCATTGAAAAATGTGGTCCATATCTAAGAGTCAACAGAAAATCAATGACCAGATCCAGCTAATTAGTGAAAGATCTAAGTCTGTTGTGGAGGAAGCAGGTGGATCATTCCCACCTCGTTATTGGACCGCTTCTTGTTCTGCTTCTTCTCCGTCAACACCATCCACAGGGCGAAGAGGCTCATTACGATCCCGTGACCGAGGTCACCAAACATTACAGCAAACAGGAAGGGGAATGTGATGATGGTGTAGGGAGCTGAAAGGAGACCAGCAAGTGAATGCTTTATATGCTGTTACTCAGAATAAAACCAAAAGGTGTCTTTTTATCCTTTAGAAAACATGATCTTACCTGGGCTTACCTCACGATAATCCCCCACCCCATAAGCTTCCACAATGCTCTGAAACCCAGATGTGAACTTGTTGCTTCTTAACAGGGTAGGTGGAGTATCAGTGCAAGGGATGCGATTCACAAACGAGGGCACAGTGGCGTCCCCTTTTCTCTGATGAAGAAGACAAGGAAAGTAAATATTTCAGTTGAAATAAGAAATATCTGTATTAGAATCTAATCTGAGTATTATAAAGACTCTTTAAATTTAACATGCAGTATGTAGGAAAAAGATTTTTGCAAATGGGAACTTTACAGCAAACCTAAATGAAAATATTTTCTTACATTTTAAAACAATTAAAGCCTTGGATTAAAGCACAATTTCCAGCTGTTTTATTGAGTACATATAAAAAAATCAAGTCACAAATGCACATCCCTCAAACTAAGATTATTTTGTTAGTGAAAAACTTTCTTAATAATATTATTTTTATTGCAAGGCAGAAAATAAGACAATTTTTCTTGAAACAAGGGTCTTTTTACTGTATTATGACGCAGTTTTTCATGTTTGCAAATTTGTTTACAACAGAAAAAGTTTCTAAATCTCATGATATAATTGCTTGAATAATAGAAAAAAAATATTTTTAGCAACTGCAAACAATTTCTCAAGAAGTAACAGATGTCTGTTTTCCTCAGTCCTGCTGGAGCATCAGTCTGAGTGAATCTTTCTCCACAGAACATGTCAAAGTGTGACGTCATTCTCAGTGATTTCCTTTAAATCTGACTCAAAAAGTTGTTTTTAGAGGCTTTTTTAAATGAAGTTTGGACCAAAAGTGAATTCTGCATTACTGTTGTGAAAATTTTACAGTAAACATTCCACAACAATGTACTGTATATACTACCTCAATCTGTCAGTGCTCATTCCATCCATTGACTGCATATAGAGAACTGGATGGAGCAGGTGTGATGTCATCGATACGAAATGTCTCACCTCTGCTCCAAACAAATTAAGCCAATTTGTCACCATTTTTCCACGATACGGACATTGCCAAATGCAATTATTTTTATGTATTTACTTACTTAATTGGTTCTTGCTTTTGTTGGTTCGTTGCATTTTTAGATAATCAGATTTGGTCTTTTTGCCAAATTTCTCAGTTTTTATGTTGATAACAAGAATAAATAAAAATCAAACACTTGACAGTGCATAACACTCACCGAACCTTCTTCCAGAGCTCCTCTTAGCTTTGCTAAATCACTGATGGGGCACCACACCTCAGCAATCAGACACTTGTTGGTGACGTCAAAGCTGCAGAGGTTGAGGATGTGATAGATCGCTTTCATCTTTTTCACCTGCACGACCCAGCTGAAGGCCGACTCCGACGCTTTCTGCAGAACCTGCCTCAAGTAATCTTCAGTGCGATGAAGCACCTGCAGAAATCAACAGGTAAAGCAAACACACATGCATGAACCATCCTCCTATCATGGATGAAAGGCATACTTCTTACATTGTTGAGGTCTTGGATCCGGGTTCTTAAGCTGTCCAGAACATCTGCTCTCTCCTCGTCATTCTCAGGGTGAGGATATAGGTGGCAGTGGTAACTGAAGAAAGAACAAATACATGTTATTCATGAGGAGCGGGTGAAAACTAAAGTCGTTCAGTGGAAGATTTTACCAGTCGCAGATCTTCTGAACTTTCTGTCCAATCTGGTCCCCCCAGAAGGAGATGAGAAACACCACACTTTTGCCTATTTCGCCCTGAAACCACACAGATCAGAGACATTATAGCAGCATGGTGTTAAAAATTATTAACATTGGCTTTAGAAAAGCATTAAACTCACCGTGTCGAGATCAGTAAGGCTCTCATCCACTTCTGCGTAGCTGAGGATGGTGTAACCTTTACACACTCTCCACAACATGCGCTCGAAGGCCTCCACCTTCACCCGCTGGATGAGACCGGAAATGAACCTGCAATCGGGAGAGATCAGAATAGCTCCACGATGTGTAACCGCATCCTCTGATGTAAATAAATGAGGCTGCAGCTCACCCCAGCTTGGCTCCCAGCCTCTGCATACCAGTGCATCCTCCAGCAGAGTCCGTTTCCATGGTGGGGAACTCTTCATACTGGGGACCAAGAGCCTCATGCTAGTTACAAAAGGGAACATGTTTCTGTTGGAACAGCGGGGTTTTGCCTCACACAGCTGTGAAAGCTGCTGCTGCTGGGAGAGTCTGGATGAGTCAGGTTGTGCCTGTGACGGCGTTAATGTGACCTTATCTTTAATTAAGAGCTACAAGATCCAGTACACGACAACTAATGAGGATGAACGAGCGGCTGAATGTCGACTCACTCACCCGGGAGCGGCTGTGGATGAAGGTCTGAGTGATCTTCAGCATGTGTGTGTATTCGGTGAGCTCCAGGAGATTCCGCTGAAGCTTTTCCTTGTTTTTCGCCACCTCACTGAGCTCCATCTCCAGCCTCTGAAGCTGCTCCTGGATTATCATGAGGTTCACATTTCAGTTTACTAGCAAAATAATCCATTTGTGTGACTTTTGCTGAAAAAAAATATCACTTTATTTACTTCAATTTAAAAACTAAAGTATGCAAGAACAAGACTTTTTATCCAACGCCTCTATATCATTTCTACTTTACATAATTGCAACTCTTTACTGCATTCGTTTTTCAGGCATCACTGCTTGTTTACTAAGGTGTCAAACGAGTTAGAGCTAGAGGTTGTTAACAGTTAACATAGGAAATGGTTAACTTGGACCCAAACAAAAGTCTGGTACCATAAAACTTAAGATGTGCAGAAAAAAGCTGAAACAGATGGCCAAATACATGTCTTTAGGAACAACACAGTAGCACAGGTTAAAACACTAAACTTTTTTTCACACTTTCTGCTGTCGAACCTTCACAGATTTAACATAAATTGACAGAACAACAATAATAAAGGACAAACTTTGTGGCTGCAAGTTTTTCACAAACAGAAAAACTCTTAAAATATTAAGCACAGGTCTGGATTCAAGTAAACATTCAGCAGAAACCACAAAAAGCACAAAATGTGTGAAAAAACCCAAAAATACATGAATAATTGATGAAAATCCTACAAACAAACAAAAATGATAAGACAATTCAAGCATGTTAGGTTGCAAATCATTTTCAAAAATTTCCCTTATTTTATATTTTTTTAAATAAAAAAGAAAAGTGTAGCAGTGAATCGACAGAAAATATTTAATAAATCGTAACACTTTAACTTTTTTTTACAACAAAACCCAAAAATAAAGTAGGTATAATTATATGCAAACTACTCGTGATTTTTTCCAACATCCACAATCAGAGTGCAGTGGTAATAAAACAGTAATAAAACCAATAACATGTTTTATAACTAAAACAAAAAATGATTTTTCCATTCAAGGTAATGTTAAATTAAGAGGAGTCCTGGATTTAATGGTACCTTGTGAATTAGGGACATGCGGCTTGAAGGGGTTAAGAGAAGTCACCACTTTTTTTAAATTTTATTTTATACAAAAAATGGAAAATTGAAGAATTTATTAAGAAAGGCACCATCTACATATAGCGCCCTTGTGTCCTGGTGTGCTTTTTCTTTCATTTTCTGCTGATGAAACAACTTTCCTCTCATCAAACAGCTACAACAGAGGAGACTTTTTCCACAAGAGACGAGAACAAGCACCCATAGGTGCTACTCTTTTGTATCATTGATTGTAGAACAGCATCTTGAATAAAAATAAATAGATAAAAAAGAGAATGTGGATTGATTAAATGGGCAGATGATCTAACTGGAACAATCATTTAGGGTGGTTGCTTAGCAACTATTATATTAAAATAGTTGCATTCAGTAAGATTAGAAACGACATCAAATATATGTATGTGGATTTCATGACATAACATGCAAAAAAAAAGAATGATATCAACAAGAACAAAAAAGTCATGATATTGGACATATTTGTTGAACATAACAAACAGACTAAAGAGACTGTTGAGACTCTTACCATGATCTCAAGGACTTGTCTGGGTGGAGGAGCCAGGGGGCTTTCATCCTCCTCTGGAACAGCTATTCTAGCCTTGTGAATCTCCCTCAGAAGATAACCTGGGTTTAAAACAAAAAAAGTGTCATGATTGTAAGTTTAGAGCCATTACAGTGCAAGTGTCACAGGCAGAAGGAACTATTAACAAACTACAATCACTCAGTTACATTCACTAAAAACAACAATTGTAAAAATTGCAGTAGTTTTGCTGCATCAGACTTTTCAACCCTTGATCTGAACGTGTTCACTTTCATTCTTCTCCCAATAACAAAACAAAACAAAAAAAAAATACAGAGACTTTGTTTTCATATTTGCTCAAATGAAATAAATGCATAAAAAACTCAAAATACCAGCATTAATATCAGATTTCTCCAAAATAAATATCAAGCATTCCTATTTCATTCTTCACATCAGTCAAAATCTTGTTTTTGCAGATGAATACAATAGAGATAAGCTTTGTTTAATTGGGTTAAATATTACTTATATATTTGGAAAAACAAGAATTTTAAAAATTGTATTCTTTCTTGATTCTGACTTTTCAGACAATACATCAAATATGTTCAAACTGTTATTCAGTAGAAGTAGTTGTAGTACTTGTTTCATTGGATACTTTTTTAACTACTATAGTAATTATGTGTATTCTTATTTATACTTGAATAATATTACTCTGAAGTAAATAATCTTACTTGAAAACTAGTTTAGGTTATTTTCACAGCCGGAGATTAAAAAAGTAAAACCTCAATCACTAAGGTAGAGGTTTGAAACTCCTGGCCCCTCGGGGTTACTTTGTGCATTTTATTTGATTTTTAGCCATTCTATAACACCTGCTTCTTGTGGATAATTTTGATGTAAAAATGATTCGTAAAACTATTTTTCTCCCCTTTTAAAAGGGGAATTATTGCTAATGAAAGTAGGAGAACAGCAACGCTGGAGATCTTAAGAGCAAGCAACATTTTTAAAAAAAAGAAAGAAAGAAAAGAAAAAACAACTATTTTACAGCAGAGGAGGAGCCAAGGTTTTTGTCTTTTAAAATCTAAAAGAATGAAGATGCCTTACCCTGTAAAATCCAGCATATTTTGCATTTGTTGACAAAGAATTTGGATACATGTTTATTTTTATCTCAAAAAGAAAGAGAGAGCAGATAATCCACTTCTAAAGTCATAAAAGCTCCAAATAGCTGCAAAAATGAGAAGAAATATCCACATGCTCTTTGCAGTTTTGCAGTATTTAAAGACAAAACGACATCATTTCAATCACTTCTGAATTATTTCTGCCTTAAAATTACTTAAACTGTAATACAATCCTGTGATGGAGTGACTGTGTGGCTCCTAAAGTTTGGGGTCCTTAGGGACACTTCAATGGAATAACACTCCACTTCCCTATACAGACTCTTCATGATAAAGGTGTATACCCCAAATCCCAGGTGGCCGGCTGCTGTCTTACCCAGAATCCTCTCCATCTCTTCGCACCTCTTGATTTCGCTGACAAAGCGCCGCTGGAAAGAGCTGACACTGGGGTTGAGCTGAAAGCAGGAGAGCATCTCAAGTCAGGTGTCTGCAGAGAATGCCTGTCCAATAATAAACTACTCTCTGAAATATGCACCTGTTATTCAATTAATATTATAATTTAATAATTTTGGTTAGAAAAATTGTATATGTTTTATTTATTTTCCATATATGGATATTTAATATACATATATTTATACTCACATCTCGAAACTCGACCAGCCCCAGTTCTCCGAGCTCACTAATGCAGTCATATTCCGAGCCGGACTGCAGGAACAATTGCGCCAAGCACATCTCTTCACTCCGAAACACCATCTTTATCTGCCAGACACGCAGCCCTCCTCCCCTGGTAATCTGTCTGCAGCCTGCTGTTCACTGTGAACTCCGACGCCACATCACACCATTCCACCAAACGACCCGCGCGGCTAATTTCCCTCCTCTGAGGATTAATTATCATCAACCATTAATGACTGTTTTAGGAAATTATCCTCATTCTGGCTCAGGTAGCCGCTCCGCTGTTTTTCTTTCTTCCTACGATGACTATTCAATAAAAAAGACGAAAACAAAGACACAAACCTCCCTGATGCACATTTTGCGTCGAGTAACCGAAGAGAAAGGCGTCATCCTATCGGCGTTTTACCTTGAACACCTGTCATTATAAAGAAAAAGATCACTACAATAGGGTAACACGCCACCAGCGTGGACAGAAACGCGCAGACAAACTAGAAAATAAATAATTATCAACCCGCCACGTCAGTAAGTGAGGCCGCAGAGTCACACGTTAAAAATAAGCCCCCAGTCAGAAATAGGCTACGGCCTTTATTCCCTTTACGTCGCCTAGCAATTGACACAGATTGCGTCCACAGGTTGCCAGGTCTGGTTGCCTGCTGGGGAATAATCCGGTTTCCCAGATGAAGAATAGCGACTTGAAAGCTAGGACAATTTAAACACGTGGTGATTGAATTTTGTGATTTTCAATCCCTTAATATACGTTTTTCCTTAGCAAAGTAGCAGATAATAATCTTGCAATTAGGCTATATCAATTCTAAAGTTGATATTGAGGCAAAAAAAAGTATGAAATTTCAACTAATTAAATTAAAGGGCTAAACATAAGCTTCAGAATTGGTGACATTATTACGACAAAATAAAGAGATTTAAATAAATAAAATGGGTTATTCATTACTTTTGAGTTAATAGTTGGTTATTTTTATATTTTGATCTTATCTTCTATTTGAAGTTTCACAATTTCATTTTTGGCCCTTAAAAGGAAGATTGTTTGCATTTTAACATCCGTTTTTTAAGGGGGGTTATTCACAAACCTGGCAACCAGCGCATCCTTTTATTTGGTCTTCTTCACTAGACTTTCGCTTTCTTACAATAAAAAAATACTTTTTTAAATATTAGGATATTTTATTATTTTTTTAGGATTTCAGAATAAAAGCCATGTTTAATTTGAAAAACTTTTGCTAACAAAGGTCTTCATAACAGGAAGCACTGTTTTAGATCAATCATGACTCAACACAATATCAGAAATACCATCCACAAGTTTTAGGTTAATATTTTATCTGAAGAACCAAGGCATAAAAAGAGAAAAAAAAACAATACTCCCAAACTTGAACCACATTTGAGATTTTTTTAATTTAAATGAATAATTTAAATAAATCACACGGGTGTGTCCTGCACACAATAATCAGTTTTATCAACATCTGAAATACAATATCCCTCCAAAAAAACATTGTGGATTCTGTGGCACAACTTATTACTTTTGAATTTCTTAAGACTTCAAACTCTGAGCCAATCGGTTGAGCTCCTGAGACAGAGCCGTGACCGTATCCAGGATCAGCTTCCTGTCCTTCTCCTCCAGTCGGGCCTCACACCGTTGGACAAATTTATCTGGATGCCAGAGGGTTTGCTGCTTCCGGAGCGCTTTGCGAAACACCTCCACATTCTTTCTGTCCACGCCGTGTAACATCACGTCCACCATCTCCTGCACTGTGCCTTTAGGAGCAGGCCAAGGGATGTCGCTGTAGCTCAGCTTGGTGCTGCTCGATGAGGATGGGTCACTGAAAGTGGCGGCGCATCTCTCCTCGTAACAACGCTTCTTTCCTTGCCGCGTCTGCTCTTCCTTCTGGGCTGCTCGAGCCAGATACTCCTCGTGTTCTCTTTTCAGCCTCTCGTGCAGGTCTTTGTGACTTTCCTCTTTCTGTTCCCTTCTTTGCGCGCCGTTCCGAGTTTTCCACGTAGAAGACGTCGCTGCCAGTTTCTGAGCTTCAGCGTGCTTCTTAGAAAAATACTCTCTCCTTATACGATCAGCCCAATCCCCAAAGTCCTCATCATCATCATCGACAGGAAGAAAATCATCAGCTAAAATAAAATTAAAAAAGGGTACAGTTAAAATTCATAGAACACAAGTTACATTTCAAGTAGACTTCAACTCTTACCATCATAAACTCCAAAGTTTTCACAAAACTCGTCTTCACATTCACCAAAGAGCTTCTCCAACCACTCCTTCTCAGGGTCGGCTTGAGGAGGACGGCCAGTCGTTTCTGCTCCCTGATAAAGTAAGTTATTAATAACAAAAAAATAAATAAATAAAAAAAAACACTTTTTGTCAATCAGATGTACTTTTTAAATTATGTTGACATTTAAATGTAGGTCTGTGCTTGTTATTATTATAGAGTTAAACATATTCTTGGTAATTTGATCTAAAACAAATAGAAGGAAATTCTAAATGAAATAAAACTAAATTGTGTTGGGTATAAACTGCGGTTTTCTTTTTTTTTTCTCTGCAAAATATGACCTGTTTATTAGTTTGTGTTGGATATTGTAATACCTTATTTACAACAACCATCAAGGAAAATTAGTTTTTTGATGGACTTTTTATATATCTGATTACAGATGACCAGTGCACCAGTTGAAGCCTGGAGATATACAATTCGTTGAGTTAATAATCTTCAAAACAACTGCAAAAATTGATATTCCCATTCAAAGAACCATTACCATCACCATTGCTGCTGATTATGATGGGATTGCCGTTTACTAGATCAGGAGTCTCCAACCTGAGGCTCTGGAGCCATCCATTGTGGCTCTCTGATAGAAGAAAAATAAGATGTTTCTCAATTTAAAAAACAACTTATTTTTCTGATTTTAAGGCGTTTTAATGGAAACGGTAAAACTGTATTTACACATAGTACACATCTCTCTCTTCTCCAGCTGTCCATCAAGCAGTGCTAAACTTTTTAGTTTACCAAAGTTGTAATAAAACTTTTTGACTGATTTTTGAGTGCTGTATAACACAGAAAATCAGTCTGAGTCCTAACAACAATTCATACATAAGGTGTGCTGCGTTATATGGTAGATGGTCTGATTTTTTTTTTTTAAAAACAGTTAAATTAGTTTAAATGGTTCCAAAGATCTTAATTGTGGCTAGCTAGATTTATAAGTTTATTGCTGAGGTGGACGTAGAATAATTCAACATACTTTGTTAAGGATTTTTTTAAAATCACAGCTGTAATTGCACTACCTACTACTACATTTGCCACAGCACGATAATCTAATGATGCACAGTGTGTCTTTTATTTGGAAAATTAGTCACGTGAACACCTGTCAAATGAATGAACTTTATGCTAACAAAAAAAAGCTATGTTCTTGCTATGATTTGGTTTTGTTCTTGCCAGAATAAAATTATTTATTTTAAATTTTAGCAAATAAGATGAGTCAATAATGTCAATATAAAGCTGTGTGGCACTTTTCTAAAGGGTGAAATGTGACTTTGTGGCTCCTACTGGGTTGTGGTCAGTGCGAAATGGACATGAATGGCTTTTTAGGTGTTAAAGATTGAAGACCCCTGAGCTAGGTGTTAAACCAGGTGTTGTGCGAAGATATGCATCCCCTGCCAAAATGTGTGGCCTGTCACCACGACTTCTGGCATTGTTGATTTGTTTCCTATCTCATATTTTGTTCCAAAAGGCATAAAATACGTAGAAAATGTGAACAGTAAACCATATTGTAAACACCCACTTTCATTTTTTAGCTTTTTGGGACAAAATATGCAAAAGTCTTATTGCGACAGGGGACACGAATTCTGGCAGGGGTAATTATCTTGGCATAACCCCTTATAATTGTGGTGTTTACCTCTGACTGCTTCATCCAGCTCAACAGGTCCAGCGGTGTGACCCCGGTCCTGTTCGTAGCATTCAAAGCTTCCGGACACGCTTTTCTGAGAGGCACGACCAGGTCATCATAAGCTAAGACAAAAAATGGGTTAAAATAAGCATGATCATTAAAAAAAAATATCCGGGACAAAAGCCGGATCCTTTACCTCTTTTGCCGAGCTTGAGAGCCCTGTTAGCCGCCGTGTGCAGTGCGGTGTCTCCCCTGCGGTCCTTCTGGAGAACATCGGCTCCGTGTTGGAGCAGCAGCCGAAGCACGGCATCGTCTCCCAGGGAACAGGCCAGGTGCAGCGGGCTCCTCTGTCTCTTTCCCTGGGAGAAGTTCAAGTCCAGGTCCCGGTGCTTTCGCAGGTACGACTTTAGCTTTAGAAAACTGCCTTCATCCACGTATTTCCAGACGCGAGCTTGTCTGCGGGATACCATACTGCGGTCAAAGTAATAAAGAAACAAATATTTAACTTAATTTTAGAGGATTAGTTCGAAGAAATTTTCAGCTTCAAAACAGGCCCCTGTTTGCTGGTCCGTCTTTGAAATAATTCCGAAAGCCAAAGATTAGTTCCGGGTTGAGAAAGATTCCACCAGGTGTCACTATTGACTCTAGTTTGCTCTCAGATCTCCTCTGAACTTTCAGTCCACATTTTTTTTGTATATAGCTATTAAATATATATAAAACGTGTACTATTTATGCTCTCTGACCGGTGGATGACTTGAGTCATGTTTCTCCTACTCGCGGCTCTGCTGTTAAAGTTTAAAGTCAATTATAGTTCTGCATAACGTCTTTGAAAGTCACTAAGAATAGAGAAGCCATTCCTATTTCACGAGGCTTTTTATATGTGGTCCTTGCTCAGCTTTTGTAATAATATCTCAATTACCTAAGTTGTCTGTCCTCTACTGAAAGACTTGACTGAAATTGTATAGAAGTGTTCTTCAAACAGTAGTACACCGCAATTAATTCAAAATAAATTAAATTTGAAGTGGAAACATTTGCATTGATCTTTGCAAATAACATTAATATGATTCCTTTTGTTTTATTTTTAAGTGAAAATTTAGGATTTTACTTGATGAAGTTAAACAGCTGTCGCAGCTTCTTGACAGCTCTCTGGCAAATGGAAGAGCTTTAGGAATGATCCAGAACATTTGGCAGACAGAGTAGTTCTTGATGAGTGACTGAAGACTCAAAAACACTTGATGCATTTCAGTTTGTACCACATTTTCCTTGAAGAGGAAGGATAAACATGTTGTGAAATGTTTGAAGCAAAGTTAAGTAACCACTCGACAATATGACTCTTTGAACTGTCAACAATGGTAAACCAGAGTTCATCAAAACTTTTTTGTCTGTGAATAGTCACCACCAGTGAGGGTTTGAAATGTTTTCATTTGACCTGGATCTGCTAAATGTTCATGCTTACGTTCAGAAATATTATTGTTGTACTCATTTTAAGACCAAATTCCTTACTTTTTACAGAATATGTCCCCAAATTTAGACTGTTTAAAAAAAGGGAGAGAGATAAATGGCCACTTTTCAAAAGAAAAAATCCTAGACGTGCAAATATTTGTAAGGAAAGAAAAAAATTCAGTCTGATTTATGGTTAGTTGGGATGTCCTAAGAACTGTAGACAAAGCAAAATAAGAAATAAAATTATTTATTTACCTTTTACATAGTATATATTTTTATTTTTTACTCAAGAAAGAGAGTTATTTTGTAAAGGTCCATGTTATATTTCATGTCAAAATAAGATAAATCTTATTTGTCTTTACTTACTTTTTCTTTATGTTTTACATAAACCTTAGTGTAATTTAGTTACATTTCACACCATTTGTGTTACTTTTTAATCAAAAGTTTTAATTTTTTCACTTTAATGTCATTTTATAAGCTGAAACAAAATAAAGGAGAAGCATTCAGCCGACTGACACACAATCTCTTGTCAGTTTCTCCTTTTACCAGTTTAAGATTATTTCTTTTTTTTATCACATCAGACTTTTAAGAATATTTTCTGCACTATCACTTCACTCACACATTACTTTTCTGGGGTGCAGCCTCTACTTTTGCTGGTATAGATGTTTGTTACCTGTCATGCTGCTGCTTGTTTTCAGTGCAGCTGAGACTCAACTGACTCAGGCCTGTTGCGGATCACAGGGCTTCTATTTAGACCTGAGAGATGGCAGGATGTATAAGACAGAGGATAAGGAGAAAGGATGAAGGGACACTTTGTGCCCAGTGAAGAGGACGATTCCTTAACCGACATCCGGAGTCACCCAAAGCTTGGGCACTTCCACTCTTTCGGAAACGACGTGTCTCCACTAATGATGGCGAACATGTGTAAGGAGAGAAACGGAGGAGAAGAGGGTGAAAGGAGGCAAAAGGTTTGCCAGTTTTGGTGTCTTTTATTGTCATATCAGCTGATGGAATCCCATTTCTGAAAAAAAAAAACATTTTAAGTCATTTGTGTTCCAACAACTGTGGTAGAGCTCCCATCTCCTGCAGAAGTCTCCAAAAGTTGTCTCTGAAAGACAGGATATCCCAATCAGGAACTACTACCTTGACCACCCTCCTTTTACCCTTCCTGCTTGGCCTCTTTCCACTCCATGGGGCCATTTCTTCTCCAGAAACGGTGCAGGGAGGAGCTGTGGAGAGGCCGTGTGGCAGGAAGCTGAGGGTCCTCCAAGACGCTCTAGGGGTCAGCCAATCATCCTACCAAGGCACGGTTGAGCCAGGCTTAAGGTCCGGTCTGCTGGCTGCTGTGCTCATTCTCTATTGTTAGGACAGAGGAGAAACGTCCAAACACACTTCCTTTGTCTATTTTTTAACTTGACCCGGTTTATTGGCATTTGATTTATGAGGGCAGGACATGCGCTTCTGGCTGCAAGCCTGGATCCAAACAACACAATGATGAGGGCTGTTTGCCTCCCATTGACATGACAATGAATGTGTTTAAGGCTGATGGATAGAAACTGACTTCAGGTTTTGGTCACCGTTCAGTTCCATTCATTGTAAGATTTTACATTAGTGATGACCTTTTCCCCACTTGTTATTCCAGATGGCATCCCTTAAACCAAAATTGTTTTATAGGTGTATGACTGACTGTAAACAAAGAGAGCATTTTGGAAAAACAGTGCAAAAAAAGTGTATTTCTGCTCATAAATTTATAATTAGGTTTAATTTGCATCATTTATGAAACTATAATTGTGGCTGCTACCTTTCTAAATGCTACAATTTTTAGTGTTGTGTTTCTATAGGTCATAGTGGGCAACACTTTGTAAACTGACTGAGGAAAAAGTAATATATAAGACCATAGCATACAGCCCAAAGTGTTATAAAACAGAGATGATAACCACGGCGTTCAACTATTTCCTTAAATCTTACTCCAACAATATTTTTGTCCATTTAAAAAAGTTCCCAGTGATCTTTTAATTATAATTATGCAGTTTTTAGCCTAAATTAAAAAATCCTGTGTCATTTTTTTTTAAGAAATATTCCTGCAGAGAGGCATAAATTCATAAGTTGTGTGCATGGAAGTAACCCTCTAATGATATCCCATCATCCCTTTGTTTTCACGCTCTTCTGCAAGCTTGCAGCCCTTCACAATATTAGCAGCTAAACAAACAAAAACGGCGAGCAAAATCAGTACTTTCCAGATGTACAGTTTTGATCCAAATGACTAATCAGACCAGGAAAATGAAGACGTTAATGGATCTATTTGTTTCTGAATGAATGCATCAGAACGGAGCGGAGCAGGGAGGTTTTTAACGCGCCCAAACTGAGATTTTTTAAACAGTGGGTTTTTGATTCATCAAAAAATTTGAACAAAGAAATACCCAGAAAGTTTTAATCTTAAATACTTATATATATGACTTTCATCATGAGAAAAATGCTACAAGAACATGTTAAAACTACCAAAGGGATTGGAGTGGATCAGGATGATCAATCCACAGAGATCACTCCATCATGGCACATTTATGTCTCATCTCAACAGGAGATTCTTCTGTGCTTCTCTTGACCTGAAACTGTCATGTCGTAAAAAGGCTGTTGCATTTAAATGTTTGTTTATTAAAAAAAAACTAAAAGTTTTTCTCTCACTTCTTCCTTCAGACAATTGCACTTTATGTCTGTGCAACTGCTACATTTTTTTCTAAAATGTATTTCCTTTTTTTATTTTAATATTCTCTAAGGAAGGTTGTTTTTTTACTTCATACCAAGAAAAAGTGAGTTGTTTGAGTCGTTTCTGAGGCTAGGCCATTCTGCTTTGTTGTCAATGTTGAGATTTTAAGTAATTGTTTTCTCTCTTAATCATTAACTCCTTATAAATGCTAATTATGAATTAGATCATATTATTTGGCTGCAGTTTGGGTGTTTTAACCCATTAGATTGTATAACACATTCGCACAAATTTCATAAAATTCAAAAGGCCATAAAAATGATCCGTCCAGTTTTTTTTTTCTTTTTTTGACTGAAGGCTCCATGTTTGAAGCTGACAGGTGGGGGATAATGTGACAAATCTCGTAAAAACGAGCTGGGATTTTGACACGTCTCTGAAAATTCTCTAGGGATTTTAGAGGGAATATACCAGCATTCCAAATTTGTGGTTTATGGGTTCAAGACTTCAACTTTTTACTGTAGAAAATTAACTTAAATTTGGACGACATAAAAAATAAATTTTATTTTTTATTTTTATTTTTTTATTAGGTGGGACGACTATTTTGTCAAAATGATCCTGTACTCTGTAAATGATGCAGACAAATGTTGCAGGTGTAACAAAGGGACTCAAAGTCAATGGCCACAACATCCAGGGATTAGTTCAATCCTTCTGTCTCCCCGCTGTTGCAGATTATATCCTGAGAAAAGCTCATTACAGTCAAAAAAGGTTAACATTAGAGCTTGGAAACCACCGGAGTGTTACCATCCTAAAAACCACACGTTTAAGGATTATTCTACAAACTGGGCTGGAAAAAGAGCTTTAGGAAACGGCCTTTTTCAGGATATAAATAGCATTTAATAAACACTTTGAAGATTTTCACATTTCTGGGAGAGCGCCAAAAACTCCTGAAGTTGATCTAGTTGAGAAACTTTTGTGTTTGCTGATTGTTTGTGCGAGTAAATTGTGAGAGAAGAGGGAAACAGAAGTCGAACGTGCATTTCCTGCAGACATGTGCTTTGATTTCAGCCCTGCCAAACACAATAGAAGGGGAGACGGCCTTCTCTGAGCAATGGCCCCGACAGGAAGAAGTATGTTCAACAGACAGGAGAAAATACATTCCAGCGAGCATGACGAGAGGGAACAGAGTGACACCAGAGAAGATTCGTTTCGTCAAAGCACCAGTTTCTTTTATTACAAATATACAACATGTAACGTTTCATGTTTGAACAAATTCAATGAATATCTGACACACAAAAACTCATCAGTCGTTCCTTTTAATTACAAACCTGAAAACATTTGTCAGTTGCCATGTGTCGGTCTGTTTGGTCTGCTTCCCCCCTTTTTTTTAAACTACAACCCATCCCCAATCTACTCTCTTCATCTCACACGCACACACATTTTACAAGTCTTTTATCTGACTCCGACACCTCTTGCTGATTGGCACACCCTTCCTACACACAACACAACTCCGTCAGCTGTGAGGCAGATACCCCGGATCGATCTGCTGGATGCGACACCTCGAGTGCTTTCTAATGAAAACGATGTAAAGAAAACATCTTCATGACTCCACAGCTCAGTTTAAAAGTCCATAAAAAGAGCTGAGAGGAGTTCGTTGTCGTGTGGCTCAGTTTATTTTTCTCAACACAAAATCTTACATTAGTCCTCATATTCAGTTTTTTTTCTGGTGGGGGGGGGCATGTTTAGGTGTAATAAAAGCCCCAAAAATCTACGAGCTTCCCTTAAAGTCCAGAGAGTCAAGAGCAGAAGCAAAGGTGACGTCCCCATACGGCCTTCAGGTGATCTCCAAGCGAGCACCCACTGTGGCAAAAGTTTTCATTTACCTGTTCTGCATTGTTCACCTTTTTTCCCAGAATGCCCCTGGGCCCTTGCCATAGTCACACTTTTGTGCCCAAAGACTGAGCCTCTGTCTTCTGGGAGGACAGAGAGCTAGGCGGGCTGGCGTGCATCAGCTTCTTGAGGTTGAGCAGGCACAGACACTGAGACCTGAAGCGCAGGTCAAAGAAGGCGTAGAGGAAGGGGTTGAGGCAGCTGTTGATGTAAGCCAGGCAGGTGGAGTAAGGGTGGACCAGCAGCAGGAAGCGCAGGAAGTCACAGGTGACGGGGAACAGGTCCAGGTAGGAGAGGGCATCAGCGGTCTTCACGAGGTGAAAGGGGATCCAGCAGGCGGCAAACACCACCACCAGCGTGGTGATGATCTTCAGCAACCTCTTCTTGCGCTGGTCCTCTTTGCGCAGAGTGTTGAAGTGGCGGGTGACGGTGCAGCCGATGAAGCAGTAGCACACCATCATGGCCAAAAATGGGAGAAGAAAGCCAAACGCTGTGGAGGAGATGCTGAGCCCTGCCACCCACACGTTCTCCTGCTTTTTGGTCGCCATCACAAAGCTAAAGTCCATGGCGCAAGACGTGCGGTTGGTTTCAAAGTCATACTTGGTGGCACGGAAGAGAAGAGTCGGAGCAGCCAGCAGACTGGAGAGCAGCCAGATGGCTATCAAAGAGCCTCGGATGTGGCCACGAGTGCGTAGCTGGGTGCTGGACAGGGAGTGGACGATGGCTAAGTAGCGGTCGAAGCTCATGCAGGTGAGGCAGAAGACACTGGCGTACATGTTAAGGAGCACCACATAGCTGCTGATCTTGCACAGGGCCGTCCCAAAGGGCCAGTGGTACTCCATGGCCGTGTAAACAGCCCACAGAGGCAGGGTGACCACGAAGGTGAGGTCCGCCAGGGCCAGGTTGCCGATGTAGATGTCGGTGGCTCGACGCTTGCCTTGGGCTCTCCACACAGTGAAAATGACCACTCCATTCCCAGACAGGCCCAGGATGAAAATGAGCATGTAAAGCACAGGGATGACAGAGTATGACGGCGTCCACTCTGTAAAGTCACACATGGTGGAGTTTGCGCTCTCTTCATAGTCGTAGTACTCTGAAGGATCCTCCGTGGGCTCCATCTTTGTCCGTCTTCTCCTTTTTGTTGGTAATCAAAGGATTTGTTCTGACCTATTGGTTCACAGCAGTGTACAGCACCAAGTCAAGTCTCTCTAAGTGTTAAATCTGCTCATGCTTTATACCCCGACCCAACCTACACCCTCCCACAGAGACCCCTCCTACCTCCTGCTGCCCTTCCTCCTCCCCGCTCTGCACATGCTCCTGCCCCACCATTCATTTCACTGGACCCTAAATACACATGAAACTCCCTGAAGACATGGGATATTGTGTTGAACGTCATTTTTTTCCCTTGTTTTTCTTGTTTTATTCACTCTTTGCATGCCAACATGAATACAGGGAAAGAGGCAACACAAACAGTCAAAAGTAAAGTCCAACATTTGAATGAGAGCTCTGCAGACATGTTTGGACAGTAGCCCACATGTCAAGTCTGGGCAAGTTTCACAGATAAAAAAAAATGCTAATATCGGGTGAGGGTTGCACTTACATCAGATCACTGTCATTCATTAAGGTAAAAAGGAAAGCTTTTTGCATTTGTCTTGTCTGAACATGTCTGAAGATTTAGAAGCACAAGTCAGAAGCAGGGATGTAACTTCTGGGTGTTACACAACCAGGACAGAGACCACAAATCTCCCCCACAATAAAGCCTCAGGTTATCTTAATCCTGATCAAAATCTGTACATGTAATTCATGTCTTTTTTTTGGTAACTTTTCAAAAACTGTAATTTACTATTTTTTTTTATTATGTCAGAGAAGCCAAATAGTAAACAATACTTTTTTTCCCAAACATTAAAAACCAAAATACATTAAATAACTTAAAGATAAAATAACGTAATAAAAAGTAGTTTTTCATTAATTTTGAGCGTATATGAATTATTAGGAATTGTGATAATTGGTTACCTTAAACGTCTACCCACATGCTAAAGCAATCTCATGGCAGCTTTAAATATTTAACAAATAAAATAGTTCCCTTCACCTATTTGACCAATCAGATGGACCCCTTTTATGTTAAATGCCCATCTCCTGTGTAGACGTTGGTCATTTGGACCATAGTTTAAATTTGGTTGACTTTCATTTAAATAAAACAATTACAGGGAAATGGAAATGATGCATCACAGTACTATTTTTATTTAATTTATTGCAAATTACATCATCAACACAATATTGATGATTAATATCACACATGACAAGATTTCCTCATATAACACTTGTGTAATTCATGTTCACATATATGTTTGGGTGTTGGGGTATAATTGTTTTCATTTGAACCCAGATAATGTTTTTTTAAGTTTTACACTTTTTCCTGGGTTAAAATGACCCCCCAAAAAGTTATTCCCTTTATAACGTCAGAATTGGGTTTAAAAACCCCAACTTGGGTTATTTTTTTTAGCTATGGGGGTTTTATTGTGTACTACAAGCAAATACAGTATACCAAATATAAAAGTAATTATTTCCATATTACCAGAACTGTGAGGTTCTGCTAGAAACATCTGGCTGAGCCTTCCATTATGGAGGTCTTTAACTCCCACATCCAGGAGAGCTTCAAACAGGAACCAAGATGCGAAGGTAGTAAATTAGCTCCTCAGTGGCAAGGCACCAGGAGTTCATGAGGTCTGCCCTGAGTACCTGAAGTTTCTGCAGCATTGCATGGAATCCAGGAACAACAGTGTGGTTTCCGTCCTCATTGAAGACCTGCTCCACACCCTGTTTAAGATGCTGGAGGATTCATGGGACTTCGCTCATCCAGTCCATATGTGTTTCATGGATTTGGAGAAGGCGTTCGACCACGTCCCCCATGGTGTCCTGTGAAGGGTTCTCTGGGAGTACTGGGTCCAGGGAGCCTGAGGACTGTCTGGTTTCTGTATGACCGGAGTAGAAGCTTGGTTTGCATAAGTAAGTCAGACCAGTTCCCGGTGGATGTTGGACTCCTGCCCTTTATCACCAGTTCTGTTCATGGTCTTTATAGACAGATCTGGTTTGGGGACCACAAGATTCCATCTTTGCTCTTTGCAAAGGATGTTGTCCTGTTGGCTTCATCGAGCCATAATTTCCATCATGCATAATTGGGTTGGTTTGTGGCTGATTGTGAACCGGCTGGGATGAGGGTCAGCACTGCTGAGTCAGAGGCCATGGTCCTTGACCAGAGAAAAGTAGTTTGTCCTCTATGGGTAGAGTGCTGCTGCCCCAGCTAGAGGAGTTAAAGTATCTTGTTCATGAGAGGGGAGATTGGAGCGGGAGATTGGCAGACGGATCGGAGCGTCATCTGCTTTATCTGTCCGTTGGGACGAAGAGAGAGCTGAGCTTTCAGTTTACCGGTCGATCTTCATTCCAGTACTCCCCTATGATCATGACCGCAAGAACGAGGTTTCTAATACAAGTGGCTCCCTTAGAGACAGGGTGATATGTCCCATTGGGTGTAGGCCCCAGGGAACACTCTATTGCTTTTTAAACCATTTGTGGCTTTGAGGTCTACCTGATTACTGAGGGAAGCCACCTGCTCCCACACCTGATCCTGGTTAAGGGAGTGATGGCTAAAAACATGACAAATACAGACATTATTATGACACATTTAGAATCAAAAACTATAAAGTAAAGAACACAACCATGTAACTGTACACGTTTTCCATCAAAAAGTATTTTTTGATATGATTTGAATTTTTTGTTCAACCAAAGTACAGCAAAATAGTGAACAAATTTTAATGTATACAAAAAAAAACAATAAAAGTTCATTTATGATAGATCAAATTAAAAGCATCTCTGGAGCCTTAAAGTGTGTGTGGGTGTGTGTGGGGGGGTCTGTTGCAGGCATGCAAAGGTCTGCTTAAAGGGCCACTGCAAACTGAGTTAATGTTGTTCTGAGGCTTGAGCTTTAATCTTTAACGAGCCATTCGGTTGACCTGTTGCCTTCAGCGATGCCTCAGAGAGGGTCACTAAACTAGATGATGAGCATTAAAGTGATATAAGCCATTTGCTGTGGCGCCTCACAGTCATCGTGACAACACTTTTGGAAAACAGTGTTACCCCCCAAAAAACACCAAATAAGGCAAAATGAGTTTTTCCTTCCTAAACATTTTCCAGTTTAGCGCCAAAACACTAAAACTACTGATTTCAAGAAAGTTTTCTACTTTACTTGTATCATTCTTTCATTTCTATATGTAGAACTGAGTGACCTATTTTAAACTTGTTTTAATATTTAATTAAAACTACTCATTGAGGAGATAAATGTTTCAATTTCAGTGTGCAGTGGGATCTTTTTGTTGTATTTTGAGCAAAAGAAACGTGTGCAAAGACTTCCTTCTTTCCTCTTGCTGCTGTTTCTGCTCCAGGTGGTGCGTCTCAGTCCTCAGCCTGATCCGTCTCTCAGCAGAGCGGCAGCAGTGGCGCCGAGGCGACGACCCTTAGACACAACTACTGTATCACTCAACGATCTCTCTCCACTGATTCCCCCCTCCCGCACCCTCCCAAATCATCCCTCTCTTCCTCCCATTATGAAGATGAGGATTAATTCCTGTCTTCAGCATCATTTACCCTCAGAGGGCTGTTGATGCTGTTGTTGCCAAATATTGTGACGTCAGCGTGTGATTGTGTTTGTGCGGCTCCACCCGAGCTCCGTTCACTGTCCATGTGTTGTCCAGCTCTTTGTGCGGCGGGCATCATGCAGCAGGACGCTGGGCAGAACAGGAAAAAGGCAAAGTGAAGTGAATCAGAGGAGGCTTCCTATCTGGACTCTGGTGGGACGCAGATCTGTTTTTAGCTGTTCATTGGCTGGGATGTGAATTTATAGCTGTTTTAGAAAAGTTGTTCCCACAATCTCCTTATCGGGAAAAACATGCACGTCATGATATTAAGATGTGACATGTCCTCATTTTTGGAGAATTTTAGATCCAAATAATTAAACTTTTGGCCCTGCAGAGTGACAGCTTCCAGTTGGAGGTCAAACACCCTTGCAGAGCATCCCTCCCTTCACCCAGCATACCACAAAACTCTTGTTTCCACAACATTCAGCTTCTGTTTCCCCCTCTAATTGCCCACCTGTGTCTCAAATTGATTGTTGGTGTTTGCCTCTCATGTGTGGCCCGCTGCTGTAAACCACACACCATGCCGACTCCGAGATCCTCACAAAGGCTCTCATTTGACCATCGTCCGAGTCGGTTAACGGGAGCTTAACCGAGGGAGGAAGGGGAAAAGGGGAAAAGATGCAGGACTTCCAAGAACAGAAAAGATAAAAACGCTGCAGGGCTTTGATCTGTTGATGGCGCTGTTTTTTGGGGGGGGTTCTCAAGGCACCGCAGGAGCACGAGGTGGGTACTCTTGTTGTGAAGAAGGTGTGTGTGAAGGCTGGTGGGGGTCCAACAGTTGTTTGATGTGTGTGTTAAGCTGTCGGACCACATGTCCAGGAGGGAGACAGCTGGCCCCTCTTGGCTTTATCTGAAAATTCACGACAGCTCCAAAAACAAAGACTTTTGAGTAAATACGTGCAGCAGCTGAATAGATCTGATTTTATTGGCTAATATTTACTTATTTGTGAGAGTTTTAAAATTTTCCCCTTAAGAGCGCCAGGAAAGCTGGACCATTTGGTCACCCATTCGTCTGGACTCTTATTCTGGGGAGACGATAATGTGATTGGCACTAAGTTGTGAGACACATGGGTCTCCAAAGTGCAAGAGGTTTGCACCTTTAAGTGGAAACTGTCTTTAGTTTGGTGTTTTAATGCCATCAGGACAGCCCAAACTGAAGTCCACAACTGTTTAAAGAGAGTCCCTTAGGAGCAGAGAAAAAAAGTAGTTTCATTTGGAAACACTACTGTTCGTGCTTTTAATTTGGTTTGAAAAATAAGAACGGGAGTTAACCCCAATTTTTCAATGGTTTTCTGCCTAAAGTTTGTGGATTCTTGTAGATTTATTTAAACAGGAAAATATTTATGAATGCTTCCATTTTTGGTTGTCTTTTTATGTAAAGTTTCATGAAAAAAAATGAACCTTTTGGTGCTGTGACTTCTTTTCTGCACAGCAAAGCAAGGGAAATTATCCTATGATGGTTTTAAGTGGAAATATTAAGCATCAGACATACTGTAGATATTCCTCCACACACACAACATTAGGTAATCGGCCTCTTAAACATTTAGGTACGGTGGCCCTGAAGTACAAATCACATCAACAAATTATTTAATGCAAAAAACATTATATATCACCCCCCAAAAAAATAGAAATCAAAGCAAGATCCCAGAACCCAAAAGCCCAAATGACAAAAATAAAACAAAATAAGAAAAGTTATGCATTATGGCACTTTGTCTGGTTTTTCAAGGGAAGTTATATGGGATGCCAATATCTTCTAACAGAAGGTATGTGTTTAAGCTCCTGTTCACAGCTGCAGCAAAGGTTTGGTGAGTCTTTGATCAACTCTTTACTAGCGTTCAGGCAAAACATCTTCCAGCTTTTCTACTTCTTCAATATCAAACGTCATCATCTAATCAGTGATCTTATGTTGTCTTATGTTGTTTTGTTTTTTTATATTAGTTCATTTGGATTTCTGGAAATTTTGTTTTTTTACGTTTTAGTTTCTGGAGTTCTGAGGGATTAGTTGATGTAATTTGCACTTCACAGCCACCGTTTTAAAGAGTAACAGAAGGTAACAAGTGGGAAAAAAGTCTAAAAAAAAAGGCACAAATCCTGAAAAAAATTGGATTTGTAGATGAGTGAGGTGGTACAGATGCCCTCTAAAACTCCAACAATCTAGCAGCTGTTAGAACTCTATGCTTGTCCGTGAGATTTGGTGAAATATGAAACCAAAACAAACCAAATGAAGGTGCTAAATTGTTCCGCATTCCCGCCCATGCACGCAGAAACTGCTTGTCTGAACACACCTAAAAATAACTTCTGCAACCCCGTTACAATAATTTGGCTTTTGCCCTGCTGATCTTTTGTAAAAGTCAAGCTGAGTCTGCACCTCTTTGTAATGCAAATGCACTTTTGGAGGACGGAGAAGAAACCTGGTTGAACATTTACATGACAGAGAAACCTGGTTTTCCTTAATCTACCTTGGGATGTGGCATTTCCCAAACTTCTTTTTCTTTTCAATTAGGAAACCATGTAGATCACTTAAAAAAAGCTGGTTGAAACCAACCAGAATTACTAAATGTTGCAGTTCCTCAAATAACCACTGGGAGATGGTTTCAGAAGAAAGAAACTCACTTTTGACTTCCATCTTGAAAGTAGAGGAGTGATTCAATCAGCTGTTTTGATGTTGTTAGACCCCCAATTTTTTGGCAGGTTGGTGGATCAACACAACAATAAATATGCAATATTTCAGTACGTTTCAGTACCTCCTGCAGACATCAGGACCAGTAACCTTAGCTAACCTCTACACATGGTGACCGGTAAAGTCTGTTGACAGAAACTTTCCTGTTTTCAGAATTCAGAAATGTGTCACATAAACACTAGAAGAAATAATCAAAACTGCTTTGTTGAAAATAGATATAAAATCCTCAGAAAATCAGTCAGAACTACTTTAACCATTAATGATTTTGCAGAAGTATCAAAACACAATAAATACTTCAACACTATCAACAAATAAATAAACAAACAGTTTTATTACATTAAGATCACTTAAAGTTATCATCTTCATGCTAAGCTATCTTAAATATGGAGTGTTTACACAGAATTTAATCCCTCTAAGAGTTTGTGTTTGTCTTCTGTCTGACACTAGATAAGATTCAATTAAAGGTTGTTTGTTTGCTCAGTGGCACAGACGTTTAAAATGTCAACACCTGACATCAAGTTCCAGATAAAGGCAGATGTGACAAATGCTGAAGTAATTTAAACTTTTCTCTTTACACTATTGAGTTCATTTTATTTAAAAAAAAAAAAAGACAAATTAATTTGTGTTAATGTTTTCTCTTTTTTGTGTTACAATTTTCAAAGCAGCAAACACAGCTTAAACCAGATTTTAAATTTCGTTATAATAAGGAAGGTAGGTGAATTGTAGCATTAGTAAAACAAAAAAGAATGTTGCAATAAAAGTTTCTATATATTTGACAAATAAAGGTTAAGTCAAAATATAAGTCAATTAATTCAGAATAAAATAGCAGTTACACTGAAATTGATTTAAAATGTATTTCTAGTAGAAAAAGTTTTACCTGAACTTACTAAGTAGACAGTATGCATGATTTAAATGTGTTTATTTATAATAGGAACAGATTATTGGGGGAAAAAATGTGTGTTCTGATCAAGAAAATGTAGTTTCCAGGTTAAATTTAATGCAGAACCAACATTTTTAAAGAGAATTCAGTTGTAAAATGTTAGTTTTTCAGTCAACACAGATCTCTCTAAAATATTTAGTCAGTTTTTCTCATGGTTTTTCAATTTGTAAAGCGTTTTTTTTTTTTTTAAATTAGCAATGTTTTGCCAAAACATAAAAAACACATTTTGATAAACTGGCAGTTGATGCAAACTTGAATATGAGCAATACAGATCATAATAGTACAGAAGAGACTAGATAACCCTCAACAAATCTTTGAGTATCACATTTTTGGAACAACAAAAAGGATTATAGAAGGTTAACAGAATTAAATTTTATGAATTTTGCATTGCAAATTATTTTTTAAAACATTTTGAAATTTGCTCTGAAAATATTCCAGTGGTATTTAAGAGATACAAACTGTTGTTTATATTTTTTTAAATTTTTTATCTGTTTGTGACATTGTTTTATCAAGATTTAATGAAAAAATAAAGAAAAGAGTTTGAGTTTATCTGTTGAAAATGTTGACTTTTGCTTCTTTGTTAAAAAGTGTCAGAGAGCTAAAAACTGAGAACTTAAATCTACTCACTTTTGTTAATTTTTCTTTCACTTCATCACTTGAATCTTTTATTTACCTTTATTCTTCATAAATGTTTTCTACTGTGTGAAACAGCAAAAGACCAGAGTGTAGCGTCCAAACACTGTGGGTACTCGTCCACATGCTGCAGGATCTCCAGCGTCTTTAATCCCTCACATGTAACACGAACTGGTTTATTGATTTTGCGGCTGTCTGAACTTTACTGCGCTCTTAATAAAAAACAAGCTGTCAATAGACGCTCAAAGTTGTGAGATGGACACAGAGAACACATTCATCAGCATGCACGCAGGCCGTGTAACACCCGTGACTTCACTGGATGCAATACAATAAGCTAATGTAACCTTACACCAAAGGTCTTAGTGCACATGTGCTTTTGTCATTAGCCTCAATTATAACTGACTATGAGGTCACCCACTGTTGCATGTGTATGCACACAATGCTTACTCAGTCATACGTGCACAATCACACAACTATGCAAACTTTTTCAGCTTATAAATCTTTTAAAGTAAAATAAAAAATCAACAAATAATGCTATATTAGCATAAATTGATGGCAATGCACCAAAAATGCTCTGAAGTCATTGTTTGCATGTCTCACAAATATTGCATTGTGTGGTGTTGTTACCATGGAAACAACAGCTTTGGCCTGGATTTTGTAGAATTTGACATTATTGACATTCTATACTTGAGAAAGTGGAACCTCCGAGGGGCTATTTTTATCATAAAATTGTCTTAATTTAGTTTTATTTTATTTTTACCAACAAAATATTTAAGGAGGTGTTTCAATCCCAACAAAAGGAATCACACAATGTGACCAAGGATGAAAACATACAGTAGATTCAACTTAGACACACAGATGAATGTTCCAGCATTAGTTTTAATGTTTAAAATTATAACTTCCATGATATCAAAAGGTAAAAATCTAGAGTTTCACAGTTTGACAATGATTGTGTGCACAAATAGCTAGTAAAAGACAGTAATTTAGTTCTTTAATACACTTATAATACACAAAAGCAGGTAAACAGGCCCAGAAAAAACTAAAATGACTGATGATTAGGCTCTTAAAGGAAGCAAATTATCTATTTTTTTAAATCTGCAATCGCATATAATTACTTTCTAAAGTTTTTTATTTATTTATTATTTTTCATGTTGTTACATTTTCATTGGAATGCTTTATTATTACAGAAGATAAATAGCATTTAGGAGACATTTCTACCTCCTTTTTTTACTACTTGGAGGACAATGTCCCACAAAAAGCTGCAGGTTTGCATAGCTTGCTCAGAAGATAGAAGTTGTTTGGGTTATTGTTGAAGATCAATATATTCACTTTGAAGCGTAAAGGCCAACTAAATGATGAACCAGCTCAGGATCTTCACTGTAACCACATCTTCTGCACAGAATGACTTCTCCTCTCAGTGCCCTTCTGGATAATGTTTCTGTTGTGTTATCCAAAGCCACTCACACTTCTTCTGCCTGCCATTAACATCAGTGTGTTATCAGGTCTTCGCAGCACTCTATCTGTCACACGCACACACTCACGGCACTACCCTCCCAGTTGTGTATCCTCCCCGAGCTCCCGGTTTCCTTGCGGAGGAAAGAGAAGACGAGATTGTCAGGAAGAGAGGGGACAGTGGGGATGTGACTCAACAATGGCAGGATGTGACTTCAGATCAATACAAATTAGTGCAAAACACCATTAACGCAGCAGAAACGAATTAGCAAACATCCCCGTTGAGGAGATAAACACGTAACACAAACACTGCCAGGGGAATTTTAGAAGACATACATCTTGTCATGGAACAGTAGTGTGCATGGTAATACACCTTCACAGCAAGAATAGGCTCTCATATTACTCATTACGAGCTAGAAATAAATGATAAACAGCTATTTTTATCCTTACTTTGTGAGTTTTCACTTAAAAAAAATGTTTGCAGCTGTAAGTCAAATGTAAATGTGGTACTTTGAATAGTTTTATTATTCAAAACGGCTACAGAGAATAGCTAATAATTCCCCAGAAATGTGTGTACTGATAAAGATTAGAAATCTATGAATGTGACGCATTTATAAGGACAAAACCTAAAACAGTGACATTAAAGTTCTGTTTGTCTGTGTATAGTGAAAAGCTTGAAACAGATAGTATTTGTTTGCATATTTAAAATTTTTTTTATGTTTGAGTACTTTTTATGCTACATTTGAAAAATAAAGACTGTGTTTTTTTGTTTTGTTTTAAGTATTAAGCTAAAAAAAACTTGCTAAGGGACTGCCCAGTAACCACTGCTTTTAAAATTTAGCTTGATGCACTTTTTAACCCACGAAGATCCTCCTTAAAATGATTTGGAAAATACCACAAACCAAGTTGACAACAGAAAACATTTCAGGTAATTTTTTCTTACACTGATGTCACTGTGGGTTATTCTGGGTTAAAATAACCCACTTTCAAAGATAAACGAAGTTTATTTTAAACATGGCCCGATGTGTATTAGATAGAATGGAGTCTATTTTTTAAGTTACTCGTTTCTTCTTCTGCACTTTTTTGGCTCAAACAACATTGTGTGATTGTCAAATTCCAATGTCACCATCCTCTCTGAAGATCTATTTTAGCTCTGATGTGTGCTCAGATTTGAACAGATTTATCTCTTTGAACATGCTAAATGACATTCCTGTCTGAACAGATAATAAAAGTTCTTATAAAAACAAGAGAGACCGGAAGAAGCGAAAAGCAAACAAAGAGGTTTCTCTCTGTGCGCTTCCTTATCAAAACATGTTCAAACACTTGCAATGACAATGGGAGCTTGTCAGCTACAAACTCAAACACTTTTACTAAACCAGATGAATATTCCACAGTTAACGGCGTTCAGATTTTCCATAGGGAATGTGGCATTTGGTGATCACTCTAGCTGCGTTTCCATTACAGATATGCTCAAAACTTTATAGAAATACTAGAAATGACAAAAAAACACCACTTTGAAATAATACAGTTTCCATTAAATCAATAATATGTGAATAAACACAAAGTAACTCGAGCGATAAGTCATTCAAAAACATGGCAACGGATGTGAGGAACACTTTGATTTACAGCAGAGACATTCAAATTTCTGCAAAAGCAATAGCGCTCATCATCAACCATCAAAGGAGACGTCGGCGTCTTGTTCGCGTGGGAGTGGCTACGGATGAAGCGATTTTGGTAAATAGTGATTTTACAGAGGATCTGTGGATCCAACAATTCCACATGATAGGCTCAACTATTGATGAGGGTTAGGGTTAGCCTTCAGGGCATGTGTTTGCATGATTTCCAAATACTCCAGCCCTACTCATGGCTGATTACCTGCTTCAGGTATATTTGGCCAATTAAAACATGCCAGGGCTGCACGGTGGCGCAGTGGTTAGCGCTCTCGCCTCACAGCGAGAAGGCCCCGGTTCGAATCCCGGCTGGGACCTTTCTGTGTGGAGTTTGCATGTTCTCCCCGTGCATGCGTGGGTTTTCACCGGGGACTCCGGCTTCCTCCCACCGTCCAAAAACATGCTTCATAGGTTAATTGGAGACTCTAAATTGTCCCTAGGGGTGAATGTGAGGTGTATGGGTGTGTGATTGAGGCCCTGCGACAGACTGGCGACCTGTCCAGGGTGTACCCCGCCTTCGCCCTTCAGTAGCCGGGTTAGGCTCCGGCACCCCCGCGACCCCGAAAGGGAAGAAGCGGTCAAGAAAATGGATGGATGGATAAAACATGCCACAGCAGGGTATGTTGGAAAATTGTGGCCCTCAGTCGAGAGGTCCGGGATCTAAATCCACCCAGATCCCTTTTTACTTTTTGAATTTTGTGAAATTTGTTCGTACTTGGATCTGTTTGGTTAGCAATTTTTCTTTATGATTCATTTTTTGTCATTTACATTTGGTGAAGTCGGGGACTTCTTTTGCTGG
>NC_050523.1:13888475-13889862 GCF_002922805.2 Oryzias melastigma | reverse complement strand
TGGGAAAAGACGATGAGACAAACTTTCTTTTTAGTATTATCTGATTAAAAACAGCAGATCTGAGGGGGCAAAGAAGCTGTTTTGAGCCGCACCTATTTCAGGACTGTCAAATGTGTACTATCTGATTACGCAAAGAGTTCAGAAATGACATCTGTTGTTAAACTAACCGCTGGTTCCTCATTTAAGAGTGGCTTGTGACACCATCACTCCACTCTCCTGAATAGATTTTCTTCCATTGGCATCATCGACACCCCCCACTTGTTGCATTCACACCTCTCAGGCCATACTCAGTTCATCCAGCTCAAAACCTTTCACCCCCACCCCTCCTCCGTCACTTCAGGTGTGCCTCAAGGCTCTGTACTGGGGCCTCCCTCATATTTTCAAAAACCCTTTCTTTTTTCTTCAAAAACAAACAGTGTGCCTTATAATCGGAAGTGTCTTACCGGTATATATGGATTAATTAAAAATAGTTGGCAACTAATTTAATAGTCATTTCTATCTCTCTCTCTCTGCTGAAAGGAACATCTCCTGTCAAAGAGATATAGTCTTTCTGCAAGACATGTAGAAATACTAACTTTCCTGGCTACGAGCAAAAACATCTTATAGTTTGGAATTATATAGAGTCAGAGTGTAGCACCACAAAACACACTTTTCATATATTTTAGTCAGTGAAATGAAAATTTTATATTTTGTAAAAAAAAATGTTCCTTTGTTTCAAATGCAAACCTCATTTGATTTAAGTCTTGTTTCAATGTCAGGTACGGTATGGTCTGTTTTTTTTAGCGTTTCCATTGTAAAATATACTGCAGCAGTTCCAACCTTTACCTCTTGAGGGCCCCCCATACGTTTTAGGTCCATAGAAAAATAGAATGGGGCAGAGCCGCTGTAGTCACTCGCTGATTAGCAGAAAGTGATGACAACACTAGAAAGCGCCAATATAGCGCTAAGCTAGCATTTCAGTTTTCCTCTTTACGGCGGTATTCTTCTTAGCCTGCAATCTTCTTTCAATTAACATTAAATTCCTCTTATTCACAATGTATAAAAAGTAAAATAAGAAAAAGACGAGCTACATTGTTGTTGCTTTTCTAGTCGTTGCACTACAATGACACGCTAGCGGTCTACACCACACATGCGCCGTGAAAACAAACCACTCAGTGGAAGCGAGGTTTACCTGAGTGGAAACGCTCATCAGAGTTATTATGTTCATACAGTTCTACTCCTTACCGGACCAGACAATACTGGACTGGACCGCTCTGTGGAAACAAGGCTTTTGTGTTTCATTTTGTACAACTCTTTTTGCAACAGCCTGAATTCTTTAACCACAAACCTCATATCACTTCTGTTTCTCTTCTATGAAGCATTTTATAATGGATCAGTAAGGTCATTT
>NC_050523.1:13882095-13888045 GCF_002922805.2 Oryzias melastigma | reverse complement strand
TTGGCATCATCGACACCCCCCACTTGTTGCATTCACACCTCTCAGGCCATACTCAGTTCATCCAGCTGAAAACCTTTCACCCCCACCCCTCCTCTGTCACTTCAGGTGTGCCTCAAGGCTCTGTACTGGGGCCTCCCTCATATTTTCAAAAACCCTTTTTTTTCTTCAAAAACATACAGTGTGCCTTATAATCTGTTCTCTATTTATTAAAAAATAGTTGGCAACTAATTTAATAGTCAACTAGTGAAGAGAACTGAAGGGAACATCTGCTCTCAAAAGGGATCAAGTCTTTCTGCGAGACATGTAGAAATGCTAAATTTCCTGGCTATGAGAAAGAACATCTTATACTTTGGAATTATATAGAGTCAGAGTGTAGTAACAGTGAATACAGTAGTGAGTGCTCAGCACCACAAAACGCACTTTTGATATATATTAGCCAGTGAAATGAAAAATGTATATTTTGTAAATAAATTGTTCCTTTCATTCAAATGCCAACTTCATTTGATTTAAATCTTGTTTCAATGTCAGGTACAGTACGGTATTTTTTAGCGTTTCTTTTGTGTTTTGCTTTCTATGACTTGACCTTTACATCTCCAAATTGGCCCATTGGGTTAAAGGCATGATTGGGGAGGGGGGTTGTGGCAGGTGGGGGATAAAGCTGCAGACTCTCAGGCCTTGTCACCAAAAAGCCTTGAGAAGCTTTGTAGCCCATGATGCCAGACTATAATCTCCCAGACGCTTCCCACATATGGCATTGTGAGATCATCCACCTCCACCCTCTTAATGAGAGGCAGTGCGTAAACAAATATGGTATGTGAGGTATTGTTTACATACACATTTATTGGAACATATTAATTATATTATATGGATGTACTATGTATTCTTCGTTTTGCAAACCTGGATCGTAATTTGGTCACCAGGCCAAAATAGATCCCTCTGTGTGTGTTTTTTAAATCCATTTTTAGCATTTATTATAAAAACTGGAGCGAATTTCTATTTATATATTTTCAGAATTTCAAGTGCTGCATCTTTAAAAATCAAAACGATCAAGAGCATGTCTGCTGCTGCAACATCTCGTTTAGAAAAGTTGGTTCAGCTCTTTTCTGAAGGAAGGCTAAAAGGTCGCGTCTGGGTCACGTCTCCTTTTCTGCAGATTAGCCACAAAGACGGTCACACGGGACGCCCGCTCCTCGGTTTGGGCATAAGTCGCATCACTGACAACAGAAGACAGACAAGTGGGGGGCAGGGAGGGGTCTGATGGAGGTGAGGGGTGAAGTTAGGCTTAGAATTGACAGACAAGCTTGCATTGTTTACATCTAGCTGAAGAAATGAAGATGAGGAGCGACAAATGTAAAGACGTCATGATGGTCGTGGAATGGAAAAACCCACAAATGACTTGGTGGGAGGAGCTTCAAACTGCATTGACGCTGTTTATCTGATTATGATGAGAACTCGATGAAAATTAATATGAAAAAAGCTAACATTACACAAAAATAAGATGTTCAATTCTGGAATTTTCCGGACTTGTTATGTATGAGAAGGATCTGAGCTGTCATGTTTTTGGACTGCAGCTGAATTTCACTGGGGGGAAAAGGCAGAATAAGGAGGCCTGTATGCACCCGGAGGACTCCATTCAGACTCCAAAGGCCAATGGCTGCATGAGACACTTTAGAAGGTGCTGTGGGAATTTGCCCTATTTGAGATGCAAATTCCTCAAAGAGCTGAAAGAGCTGGAGAAACAGGTGTCCAAGGAAGTGTGCTGCTGCGAGGGCGAGGGAGGGCAGGCGGTGGCGAGGGTGCTGAATGATAACACAGGGTGTATTCAAATGTTCGCCCTCGCCTGTGCTGGACTGCTCCTCGTCTTATTTTGTTTCTTAAGCAGGCGGAGAAATAAACAGCATTTTCAACTTCTAAAAAACTAAAATTGTTTTTAACCTTGCATAGCCTCCTAAATGAAAGAGTTGACAGAATTTTATTTTATTAAGATGGTTTTTTTTTTTAAATCTTTTGATGAAATCCACACAGAAAAAATGTTATTTTTTATGCAATAGATTGCTTCAATTATAATACTTTGGGTAATTTGATACGTTTTTGCTACAACAATGTTAGTTTAAGATGTAAAAATACTGAAATGAGTGTTCAGGAAAAAAGCACCCACTGCCTCAAATTTGATCCACGCATTTTTAAGATGGTGTAACTGAATTATAGACAATTATCAACACATCTAACATTTTTAATACAAAAAGTATTATTTAAAAAATGAATAATAATGCATTAGTTATTTTTGACAAAGTTTTTACAATTAGCAAAATCTTTCCCACCAAAGTGTTTTTATGATTTCACGAAAGCAGCCATTTTGAAAAGCCCTTCTACTGCCCCTAGTGGAAGGATGATGAATTGCAGGACAGAAAACATGATTTATTCAATTAGTGTTTAAGGATAGTTTGGATCGTGCTAATGAGATAAGAGTCTTGGAAATACGTGCATCAAATATGATACAAATGGCCATAAAGGGTTAAAATCTTTAGACTATATTAATGCAAGTGTTTCTAGATTGAAACAGTTGAATTCAGAAAATGGATCATATGTTGAAACCTTTTTTTTAATGTTATTATTTCCTTGGCCTAATGAACACAAAATCTGTTAAGTATATGCCAACAGGATTCATAGAAATTTTGCCGTGAAATGGAAAAATTTCCTCTCAGGTGGAAGGAGCTTTGAAAAGCTTTCGGGGCTGCTGTAGAAACAAGGAAACCAAAACGACGGATTAACTCTCCTAATCTTGACTAAATGCTGTTAATTATCAATATTTTACTATCAATAAATCTCTCTAGATCCCACAATATTGTAATACGTTTACCTAAAACATTTGGATTTTAAAACATTAAAACATTCCAGCATGTACCGTAGCTGCAACATGTAATTGTTTATAAAGAGTTTCACGGACAATTAGAGCTTCATTAGGAACTTTTTTTAATTTTCATAATGAATATCAATCTCCAGAAATGATTAAATATCAAAGGTTTATGGTTCACTTCCCTTTTTGACGATTTAAGTATTGTTCAGTCTGAGAAGAGCTGAAACTCAGAGCTGAAAAACACTTTACCTTCATGATGGGTTTGTAGATTTTTAATAGCTGTGTGATATAAAAAAAGGATAAATATTTATTTTAATCAAAGGAACCACAAACCTTTATTTTGATTGTACAAAAGCAGCATAATGTTCCTTCAAATGTCTTACAACAAAAATATATAAGCTCTTTCATTTTTCAAGTTGAAAACAAGTCATTATACTTCCATATACATTTATATTTACGTAAAATATGAATTACAAATCTTTGGCTTATTGGCAAAAATATCCTTACACTTCATTTCTTCATTCTCCAAACATGTCACCTGGGTATGGCACAGGCAGAATAATAATGTTAGATCGCCCCCTTGTGTTCAAAGATGGTAAAGACAAGCCTATGATGGGGCACTAATCTTACTTCATGTGCGAGAATGATCAACTAAGACAAACAAGGTCAGGTAAATGTAGTGGATAATACAGGCAAACGGAAGAACACAAGTTGAAGGTGCACTAGAAAAAGCTTATTTGTAATGACAAAGCAAATCTAAATCTCTGGAATAGCAGCAGGAGGTGGAATCTGCTCTAAAATATACACATTGTCAATCAATCTATGAGTGAAAACTCACCTATGTCCTTGCAAGGCCTTGGATGGACAAACAAACATGTTTAGAAGCAGTTTTCAAAGCTTC
This sequence comes from Oryzias melastigma, assembly GCF_002922805.2. Lineage (NCBI taxonomy): Eukaryota > Metazoa > Chordata > Actinopteri > Beloniformes > Adrianichthyidae > Oryzias > Oryzias melastigma. Next base: position 13,884,287 of record NC_050523.1, on the reverse strand, counting down.
ATACACATTCACGCTCAACTTCCTATCAGAAAATTGCACTTTTACTAGGCAGCAGCTTGGATAATGGGAGTGGAGTGTTGTGACTAAACAATAAATGTAAATTTCCCAGCTAAACACTGAATCCTGAGACAGAAAACCTGTAAGAGTTTCTGCTAACACATGTGAGCTTGGAATGTTGTAAACGGATGCAAACGTTGGCCCTCTAAAGGTATGTGTCATGCTCCTCACTACTCAGACTTTCTTTGGACACCTGTAAGGTTGTGGGTTTCAGTAACGGCACGGGGTCGCTGTGAGCGGGGTAAGGATTGGCGAACTCTTTAGGTGGGGGAATTACTGCAGGGCCATTGTCCTGTACAGTCGTTCTGCTTTTCCTGGTTTCCTCTGCTTGGACCCCGTCTGTTTTGGACGCTAGTGGGGACTCCACGATGATGGTGGGTTTCTGTCTCAGATCCAGTCGGCTGGGTGGCTCGGCAGCCATTATAGCCTTGGCACCGTGCATCCTTGGAGGGGACTTACAGGGTGCCTCTCCACGGTTCTCCTTCCAGCGCCGCAGCTGAGTGAGATGTTCCTTCTCAATGTCTTTCTCGGACACTGACAGCTCTATGATCTGAAACGAAGAGGTTTTTTTTAATGATTTTTAACAAGCTTGGAGGAGATGGTGCAGATTCAGAGCAGTAAAACATAGTTGGCATAACTGTACCTCATGGACCAAGAACCCCTCCTTCATGTACTGGGGCTTTATAGTCCGGAGCGACTCCAAAGTCTCATAGAAACCTTGGCAGGCCTTCAGTTTTTCTTGGGATCCTAGTGTGCATTTCAGCAGAACCAGAGCCACTCTGAAGAGGATCTTCACTCCTGAAATCAGATAGATTAGAACGATGAGGAGGGACAGTGCAGACTAGGATATTGAGAACAATTATGTGACCTTTTAGATCTTGATTTTTAAGGCTGGAATCATGCAATAAGGTCTTTTTCATATAATCTAATTAGCTACATGGTATAAATTGATGTAGGACCAGTTCACAACTTAATGACAGCATTTATTTTATTCTTGGTGATCATCGTGCAAAACTTAAACTTATTTCATAAAGATTTTTAATATTAGGTTCAGATTTGCTATAAAAGTAGGTAATGTATTTAGAAACACAAGTATGATTTAACTAAAAATCATTGTGTCTTCAGTAAAAACGACTACCGGTTAAAGATGACATGACTTAGTAAAAAATAGTGTTTGAAATTGGGTTAGCTCCTTTAACATGACTGAGCATAAAAGAGGCAGATCATTCGTACAGCAAACAAAACATAGCATGAAGACTGTGTAGATTTAATTTACACACACTATATTAGTAAAAATTATAGCATTTCTTCATTTGCTCTTTTTATAAAAAAAGAAACTGAAAGGAAAAGATGTCTAGCATTTTTTTGTAAATAAAGAACAAGTTTTTCAATATTTTTATGTTAATTGTTAAATTATCAGATTTTTTGCTGTACAAATATATATATATATATATATATATAATTAATTTCCATTCCTATTGTATTTTAAAACTCCAGTTCTTAAAATCAACAAGTTTTAAAATGAATATCTTTTTGTAAATTATTTTTGAAAATTAAATGTAGTAATATTTAAAGAAATGTACTAAAAAGTATTTTCCAGATTATAAATCACAGCTTTTTCTCATAGTTTACCCAGGGGTGGGAATTATACGCAGAAGTGACCTATTTGTGATTTTTTTGTTTCTTTAAACATAAATAAGCTCATATAGTCGTTATTTTCCCACTGACAGATGTTTAGTGGTTGTTTCCGCTAAAAACCACTAGAGGGCTCTGTGTGTGTGAATCAGTATTTGCTCCAAACAAACATGGAGAAGGATCTGATTGTTTCCTTCATTTCCCTAAACTTTGATATTTTTCTGGACTAATGCAGAATAGAAAGTCATCAAACTGGGTTACAGAGAGACAAAAGAACAGGTAAAAGCCCCATCATTTAGACACATCTCCTGTAGTATAGAAGATAACGATCATTATATGAAAAAAAAAGACTAAAAATCGCACAAAACCGACATAACTAATGATTTTTGATAAGAACTTTTTGAAATAAACAAACCTGATCTCTTAATATTATGTCTTCTCTGCATTATAAACAAGATATACAGTTGATGCTTCCAAGTGAGCGAAAAACGTAGTGCTAG
>NC_050523.1:13870313-13881469 GCF_002922805.2 Oryzias melastigma | reverse complement strand
TTGTATTTTAAAACTGCAGTTCTTAAAATCAACAAGTTTTAAAATGAATATCTTTCTGTAAATTATTTTTGGAAATTAAATGTAGTAATATTTAAAGATATGTACTAAAAAGTATTTTCCAGATTATAAATCACAGCTTTTTCTCATAGTTTACCCAGGGGTGGGAATTATACTCAGAAGTGACCTATTTGTGATTTTTTTGTTTCTTTAAACATAAATAAGCTCATATCTTCGTTATTTTCCCACTGATGACAGGTTACCCTTTAGTGGTTGTTTCCGCTAAAAACCACTAGAGGGCTCTGTATGTGTGAATCAGTATTTGCTCCAAAACAAACATAGAGAAGGATCTAATTGTTTCCTTCATTTCCCTAAACTTTGATATTTTTCTGGACTAATGCAGAATAGAAAGTCATTAAACTGGGTTACAGAGAGACAAAAGAAGAGGTAAAATGCCCATCATTTCGACACATCTCCTGTAGTATAGAAGATAACGATCATTATATGAAAAAAACAGACTAAAAGTCGCACAAAACCGACATAACTAATGATTTTTGATAAGAACTTTTTGAAATAAACAAACCTGATCTTTTAATATTATGTCTTCTCTGCATTATAAACAAGATATACAGTTGATGCTTCCAAGTGAGCGAAAAACGTAATGTTAGCTTCTCCTATAAGCGTCAGGAGCGTCTAGTTTAGGAAAACATTTTTGCACTGAGCATCCACTTTGACCCCCGTCAAAAGAGGCAGTAGATGCGAGTTTGATGTGTGAATCTTGTTTGGTGTGATTGCAGCATTGGGCTTGGCAGATTTTTTCTGAAACGTCAGACTTTCCACCCAAAAGTACGACTTATATATGGTTTTCTTCTTCCTAATTAAACAGTTTTTGCTCCTGCGACTTAAATAAATACGGGATTTATTTTTGCTTGATGTAAATTGATGACTTTAGAGCCAGAAGTTCTTCTAACTCCTTTCTGTAGGAGCTGTGTGTTGTCTCACCCTCGCAGAGAAACATATCCCAGACTCGCAGCACTGATGCCCACGGCAGACTCCGGGAAAAGGCACACATGAACCATTCAGTCATATACAGGATAGGCTCCAGCTTCTGATTTTTCAGATGACGGTGGGCTACAGGAGACACCTTTCGAAGCAGAGCGTTCAAAATTTCCCCATCCAGCTGGATTGCCTCCTGTTGAGAAGAGATGGAATAGCAGCCACCAAGTAGGGAATAGTCTCCTATCGCTTTGCCTAATCTGATTATCTTCTGTTTTTAGGCCACTGGAATATCTGGGTTGAGTGAGGCGCGCTCGGCTGACAAGTTTGACATATTGGCCTGTTGAAACTCTAAAATCAAGTTTCATTAAAAAAAAAAAAAAATCAGTTGGCAAACTAACTGGCAGGATAACATTTTAATTTTCTCAGTCTCTTGCCATGACGTACCAACTCTTTGCTGTAGTATCCAGGAAGATATTTCTCGCAGATCTGAACAAGAACCCAAAAAGCATCCTGAGAGACAAAAACATAAAAATAAGCATTAAAAAAACATATAAAACTGAGGCGTGAAGTGAAAACATCAAAAGAAGATATAATATATAAATGGATACATGGTGAGTTTCGGAATAACATGTACAAGTACTTAGGATGAGATCACGAAGAGCTGAATCATCACCTCAGCTGGCATATGCATCAGCAGCACCGCAGCAATGGGAGCCTGAGCCTGACAATAACCCTCTTCAGGCCGGTGCAGAGTGTAAGCCTTCAGCACTCGGAACAGGTCCTGCTGCCTGCAGACGAGAATGTGAAAATTAACCGCCTTTAGGACAACTCAACTTAAAATAACAGCTTTTCAGAGGACACACGCACCCATGACCTCCTCTCGCTGCGAACATTTCATGAAAGGGGAATTGTCGGTGAAGGTCTCGCTCAATGACATCAACCCAGTTTGGCTCTCCAGGCTTGTTGTCCAACTCCTAAAACACAAAATTCTGCTCAGCTTTGGCGGCGTTTTGACATTTGTGTATTTATTAATACAAATTTTAACCTTAAATCTAAAAGTGTTTCAATTTTTAAATACTGTAAACCCAATTTACTCAAAAAAGCATATTTCAGTTTCAACATCTTAACTCAGATTTTACAAACTTTTTAACTTATTAGGGTTAATTTTCATTTTTACAAATTTCACTTAATTATTGGGATAAATTATCAACACAATAAGCAGTAATTTGACAGGAAAAGGGGAAAAACGTATACTATAAATCCATGACGGACCTCAAACTTTCCCTGGTTCTGTTCTCTTTTCACTTTGCCCCCGGTGAGGTAGAGCCAGGCCCGACCCCGGAGGGATGGGGGGATTCCCTTCTGACACCGCTCTTTTACCTGGGAATTTACAGAGAAACAGCTACTTTAAAAGCATAGAAAAAGTAATAAACTTAAATAAATAATATAGCCAATAAGTGTTCTATTATGCTTAAAGAAATTCTTTTTTTTTTTAATAAAGCAGACCTTCTTGTGATTTTTGGCCATCCATTTGTCCCAGCTGTTGAGCATCTCCAGCCATTTTGCTTCTCGCTGCCTCAAAACCACAATGGGAATTTCTTCAGTTCTGTTGGCATAAAGAACCAAATATATTTAGACAAACACTATATAGTCACATAAGTCATCTTTGCCAAGTTCATGCAAAAAAAAATGCTGAGACAAATCAGATGCCATCAGCAGAGCTGTAGAAAGAAAACAGGAAACTGTGGGAACTTTGTCCTGATTCTCTCCAGCACTACACAGCAAAAAAAAAAAAAAAAATGCCTAGATACACTACAGTGCTGAAAATAAGAGCTGTCATTCTCACACACTGACACAAACACTTCCTGTACTGTCTTGTAAATTATAATTCACTACTAAAACAAGTGCTCAAATGGAATCACTGGAAAGGTATGAGAACTATCCACTTTAACCTTGTGTTACCAATAATCCTACCTAAAAAACAACAAAAACACGACCAAAGATTGTGATTTTTCTGGTTTGATCAGGTTTTTCACCATTATTTTTCACATTTTTAAAAAATGCAGACATAGATGTGCAGTTTTCCAGGTATAAAAGAGATGATGTCGTAACAATTTATATCTCAATAAACATGTTTTAGCTAAATCCAGGCCTGAACTTCAGTAACATTGGATATAAAATACTAAGTTTGGTGGCACATTAATTTATAGCATACATAATTACATTATAGCAATCTATAAAAGCAACAACAGTGACTCGATTGGAACAACAAATGTATTTTTAAAAATAAAAGTATTTGGGAAACAAATAACTAAGACCAATCGATGAAAAGGGTATCAGCTTTGTATAATATGAGGACAACTGACTGTTCTAAACTTTTGTGGTTGCTTTTCTTTGGTTATTTACGAAATAGTGTTGAAACAACAAGTGGAAAACCACTCTTAAAGTGACAGCTGAAGCTGGGTGGAGATGATGGATGTCTGGGTGGGAGGCCTCAGGTGGACACACCTTCAGGAAGACCTGTATGTACAATTGTAAAATAAAAGCTCCTCATGCTATGGAGTTTGGCCTCATTAAATGTTTTATGGGATAAAAACTCCCAACTATTGTTGCTTTTTTATATTATATTCAGAGTCAATAAGGCATAAACTCTAAAATAATGATTACATAATGCTTTAGGAAATGATCTGACACGGAAGACACCTGGTTGTCTTTAAATCAGAAAGATGACTCAATAAAAGTTCACTTTACTCCACTTACAGTTCTCCGGAGGTCTGCTGAGCGCCTCCCAGGAACCCGTACTTGTCCACCTGCCTGTCCTCGGTGATGTTTCCGTTCACCTCTGGGTCAGGAGCCGGAGAACCGCCGTTCCCATTTTCTGTCAACTTCTCGGAGCTGCCACGCATCTGGAGTCCATTGCCCTGCTCGGTTTTTGCCATTTAATCAGCATTTATGGTCACTGTCAACAGAGTGTGCCCGCAACTTAAAGACTAAAACACATTCTTCTCCGCGCAGCCGCAAACTGGTTTCGATAAAGTCCCTTTGCGTTAGCATGAAGTTATAAAGATTCGTCCCTCCTAGCTGCTAGCTAACTACAACTCAGAAGGTTTTGACAAATGTTCTTATTTTTATCTCATAGTGTTCCTCTTTAAAAAAAGAGTATCCGTTGACAGGACGAAACCAACAAAAAAGCAACGAAAATAAACCCAAAATTCACCACGAAATCCGAATGCTAGCTCTCATGCTAACGTCAGCTGACACAGGCAAGCACACAGTCCGGCTAGAACTCCGCTGTCAGCAAGAACGAAGGTTAGCTGCCTTTGCTACAAGGAAGAGAGACCGCCTGCCCTGAAGCAGGTTAGTAAACAAAACATTCATGGCATCTGCTGGCTCTATTCTGCCACCTACCGCAAGAAATTTCCCCATTCTGGTGGTCGCCACAGAAACCAGTGGGTCACGTGACCACGTGTCCTGTATATTTGTTTTTATTGGTATGTAGCTAGAGTTGGCCTCATTCATATCAGTAGTTTCAACTACTGTGGCTTTTAGAAAAAAAAAAAACATTTTTTCCCTATAAAAACATAATTTGCAAAAAAGTAGAAAATTTGAAGTTTATTTTATTTTTGTATGTTTGATTATAAGTATATTGGACAGACTATGCATATGTTGGAAGCATAGACACATATGTAATGGTTAGAAGTATACCAACTAACGCATTTTAAGACTACATTGGAACACTATACATAACATACATTGTCAGTACTAGTATACTTGCTAAACTCATACTTAAGCTCAAGTATTACAGACCATTTGCGTATTATATACAGTGATATATATATATATATATATTAAGCAAAGTATGCTGCGTTACTATATACAATACCATATGGTTCTAATACTATGTAGTTTAAGTACACTTATGTATATAAAAAAATTAAAATAAAAAAGTACACTTATATAAGACTACTTTTTGTCATATTCTCCTAAAATAAAAAATTCACCTGTACAGATTTCCAAACCTGAATATCTCCAAACTGCTGCATATCTGAGCTGAATTAACTTCTTTTAATATCTAAATAGGACAATTGGGACTCTTCACTGATACCAAAAGTAAAGAGGTAGAGCTTTAGGAACTGTAGTTTTTGTGGATTTTTAATTTTTTCAGTGACTACACAATTTTCTTATTAGTAGTCAGAAGGGTACAACAGTGTGGAGTTTTTTTTTCTTTTTCAGTTTATTTCATAAACATAAAATGTACTGGAATTTACACAAAAATGCTGTAAATTGTGGTGACTTTTATTGAACATTTAACAAAAAAATGTGTTTTAATGTGTTTTTAGGTAGCTAGTGAAATTTTATTTTTGTATTTTATGTGAATAATATTTAAGACAACCTTTGAAACTTGCCATCTATAATTTGTTTATAATTGTATAGTCAAAGAGTGCATCATCAACAATCATATTTAGTATAAATACTAGATTCTTTATTTAAATAATGTACATATTTCAAAACATATTTACAGAAATCAGACCTGCATTGTTACATTGTAGACTGGACAATCATTTCAGACTGCAGAAGCACCTTTGAAACGGCTTAACATGAGACACAGGACAGGGAGTTCTGGGCTGGAAGGGGCTTTGTTTACATCGAATGCTGTGAAGCACAACTGATGTGACAAGCTCGAAATAACAGGAAAGGCCTCTTGATTACGAGTCTAGTTTTTAAGGCGGAAACTGTGCTCACCCTCAGGAGAAAGGAAAGACGAGAACAGACTCCAAATGTGAGAAAAGAAGCCATGGAGATAAGACACGAGACATGCGAAAACAAACAATGCAGAGTCCGGCGAGTGACGCTCAAATAGCCTTTACATGAAGGAAGACCTGCGACATTTGAACTGATCACTTCATTTTGAAAAGACAATTGAACTGCTCATTTCAACAGAAAGAACAAATGGATTTATAAATTGCAAATGAATTGTGAAAGTATGGTACAGAACAGTACCCAAATCATGTGTATAAATATGGCTTTCCTTCTTTGGTTACTTGTCTTATGCTAACAGATAACCAATAAAAGTATATGAATACCTTTCAAAGACAATTTAAGGTCCTTAAGTACAGATCACAAATGTCATATTGCCGTGTGATTTTTGAGTGAATAAAACAAACAGTTGTGTCTTTGGTGCCAATGCTCTCAAACTGTAAAGAACGTATGCAGAGATGTAGCTACTGACTACTGTGAACAGAACAGCATTATACTTTTTTTTCTTCTTTTGAATAATATAGTTTTGTAAAATCCTGCACCCACATTTACACACAAAACACAGCCTTATATACATGTAAATCACAACATTTCAGCTGTATAAAGACATCTCAATTAGAATAAAAGAAGCAGCAAACAAATGCAAAAAAGAACAGACGAAAAATTTAAACTTAAAAAGTACATCTGATTCTTTCAATCGCCTCATCACTTTCAACTTTATGGATTACTTTACAAGGAAAAAAAAAGTTTAAAAAAATACATTTTACTTTTTTGACCTATCATTGCAATTTTAAGCATTCCCAGATGCTAATTTTAGCTTCATCAGGACAGAAAAAGACGACGTTCATTCCACTAACTTCCCAATCGTACCTCAAACATAAATTCACATATTTCCTGCTGCGCATCTGACGCAGGAAAAAATCCCACTTGTTCATTTTATCTACTGGAAGCATGAGATTAATGAAGCTCACATTGACATTCCCATGTGTACAAGACAAAAAAACAAAACATGTGCATCGATCAGTGTTTGTTTTTGACACAAGTAACAACTCTTTGCTTGCAGACGGAAAAAAAGCCTCCAAATAACAGTTAAAAACGCAGAAATATGTACAACTTATAAAGATGTGCGCACCAAAAATTTACCCCGGCCAACCAGGTTAACCTTCAATAGAACACTTGAATATTAGAACTTGAAACAAAGCGTTCCTTCACATTCTTTACCACCAAAGTCCCGTTTTATTCTCTTGGAAGCACCCGTTATTCCCATCCCGAGTCTAAATCTCCGCCTTTGATTCTTTGACAATGAGGAGCTAATTACCATTTTAAGGGACACACCCCATAACCGGCTTTACTGCTAATCTGTTTGGATGTCAATCCATGGCTAACTTACTGATCCAAATTCTTCCAGGTTACCACATAACCATTAAGTGAACGATGCCATAAAGTGAGATATGTTGACCCGAAAGCGTTCCTCCGCCCGCCGCTCCAAGCCAGTCCTCCATCATGATCAACATGGTGGCGACCTGGCTTCCCACCGTCTCTCTAGCAATAAAAGCACCAGATAAAAGCAGTGGAAGAAAACAAAATTCTACAAGGAGTACGAATCGTGTCGGTGCACTTCCTCGTGTCGGCCTGCAGTTCAAGTTGAGAGGCGGAAGACTCTGGCAGATGGGAAGAAAGGATCAGCTCCGAAGAAAACACACTCATGCACACACAAACACATTTAATCAGTGTATTCAGCCACGATGGACAGCAGCACTGTGATATCATCTGGTTTCCCTCCTAAAGAAGAAAAACAAGGAGTGAGAAACGGGTTAACTTAGACCACTACATGCAATCAGATACCTTCTAGATCAGAATAAGTGAAGGTTTCCTCACCTCTTACATTCAAGCCATTGTCACAGGCAAACTGTGCAAAAGGGGACATATAGTTGGGGTCGTAGGCAAGGTCGTGAGCTTGTTTCGCAATGCTCTGAGCCGTCTGCAGGACGCTGTCATAGTTTGAAGTCTGACGGGAGCAAAAATGGCTGGCATTAAAATCCGATCCGCATTCGCAGACTTGAATCACACGTGCACTACAGGGTGCATTACCTTGAGTTTTTTGAGCTCTTGAAGAATCATGTAATCTGGCATGTTGTCAAAAAGGCCATCTGTTGCTGTTAGGATGATGTCACCGAGTTGGACATCAAAAGAGGAGTTGTCGGCTGCTTCCGGGCTGGAAGGAACAAAAGCAGAGGCCGTCAGGGTGTGGAAAGAAGAAGAAGAAGCTAAGCATGAAGAGCTTACTTGGAGGTTGTGGTGAAAAATTTAAACAGTTACAGAGATGAGTAATCAAAATTTAATGGTGCGTGTGCTGGAGGAGTTTCATTTGGCAGCTCTCTAAAAAGTCCGCTTGTTCATGGTGTTCTTTCCGTCTGCAGGGAGGCCCCGTTACGCACCGACACCAGGACCGAGACTCAAGTTTTATTTCCTGGGAACCCTATGTTCCTCGTTGCTCTTGCTGGTCTTTTTTTAAAGCGACAGGCATGAAAGCTGCATAAATCTTATCTTGGAGGAGACAGAAACTTCTAGACCACAATGTTTATTCATTTGCTTGGTGAAATAAAGAAAAGAAATTTGAAAATATGCAACAAATGTTACACGTCTGTTACTAGAATAAGTCAAAATGTGTTAAGGTTTTTTTTTTTTTAATATTTAAATATGCAAAAATGTGTTTGTCTTAAAAAAAATGAGATATTTTTACTTGAAACAGGTATCTTTCACTTCCTTCAGAGTCAGTTTTTGCTATGCTGTCATAAACTAAAGCTTAAAACTTTGAGGTATGTGGTGGACTTTCTTCCCTCAGCAAGTGCATAGCTTAGCAATAGTATTGGATTAACCTTTGCCTGGAAAAAGGCATTTCTGCAAAGTTACTAAGTATACAACGCTAAATATCTAATAATTACACATCAACTTGAGCATGACAACAAATCAAACTGTAGCTCTGAAAGGTAAATGTTAAAGCCTGGGTGCATTTGTCTGTTTTATAATCTTGAAGACAAGTTAAAAAAGGTGAAATCTGTGATCCTTTGAGGCTAAAACACATTTAAAGAGAACACTTTATAAAATAAGGTTTGGGTAAAAGAAACCTAGCCTAGGATTTCTAAGAGCAAATCATTACCCTAAATGAGCTGTAAAAGCTGCCTGCACCTCCACATTCCAGAGTCAGACTTTAAACCTTTTTTTCAAAAATGCATTTGTATGTTTGGTTCATTTTTTTTTTACTATTTTGAGAAATACAGTTTAAGAAGAGAAAATGTAAAAAAGGGATATGAAAATAATGATGTGGAGATGCAGACGTCATACGTGGTTGTTGTAAATACACAAAAGAATGAGGAACTGCAGCATTGTTAAAGGAACGGCCACAGCTTTACATTCCTAACAACTTTCACACACACAGACTGTAACATTCCAGATCAAACAACTATCGAGCATTCAAGAGTGTAAGTAATGTGCTTAAATAAATTGTTTTTTTTTTTTTAAATGAAAAAGCAATCTTATGTTTAAAATAATAAAAATGAAGTGGGTGTGAGCTGCTGACCTGTCACTGAGCACCACTCCCTCAGTTCCAGGGGGAGCGATGGACAGCTGGAAGGGTGTGTTAAAGTAGTGCTGCTGCTCGTCTGAGCGATGGACCACCTCTCCACCTCGTACCACCAGGAAGCCAGAGTCTCCAAGGTTACACGTATGTAGCTGGTGACTCCTACGATCCAGAACCACGATGCAGGCCGTGCTGCTACCTATAAACAAAGTATGAAAACTTCAATAATCATACTTTTGTTTATGGAATTCCAAAACTTTCTTTTCCCATTAAGCAAACTGCTTAACATATAAGCACAAAACTACTTTTTTGGAACTATTTATTTACTTTGTAAATAATCTATTTTATAATCTTAATTTGTGCCGGTATAAGAAGACCTAAAAGCTGCAGGCATTAGCTCTGTCTTGTCCTAGTTCCCTACTGACTATTTATCTGGAGTCCTTGTAACCTTGAGCTGCTGGAGCGGTCAAGAACTGACCTTCTCGTAGTTTCCCAAAATATAATTCGGGGCCTTTGGAAAATATTGCTGCAGCCATGGAGTGCCTGAACTCCGACTCTTGGCTGGAGATACTGAGCCTCAGAAGAAATGTGATCAAGGTCACAAGTTTAGCACAAGCTCCTCCAATAAAGCTCTCAACACCTGTAGGGTTACTTACTTTACTGCTTACAGCTTTTTGACCTCTATAACTTGCCAAACAGTTTAACTCTTACAAAAAAAAAAACATAACCAAAAAAAAAACTGTAGGGCATCATAATGAAAACGAAAAAAATGATGTTTGTTGTGTCAATAGTCAATCCCTGTCCTTTTGTTTTCAATGTATCTTGTTCATTTAAGCTGTTTTCTACATTTTTTGGAACATTTTTTCTTTGAAATCACATTATTCATTAAATAGACTACCAACAAAGCTTTTCCATGCTCAGTCAGTAAGGATAAGCTGTACTTTTCACATGCAAAAAAATGTGACCTGAAGCAAAATTTTACTAATGGAGTATGAAGTTGTTGTTCTTTTTACAGATTCCCTTTAAAGACAGGATGTAATCGATGAGCACTAAATGAGCTTTTTCCTCTGGTGACTAAAATTTCTCTGGTTCCCAGAATACTAAAGTTTTGCTTCCTTGCTCACAGTTTACTTACTGACAGAACTGTAATAACATAAACAGAACTATCCTCACCTAGTAATGGAACTTTGTTCTGTAGAAGTTCATAGTAGCCTGAGGTCAGAATGCCCACTGGGTGGCTGGGAGTGAAGCGTCCTTCCTTTACCAGCCGCTCACAGGTCCTCATTAATGTGGCAGAAAACTGAGATGGATCAACACCATAGTCCCGCCAGCCACCTACACCATCTGCTACACCTGATGGAGAAAGTAGAAATTACTATTTTAATTGTTAATCAGCAGAAAAACTGCACTTAGGTACACATTAAGAGTAGAATATGTATATATATATATAGAAAATAAAAACAATTCATTCAAATCATTAGATAAGCCATTGGGTTCAGGACAAAAAAATAAAATACAAACTTTTCCATGTATCTCACTTTAAAATAAAATAAAAAAATCTGTTATTTCAGGTTTAATTATTGGAAGACTCCTCTAGTCAGGTTTCAAACACGCATAAAATAATGAGCAAAGGAGTTTGACTCAATTCAAAACCAATAATGTATGCACTATTTACTTATAAGCAATATAATAAAATAAATTAAAAAGTTACACAGTCATTTGTATGGTTACAATAAAACAACATAAGAAGGATATATCGCAACCTCACCTACAACTACTTTAAAAACACATCAACATCTGCAACATCTCAAGTTTTACATCT
>NC_050523.1:13856387-13870020 GCF_002922805.2 Oryzias melastigma | reverse complement strand
TGAGCAAAGGAGTTTGACTCAAGTCAAAACCCATAAATTTATTAACTATTTACTTATAAGCAATATAATAAAATAAATTAAAAAGTTACACAGTCATATGTACGGTTACAATAAAACAACATAACAAGGATAACTCACAACCTCACCTACAACTATTTTAAAAACACATCAACATCTGCAACATCTCAATTTTAACATCTGTAATCCATCTCCCCAACACTTGCATAAAAGATATGTTTATATATATTAAATAACTTCCATGCTTATGTTAAATTGTAATTTAAATATTTAAAACTCAATTATTGTTCATTTCTATTTATTTGATAAGGCAGAAAGATTCATTTGACAAGATAAGAAGTAAATTTATCAAGATGTTAGCATGCAGGGTACAAAACAGCTGTAGGTGGAAGACAAATAAAAACCAACACCTGAAAATCAGATATAAATGTCTGGTTTATAGCTAGTATCATTTCCTTCCTGTTTAACAACCCAATTATGAAACTGAAAGAGTACTGACATTCCCCTTACTTAATCTGTTAGAGAAAAAGATGTAATGATGAACTACCAACAAAAACCAAACACCATTCTGAAAAACCACCTATAATGAGTTTAATTAGCCTTCATCACTGTGTAGTTTACATATAAAGCTTTGATGATATATTGGTTTTTGAGTGCGGGGTTATTTCTTCATCTGTGAGCCCATGACTTGTATGAAAAGGCATAAAAAACGTGTCCCCGGCCACGTGTTTTCACAGGCTGCTTTTTTTTCTCCACATGCCGGCTGGTTTGGGACAAAGCAGCAGGATTTGACTAAGCTAGGTGTTAGCAATATGGCTGCCTCCATACTCAACCATTCTGACCTTTGCAAGACATTGTAGTGTTCAGTCCAAGACGATTTACCATTTCCTTTCCAATTATAATAGTTTGTCCTTTTATTTGTGTGTGTATCGCCAAACCTCGCGTGACTTCTACATTTAATGCACGCGCCGTTTTACTTGTTTTGGTGTATTTAGGTGAAAGGTCACGGGTGTTCTAAAGTAAAATACCTTTAATTCATGGTCAAATTGATCAGTTAGTCAGCGTATTTGTGGTGAATCGTGTTCCAAGCATTGAAAACAGTATAAATGCAGATAATGTCACATAGATACAAAGGAATGGAAAAGTTGGGCATGTGTTTGAGAGGGGGTGGAGGCTGTTGTGTTTTCATCCGAGTGGTCGGTACACGTGCAGACACGAGCGCTGAAGGTCACCCTTGAAATGGAGAGAGCCTGCGAACAAGACCTTACCTAAAACGTCAGCCGTCCTGTGCCGCGCTATGAAGCAGGCGTCGTCCCCGTAGCACATCCCTTTCTTGAGGATCCCTTTGCGAAAGTCTTTACCGAAGCCATAGCTGGCGGTGATCAGGCTATAGTCCCGACCGTCGGTCTGAGAGAGTCCGCCCAGGACAGCCCTGGCTACCAGTCTACCATACGATAGCACGGATAACATCCCCTAGCGAAGGAAAGCTCCGTCTTGATGAGAGCACACGCTGACCCCTTTTCTCCCCTCTCCGTTCACCTGCCAGCGAGTCTTCAGATCAAGCCGCGGCTGTCTTCTTCTTATCCTTCCATTCGTCCTCCACCGACCCTCTGTTGTCAAAATGGCGCAGCCCCCGAAACGTTCACAAAACTCCCACCGTTCGTTGTGACTTTTTAGCGCTCAGCTCGTGTGTCAGGTGTACATTTCACCGACGCCGCAGTTCCTCCACTGGGCTCTCTCCTTACCGACATGTTTCCACCGGACACAAAGCTGCTACATACGGGTGTTTGACCGTTTACTACCGTGACGTCAGTTGAGCATGCGCCGACTCCTCCCAGAAAAATAAATAAATAAATAATAATAATAACACTCTTTTAGGTGCCGAAACGCATTATTATTATTATTATTATTATTATTATTATTACGTATCAAGGTAAATACGTTCTAAGAACTATTTATTTTGAATTATCTAACGTTTTTTTCCACAGGCAAAATGTATAGCCTACCTACTATGAATGCCATTAGTCTAGATTGCAGCAAACCATTGAATAAACTCTGTGACAAACTTCTTTCTCTACTTAGTTTATTTTTTTCCCACAAAGGTGAGAAAGTTAAATGATTTAGTTCTATAAAATGATGTTTTTTAAATAAACATGTTTAGATAAATAAGATTAAACAAATCAGATAACTATATTATTATTATTTATCATTATAGTCTCTTATCTTATGTCTCCTTATGCACCTTAACTGGACGTCTGCCTTTATTTTATTCTATTCTATTCTATTCTATAATAATCCATAGCCTACCTCCTTTTTTCCTGCAGTAACTTAATCTGGCCCAGCAGGGTTGGGTTAATAGTAAGACCTAATCAAACCATCTTTTTAACCCCAACATGGGTTAAAAATGAGATGGCTGATAAGTCAGAGCTACTTGCTATTGGGTTGTCAAAAATAAATAAAATCCAAGGATCTGGGTTGTACTCCCACTAGTAATACCAAAACATTATTCAAATCTATATTTTGAAGAAAAAAAAACTTTAAAAAGCAGTGGAATTATTTGAACCAGAAGCCTAATTTGATATTTCAATAGTACAATAATACCTTAGATTACTCAAAAAGAAAAGGTGGCAGTGGTATCCTTCCTAGATCTTCACCGCATGCCTTTTCTTTTTCTTTCTTTCTTTCTTTCTTTCTTTCTTTCTTTCTTTCTTTCTTTCTTTCTTTCTTTCTTTCTTTCTTTCTTTCTTTCTTTCTTTTTATTTATTTTTTCTTGTTGTTGTTGTTTTTAGACCACGAATGTTGCAAACAAGGGCTTGTAAAGAGAACTATTTTAACAGAAAGCCATGCATCCTGAATTGCCAAAACAGCATGCTTACTTTCTGTATAGTATCATGAATCCGGATGATTCTCTACTCTGCAGGCTTTTCTCTGAACCCTGATGCACAGATTTGTCCACAGATTACATCATTCTCAGAACGTAATTGTTTAACTGCAGATAAACCCTCTGCAATGTGTATTGCGTTATCAGTAAAAACAGGAAACATTTATATTCTCTTATGATTGGTGGATGCTCTTTTTATTGATTCTATTCTATTCTATTCTATTCTATTCTATTCTATTCTATTCTATTCTATTCTATTCTATTCTATTATATTATATTATATTATATCATATTATATATTTATTTTTTTAGTCACTCTTATGTAGTTGGTGAAATAATTTTGCTTATAAGCGTGATGATGACAAACAAAACAACCGAATGAATCGGAAGTCTTTGGTGTTAAGGTGTGTTCCACTTAAAAGGGACCGGAACAAACAATTTTCTGCTGACTTTATTTCTGTTTTTAATTTCAAAATGATTCAAGAATGAACTCACTATTAACATGTTACCAAATAAAAAACATGTTATATTTAAATTAAATTGGTGTCGTTGATAAAATCTTACATATGAAATATTTATACCTTGTAGTCATTTATCAGTTATTTATTTTTGTACCATTTTTAGGTCGCAAGAAGGGACGATGGTGGATATTGGTGAACATAATCAGTCGTAAAAATACATTTAATCAGATAATTAAAATGTGTTTATGAAGATTAACAGCGTGCAGCTCCTCGTAGCTGTCGCTGAAAGGATTTCTGGGCGTTAAGCCCCGCCTTCCCGCAGGCTGCAGCCTTCTCTCTGGCAGCATCAACGGAGCGGAGTCGGTGGGAGGACAACAAACGCAGCTTCACCGAAACGCATCCGAAGAGCTCGAAGAGGCCATTTCAACGCGGTGAGAATACAACAAAACCATCGGTGCGTTTATATTTTGAGACAAATATTTTACAACAGCCACATTAGAGTATATGAATAAACCACGCGTGTTTCGGTTTGAATTAATCGAGGATTACGCCAATGACTGGCGAAACGGGAACGATGCGTTTACTGTTCTCAGTTAAAATCGCTTGCGCAATGAAAAGTGCTCATTCATTTAAACGGAATTTAATCGTCACATCACCTGAATAAATAAGCGATTTTGTTGGTAATTAGTCATTCCCCGTCAGTGGGTCGCGTTGTTATTGTAATTTAAGGATGGAGTGAAATTAAGATGCTTGCAGACTATTGAAGGAAATTTGATATTATTTACCAAGTGTTGATCTAATGGCTTTGATTATGAAATGTCAGTGAGAAACCACGACTGTTTATTTTTCCATCCCTTACATCACAGGAGAAAAATAACAAAGGCTGGTTATTGTGAGTTTGTTGTAATTGTTGTTTTGTCTTTTTCAGTGTTTTCGCTTGAAGGCCATGATGGGAAGATTATGCCAAATTGGCCTTTTGTCCCTGCTTATTATATCTCTCCTCAATACTGAACCGGCATGGGGTAAGAGGGGTGGCAGCAGCAAGAAACCCTCCCTTTCAAGCAACAAGGGTGGGACGCACTCAAAGCCATCCAGTTCTCAGCCAGCAAACTACCCCCGGCAGCCACAGAATCCCGCCCGCAACCCAAATCCATATCCTGCCGGAGGAAGTTATCCCCATCCTGGAACAGGCAATTCTAATCCCGGAGGATATCCCCGGCAAAATCCACCAAATTATCCAAATCAGAATCCTGGGGGTTATCCTGCAGGTAGCTATCCAGGTGCAGGTGGGAGGGGGAGTTATCCAAATCAAAACCCAGGATACCCGGCAGGAGGATACCCTGCAGGAGGATACCCTGCAGGAGGATACCCTGCAGGAGGAAATCCCGCAGGAGGATACCCTGCAGGTGGATATCCCGCAGGAGGATACCCTGCAGGTGGATACCCCGCAGGAGGAAACCCTGCAAGGGGATATCCCGCAGGAGGGTACCCAGCAGGAGGTAGCTACCCCAATCAGGGCAGACCAGGATATCCTAACCAGTACCCCGCTGGTGGTGGATTTCCAAACCAGAACCCCGGCAGGAATTATCCCAATCAATATCCAGGAGCTGGGTACCCAGTGGGAGGCGGTTATTCTAACCAATACCCAGGCGGAGGAGGCATGCATCCTGGTGGTTATCCCAACTGGAGTCCAAATAACAACGTGTTCAATTCCAGGTTTGGTGGAGGAGGCTATGGACATGGTGGTTATGGGATGGGAGGATCTCCTTTCTCTCGTACAGTGCAGGGAATGGGGATTCAGCCCAAGTCTACTGGTTTTGCCAAAAAAGCCATGATGGCAGCGGGTGTTGGTGCTCTGGCTGGGATGGCCGTGGGATACGGATTAGGGCGCTTCCCTCGACCGCATTTTAATTTCCGAAGCCCCGAAGAAGAATACTACTACAACAACTACATGTACCGTCGGTACGGTAAGGAATCCACAGACGAGAAAGACTATGGCCGAGATTACGTCTACAAAATTCCTCCTCGCGCTGAGACCTACGAGAATTTCATGGCGCGCTGCATGAACGAGACCGACAAAGACCAGGCCAGTCGTTCCCCTGCTCCCGTGAGTGGAGCGAATGCCGAGGAGGATGACACCGTCAGCATTGAGGAGATTGGGTACCCTGCCCTCATTGAGCAAATGAAGTCCCGGCGCTGTGTGGAGAAGTACATGATCTACTCGGAGAAGTTCCTGGAATCTCGATCGGAGCAACAGTCCCAGTCCGGTCGCAGCAGTGCTCTGAGCTGCGGGTTATGTGAGCTTCTCACTTCCTGTTTCATGCTCCTTTCCAGCATGCTCCTGCTCCAGTGAGGAAAATCAACTTCCTCACTGTTTTTACTTCATCTCAAATGGATTTT
The DNA here is from genome assembly GCF_002922805.2 of Oryzias melastigma. NCBI lineage: Eukaryota > Metazoa > Chordata > Actinopteri > Beloniformes > Adrianichthyidae > Oryzias > Oryzias melastigma. The sequence goes on along the minus strand of NC_050523.1, from coordinate 13,864,260 downwards.
TACTCCCATTGTTTGTAGATGCACGTGTGCCACAGTGGAACCAACAACCTTCATACAGTCATTTCATATTACTAATAAGAAGAAACAAAACTTTTGACATGTATGTAATATCCAATAGAGCCTGTGAGAGCTTTCTAAAAGAGGTGGCTTCTATTATATTTAGATCCTCTTTTTTGTGTTGCACTAACAATACAGTTGTCATCTCTTGTATTTGTCCATACTTATGTTTCTCTAGTGTTGTTTTGCACTTTGTGTTTTCCTGCACTGGAACCAGACACATTCCAACTTAATCTAAAGGCTAGATGGAACAGAAAATAGTTACTAAAGCTGTTCTTTACTCAGTTTAGCAAAAGCTGTCACTGAAATGTCTTTTAGGTGCTCTCAGGCTGCAAAATGGCCTGCTAGCTCCTTGCCAATAGAAACATCGTTGTGTCTCCATTATTTTTCCTCAAGACACAGGAAGTTGAATTACTTTAAGCCACAATTATGTATTTTTTTGAAATTCTTTTTTGGGCAGCAAGTTTCTGGGTTATAAAGCAAACGTCAGCGAGGACGAAAGCATCATCTAAATTGTTCTAATGACATCATGTACTGATTGGAGTTGCTTCATATTTTGACAGTTGTTGTGTTTATCTATGTGCTCCAACAATTAATTTTTCACCTTATTAAAGTTACTGAAAAGTCAATTTTGGTAGTGTTGATATTGTGATTGCAGTGGGAATTACAGTTGGCAAGTATTCCTGTTACTCATTGTAATAAATAAGTCAACGTTAAAAGTTACATTACATGCTGCTTAAAGCATTGGCTAATTAACCTTTTTACTCTCCATTCCTGAGAATCACGGATATATTCACATTTAAGCTCTTTTTCTTACTTTTACATGAACATTTCTGACTTTAAGCTGTAATTTAAGCTCGGCTGTTACCTTTTTTTTAAATGTCTCCTGAGTTGCACAAACTGTTCTGTCAATTATTTATGTAGTCAGTCACTGATGACATTTTCAAGGGATTTTAAACTTAAAAAAACAACAGAAACTATCCTGAAGTGATTGTATGCGCTCTGTGACATGCATGCTCCTGTTCTTTTCCCGATACTCCTTTATAGTTTTATATTAGATTTAATAAACACTCCAGATTATTTTCTACTTTTGTTTGTTAAAATAGGTCCATCCCAGTTTAATTTAGTTAATGCCGTGTTGTATGAGAAATATCTGTGAAGTGCACTTATTCCCAATTTAAACTGGATTTTTTTTCAGTTACAGTTTCCTCAAGCTTTTATTTTGAAGCTTAAATGCTTAGGATGAACCTGTTTCTGATTTACCTGCTACATTCCTTGTGTTATTCATAAAATGCTATGGAGAATTAATTTAGGTTCTTGTGGATGTTCATGTGTTAAATAAAGTTTCTCTGTCTACATGGTCATAATGTCTTAATTGTTTTTATGGTATACGTCTTGGGATTTAAAAGTGACAACAGTTTCTGACTTAAATTTTCTCAAAATTGATCATAAATTAACTTAATAAATGTGTTTCTGTTTTCATTTATTTAGCAAAATTTTTAGGTAAAATGTTTAACACTTTGGAAGTAGTGCTGGACGATGTGGAAAAAAATTGTATATCATGATATTTTTTTATATAACAATACCGATGTATATATATCACGATACACAACAATAAAGAATATTTTCAGTTATTCCCTAAAAAAATGGAAAAAAATATCATTACTTTCTTTTCTCTGACTATTTTTTCAAGTAACATGTAACTGAATAGTTATGATAATTTTTTTAAGTCCACAACAGTTAACAGTTAAATTTCTTTGTAGGAAAACACATTTTTCACAAAAGTTCAGCAATAAAAATAAACAAAAACGATAGAAACAATAGAAGAGAAATAGCACAATACAGACTTTTATCAAACATGTATTGTCATATCGCACAGCACTACTTGGTAGTAATTTTTAATATTTTTTCCCACATTTTAAAAAAAAATATGGTTATTTACGGGAATTTTTGAATGTGAAAAAATAAAAAAATGACATCACAGAATTAGGAGACCTTTGACAAAAAATAAAGAGTTGATAAATTGATGTCTTAAATTTGTACAAAAATATAAATAAATTTTTAATTTTTTTCAATTATATGTGGAATTTTATAGTTTTTATTGGTAATAATTTACTTTCTTATCTACTTTTCTAACTAGATCAGCTGTAAGTTTTAACAATCACAAAATGATTGTATTTAACATAAAATCAAATAAAAAAATCTATTCAAGACACTTTCTTAATGAGCACATTCAAATGTAGGCCTATCCATGAAGTAATGACTTTAACATAAATAACCAGGAATAAGTCGAGCTCAAAGCTTTGATTTTATTCATGTATCTGGTTTATTTCACTCTGCATTAAATGCCTCGGATCCAAGCTGCTGTGAGGAAAGGCAGCATATGTCCCAGTGTGACAAACAGATTCCCCTCAGGAACCGGGGCAGCTCCTCTCACAAAGGCTTTCCAGAATGTTTGGTTGTTGCGTTTCTGGGTTTCCTGGTGATGAGGTCGTTGATCTTGATCAGAGGAGGCAGTTTTCTGCTTGTTATAGTTGCCGCCTCCATGCTTTGGCTTGCCAAACAAACCCAGTCCGTACCCGGTTCCTGTGCCTCCCAGCATGCCTGCTGCTGCTGCTCCCGCCCACTTCAGGCCCTGTTTGGACAGGCCTCGACCCTGAGTGGAGGACGCCTTTTCGTCGTCATCTTTTCCTTTTCCTTTTCCTCGGAAGAGGCCTCCTCGCTTACCGTATGCATACTGTGGGCACAAAGCTGCCAGGAGCAGCACCAAAACCCCAAACGAGAGAAGCTTCTGCTGGGAAACCATTTTTGGAGCTGTATACACATAAAGACAATTTGGGTGAAAACAGAAGCGGGTATTTTGTCTTTCTTTTTCACCTTAATCTGGCTTTTCTGTGCACCGTACTCATTCACATTAGAAGCACGGAGAGCTGAGGAGTGTGGACAGGCATTCAAACGGTCTCTGCACAAACAAAGTCACATGCTCACCAACACAAAGACATCTAGAACAATCCAGCAGCTCTGGCAACACTGGGATTTGCTGAGTATTATGTGATGTTGATTTCTCCATTTCATGCTGCATTTGGTTGATTGTTCTGATCTACAGTAAAATATATTTTTTGATTTTCCCAAACAATGTCAATGTAACTAACAGAATGTGATAGTGATGAGAAAGCCTGAATAAAAATATAAAAAATGAAGTTGGCAAATTCTTATATGTGATGACATGAAAAGGTTTTGCATAACAGAATACATTTTAAAAATGATTAAGAATAAACATTCTTACTTTTCTGAGTGATCATTCAGGGATGGAGAGGAGCTGTGGTCCTTTTTCAAGCCACAGATCATCATGTTGGTTTTCATGGTCATTTCCAAACAATCATCCAGGCTGCAGTTTAGCTCCTCCTCCAAACACTTTCTGTTCTGTGATTGGCTCCAGATCAATAATATAAAAAAAACAAAAAGAAAAAAAACAGGTGCTGTCTTTTTTTGCTGATGTTAATGTTTGCAGTGTGAATTCTTTACCATCATCCAGTAGCTTAGATACGGATTATCTCCTCATTTTTTCATTAACTCCCTGTTTTTATTACAACATTAACTTACTGGTTGGTCAAAAAATATTATTAATTTAAATCTGTCTTTGAAGCTCCTTAAAGTTCTAGATCAAACTAAAAAAAAGGTCATTTTGATGCCAACAACTATAAGCTAAATACAGTCTTGATTTAAGTAAAACACAGTTTTTGTCCACAAAAGGAATTAATAAACCAAAAAATGAACAAAATGGGCATATGTCTGTCTATTCAGATCAAAAACTCTGCTAAGAGTTGAGAGGATAAAAAAAAACTACAGACAGAAACTGACTGTCTTGTAATAAATACCAAGATCACGATGTAATGAATTCAATATAATTTGAAGCAGCGGACATCACTGTTAAAAAGTAAATAACAAAACGGTTCAGAGGAGCAGTCACTAGCGCTGCTTGTTGTCAGGGGTTCAGAGGAGCCTTTTGAGGGTGATTTTTTGGACAAGTGAAGCTTTGTTGAGCATATCTAAGTGGCTTGGCACTGCAGAACACATACATCACTATATGCACGCACCAAGATGCTTTAAATTTGTTCGGTTTACTTGATGTTGAGAAATTTTGTGTTTTTTAAGATTGCTTCACTGATCACATGTTGGAGCAAAAAGGAAAATAATAATAGCTTGAGTTGGTCAAACACGTTTCTTTTTTTCATTTTTTAATAAAACAATTCACTTTGAAATCAATACAAAATACACACACACAAAAAATTAAACTTTAGCCGACCAAAAGTTTGCGTAACATGCTTTTTTAATGTCAAAGAAAAACATTTATCTGGCAATTACAATGCATCAAATCTCCTTCCTGTGCAGAAACTAACAAACATATATAAAAAATTCTCATGCACTCTTTTTCTTAAGTCTTCTGATCCAACTTTGTCTACCTCCTCCTGTGATGATTCATGTAATCATTCAGTCTCAGCAGAAGACTGGAAGTATTGTGCAGATGTACTAGATCAGCTTCCCCTAAATAAATTAAATGGCATTCTCAAAGAGCTGCATGGAGGCCATTATATCTTCATCCTGTTGAAACATAAAATTGATGTCAAAATTTGTAGTTTCATAAATGCTTTCAGTTTGCTGATGGAGTTACCTTTTGGCAAGTTTCTATAAATTCATCTATTGTCACCACTCCGTCTCTGTTTCGATCCATTTTCTAGAGTTTCAAGCAGATATTTCCATAAAAGAAATGGAGTAAACATAAATAATATTAATTTATTAGCATCAATTCAGGTAATAGTAATTAGCAGTACTTCAGAGTTATGGATTTTGTTTTAAAAAATGTGAGAATTAACATGATTGGCATTAATAGAAACTTTTTTGTATTAAAAATGAATCCTACCTGGAAGAATTTCTCCACGTGCTCAAAGGGAGAATCTTCTTTCACGCTGGGTAAGGTGTACCTGCCCATCATGTCATAAATGGAAGTCATTATTGCCAACATTTCCTGAAAGTCAACAACAAACAGAAAAACAAATAAATATTTCATATTTATTTTCAAGTTTGATTTTTTCCCCTCATCTGTACCTCCTTAGTAACAAGCCCGTCCTTGTTAATGTCATAGAGATTAAAAGCCCAACGAAGTTTCTCTGTGACAGAACCTCGAAGCAAAACAGACAATCCGATCACAAAGTCCTGGAAAAACAATTCAAAAGTTATTAAATCAAATCCACAAATAATAAAAAATAAAAAAGGTTGATCGTGTGCTCACCTCAAACCGGATTGAACCGTTCCGATCTATGTCAAAGGCATTGAACAAGAAATGTGCGTATGTGGTAGCGTCTGAGAAGGGATCCAGGAGAATTGTAGAAGTTTACAAAGACGCACAATCTGGCAAATTTAATTCTAACATCAAATGATGAAAGTTTATGCTCTTGAGATCAGAGTTTGCATGGTACAAATTGGCTTTACCTCCTTGAGGAAAGAACTGGGAGTAGATGGATTTAAAAGTTTCCTCATCCACAAGACCACTGGGACATTCCTAAAGTCAAATAAAAATGAGTAAAAATAAACACTAGAACTCAAAAAATGGCAAATTAATACTTGATTTAAATATTCTAGTCAGTTAGTTTAGTAATCAAACAATGTCTGAGGTATAGAATGAGGCTTTTAATTTTCTCGTTTCACAATTAGCAGCAAATTCTCAATTCACTTGTGGAAAAAAAACAATTAATAGTTCACTTTGTTTTGGTTTATACCAAAAAGACAACAACCTCCCTCTTGTTGGCACTTTAAAAACTTTGAATTCCAAATTATTTACATTTTTTTATTTGACAAATGCAAGTAAAAGTTGGATTTTTCATTGGAATTTCTTGGTCATTTAAAAAAAAAATCGCTCAAGAATAATGTTTTTTTTCACCAGCTGTAGTTTTCTTTTGAGCATTTCTTTTTGACTGAATGTTTGCTCTCCTCAAAACATCCTATTCTCCGACTGGATCGATGAGTTAAATGTATTGCGATCTTACATTTTTGAAGCCTCTGTACAGAGACTGAAGCTCCTTCTTGGTGAACTGGGTCTGGGCTTGCAGCTGCTCAAGGCCTTCAGGCTGGTGACGCACCATGGAGAGCTCGAGGTCACTGTCACTAGTGTCTGTTGCATGGAAACAGAAAATACAGGGGAAAAAGCAGGAGGGTGGGGGGCAAAGAGAAAGGATAGAGGGGTAAGTAATGAAAAGAAAAGGGGAAAAAAGGGGACTGGAATGAAAGGAAAACACTCACCGTCTGTGTGGAATAGAAAGCAAGGCATGTTGAAGAAGGAAAAGAGGGAGAAGGAAATGGGCAGGAGATGTCATAGCAAGAAGAAGAATTTAACTTTGACAAACGACACAGTCAGGAAAGTGTGGAAATTTTAGGAGAAAAGATAAACTTGCATTATGAGATATTTAGAACATGCAAAAGACATGATCAAAGTAAACCAAAACTCTTAAAAATAATCTAAAACTCCTTCATTGTAGACACTTGGGAACGTTTTATATTCTGTTTCTCTGCAATTTATTGACAATTTTTTACAATATAACCAGTTTGCTCTGCACCAACACATACAATGATTTTTACCAGTGTCATGTTTTTGGGTTTCATCCCAAACCCCTTTTCTCAGTCCGTTCATATTTAAAAAAAAGTCATAATACCCAAACATTTTAATTCTTAATTCTTAAGCGTATTACTTTTTTAAAATGTAATTTTACATCTATTAAAGTATGTCTACAATGAGAAGTGCAGCAGCTTTCTGGGATCAGAGCTAACAGGGAAAGAAGTTTACCACAGATTCAAGGAGAATTTATTCCTTGGAACAATTCCCAGAGGGATACCTTTTGTGGTACTCACCATCTTTACATTAATGACAGACAGATGAAGAAGAAGAGAGGATGGGATGAAGGAATGAGTGAAAAGTTTCCTTATCTAGATTTAAATATTTTCAAATCCGGTCTTTACGAGTGTAGAAATATATAAAAAAAATAATCTTACTAAGCATTAAGCATGCATGTATATATTAATAAAGCAACATGAAGTATTTTCTACAGTGGGTAACTTTTTATATTTGACAACAAAATTATACAATTAAAAATGTGCAGAATTAAAACAAATCTAAAACTTGTTACAATAAAAATGTTTCAGTAAAATGTCACCAAATTAACTATACAAAAATAAAATTCTTAAAATTAAATAAGAAACACATTTTTAACAACTACACAGAAATCTGCTTTTTATGTGCCTGACCTTGTACTGCATTTGAACAGTTTTTATTTCCACAATTTCACTTTTAATTTAAATTTGATAATAAAATATATAACTATATTGTACATGTCTGCTCATTTATCATATTTTATATCATATACTTTATATTAATGCTTGCATTGCATTTTGTTTCTAATTTGTTTTTATATAGAGACTATTTTACCATCAGTCCAGGGACAGCAGATGAAAAAATAGCTTTTGAGCGAACTCTGGTGGATTGGCAGCAATTATTTTTAATGTGCAAATTCCCTGTCAAATAAATGAAGAAATAAATAAAATAAATAAGTTCTTGACTTAAAAGAATATAAATATATTATTATTATACAGTCTATGCTTAAAATAATTAATTTATAAGTAAAATCTTGAAATTTGCTATTGCAAATGTTCTGTTTGTGTCCCTAATCTGTTTTCAATCGTTGACCAGAGGACATGGTTTTAATGGGAATGTTTACGGTCCACTTTTGCATCGAAAACTCAATAGAAGGATAAATATGAGCTGTGG
>NC_050523.1:13855518-13855740 GCF_002922805.2 Oryzias melastigma | reverse complement strand
AATCCATAACTTGTTACAATAAAAATGTTTCAGTAAAATGTCTCCAAATTAACTATACCAAAATAAAATTCTTAAAATTCAATAAGAAACACATTTTTAACAACTACACAGAAATCTGCTTTTTATGTGCCTGACCTTGTGGTGCATTTGAACAGTTTTTTTCCCCATGATTTCACTTTTTATTTAAATTTGATAATAAAATATATAACAATATTATACATG
>NC_050523.1:13846049-13855274 GCF_002922805.2 Oryzias melastigma | reverse complement strand
CTTGACTTAAAAGAATATAAATATATTATTATTATACAGTCTATGCTTAAAATAATTAATTTATAAGTAAAATCTTGAAATTTGCTATGGCAAATGTTCTGTTTGTGTCCCTAATCTGTTTTCAATTGTTGACCAGGGGACATGGTTTTAATGGAAATGTTTACGGTCCACTTTTGCATCGAAAACTCAATAGAAGGATAAATATGAGCTGTGGACCTGCTCGAATCTGGCTCAAAGCAAGAGTTTTGTGCCCAACTGAATCCTAAATTTCTTATTTTTAAACAATAATCAATGCTAAACTCAGATTAATGAAATAGCATGATTCATCAAAAAAGGAGAAAATGCTCCTTTTTTCAATAACTGAAAAAAATGTGTACATAAAATATAAATTTGCCCAAAAAAGATCTAACAAAAACAAGCTATTCTGTTGTTGTGTACTTAGATCACAAATAAAACCCTAAAATGAGTTCTAATAAGAACTCCTAACTGATAGAAAGAGGATAAATCAGCTTTTATCAAAAACTTTCCTGGCATTTCAAACTGATCTAACATTTGGTAAACAAAGAGCATTTTCACTGCTTTTTCCCCCTTTGTTTTCCCAACAGAACATTTCCCTAATAAAAACTAAGATGTCTTATCTGCTTACCTTCCAGAGACAGAGGTTCGCAAATCCCAAACTGTTTAAGCACAACAATAAAAAGTCCAACAACAACAGTGATGGCAATTATTTCCATGCCATCCAAACCCATTGTTGCTCTGCTTTAAATATCACTGCTCCAAAATCCCTTAAAACTGTCCAGTCCTTCCTGTGTTCTAGCACCATCTTCTTTGTGCTCCTGTCCATTTTCATTCTTTTATACTTGCATCAGCAGCTGTTACTTCACCTAAACTGCTGGCTGGCAAAGAAAACGCGTAACAGTGTGACCGCAGAGTATCCTCCTTAGGTAAGCAGGCCCAAAGTCCATCATGTGCAGGAGAAAAGTCGGATGCTCTCACACAGTCCACACTCTCTAAAGTTGTCTCTGCTTGCAGGCGATCCATTAGGGATCCGGTTCAGTGTAGCACCAACTCCTCTTTATATCTCCTACTCTGCTGTTCCTAACAGAATCCATGTGCAAGTGAGGCAGGTGGATGCATGGGTGTGGTTCACTCAAACCTGAAATATTCAAATTTTATTTGGTCGATCATTTATTCTAATTGGGTGAAAAAGGACTACGAGGCCATCAGCAATCTTTAATGTTGAGACTTTTCAGGATCACATCAAGAGGGAGGAAGTGTTTGAGCAAAGCTCGGTACTGATGAGTCTGCACATCATAATGGATTCAGGTTAAGTAGCAAATCAATGGCTGAGAGATGACATAGAAGTCTGTGAAGAGGCAGAGAAAAGTGATGGAAGGACAGAATCAAAGCTTCAAATGGATTTTAGAAAGCCACTTCGCTAATAACTAATGAACCTGAGAAGTAAAAAAAAAAAATTTATCTGGTAATTTAAAAAAAAGGTATGAAGAACTCAACACTACCACTGAATTTGCAGGCAAAGAAATGTCGATTGAATGATTGATTGATTAGTACCTTATTGATCCCAAGTGAAGTTTAATAGGAGTCAATTTTTCTATTAACTCGTCACAAAAGGAATCAGACACAATAGATTTTAAAAAAATCAGCATTAAAACACAAAATAATAGTAAATTCATAAAAAAGGGTACAGAAATGAAAAACGAAATATTAATAGTGACAGTAAACAACAAAAACAGAACAGGGCTGTATAAAAACACACAATACAGTGTAAACTAGGACATTAAATAAATAAACAAGGGAACCCTTCAGTGGAAATGTGACTTTTTAAAGTAGTGTTTCTTTAATCCACATTGTGCAGGAAGGAGGACCCCAAGACTTCGATCTAAGCAAAATTAGGTACCTTGCTACTTGGTACAGACGATGAAGGTGCACCAAAGACATCTTCCTTTAAATGTATCCAACATCATACTGTGGGATGTACCTTAAGTGCTCCTCTGTTCTCCTGAAGTATTAAACATGTTTAAATGTGGGTCATAAAGGCTTCAGCTTCATCAGCGCTCCTTAATGACTACAGAGAGTGCAGCACAAAAGTACAGAGCCTATTTATATGCTTTTTGTCATGATGTGATTCTTTTTTATAACTGTAAAAAGGCTAAATGAGCAGTGTGACTATTTAAGTTTTACAGAGATAAAGTTACTACCCTGTAGTCACTTAGAGGCTTTATCGTGACAGGAATTTAACACAACAGCTGTCATTTAATGTCAAATTGTTTATGCTAAATTTGCTTCTTATTTTTCTCTCCTTCACTAATCATTGAGGAACACAACCATGCATTATTGAATTTTTCTTTATTATTTAAAAAAATCATGTTTTAAAGAGTTATTGGTATAAAGTAAATAATTAAATTTGTAGAAGTCATTAAATGCCAACATATTTGCAAAAGTGCAGAAAATGTAAAATTATGTGGAGCAAAATCCATTCAGATGCTATGATACCTTCACAACACTAGATGGCGCCAAACTACAATCTAAACGGAATGTTGGTGAGAAAAACAATATTTAAAAATGTGGACATCCGGGAGTGTTCAGCTTAATGAAAACTAATAAAATCCTTAAAATTAATAGTTTAATGTGATATAAATAAAACCTTAACTATAATTAATGAAAAACACATAAGCCCCTATATTTTCTGGTTCACATTTTTGGGGTTTTAACAGTGAAATTTAAGAATAAAAAGCCGTCTGGAAGTTGTGTTGAGTAAAATTGTCTGGGATGTTTTGCAGAACACTTATAAGCATATTTTTCCTGAGTTTTAATTTGTTTACTCACAGGTTGAGATCACATTTATGAGCTCCTTGATAGTTTTGCCATCAAATTTCAGGTACTGGAGTTACAGCTTTACTCAAATACTTTTTTCCCTTTACAAATAATCTTGGAGTTTTTTTTCTTTTGGAAGATCCATTCAAGGTCAAGATTAAATGTCAGATTTATTTTAGAAAATGTATTGAGTGCTCATTTGTAAACGTATTAACTTACAAAACTACATTTATGTGCAAAGAGCAACTTACCTTAAAATCATGGCGCTATTGCTACCCTTTGAGGCATTTTTTAACAAAGTTTTCTTATTTTTGTTCAAATACAGGTTTTCATGCATGTTTTCACATCGGATAGTGGTCCATATGCTGTGCTTCAATGGGAGGAAACTACAATATGTTTGGGCTGTTTGTGGGGAGAATTTCTTTTTTTGCATCAAATAAATTGATATATTTAGTCTTTATTTGAATACTCTACGTGTAATATGTGAGCTGTATAATCAGTTATTTGAAACTTGTTTTAAAAACGTATAGTATATGAAACTAGCAAAATGTTAAAGATTTTTAAACTTGGATAAAAGGGCCATTTATCTATCCTTTAGCAAACCAACTGAATTAAAGGGAGTTAAATAGTTATTGTTGTACTTTTATTTTTTTAAATAAAGGACTCCTAGCATTTTTATGTGTAAAATGTATTTAATAACAGTGGTGTCTTCTTTGCTCTTACCTGGGCCTTGCTGCGCGGTGCTGGCGATTATCCACTTGACCAGACAGCATTTCATGAGCGATTTGCGTGACAGTCTGGGTCTCTGCCACTTTGAGCCGTCTGTCTGTTCACTCAAATCTTTGCCGTTGGCATCCGGCAGCAAATCGCCATCCACCGCCTTCCCATCTGCCTGAAGAAGGAAAAGAGGTATTTTCCCAGAGAAGGACAAAAAACTGTTGAGATGTAGTCAGACTGTACAAATGGATCAAAACGTGTTTGTTTTTTTATTCCTAAAAATCTAAGCTCACTTTTCTTGTTTATTCTAGAGTCAATTAGAACACTGACAGAACAGATTTTAATCATCGTGGAGAGGAAGCCGGCCTGAGCTGCAAATGCAAAAGAGAAGTAAAGGAACATGTTCCACATCCTGAGGCCGTTCCAAAATCATTTGACCAAATGGTTTTTCCCCTCAAGAAAACTTTATACTTGATAGACAAAACACAGGTAGAATGGAAAAATATGGAAAGAAGCTTGTTAAGTTGCCAACCTTTATTTATAACAGTCATGAAATTACATTTTTTTCCAATATTAGTTCACCTACGTTTCATTTATTAATGGTTTAACATAGAATAATTGCTATTTTTTATATTTATTTATTTTTATATTTTCTTTTCTTTTTTAAGAAGGATAAGTTTATAAGTTTGCTCCCTGACCTGACTGCTGGACATCAGAAATCTGCTCACCTGTTCACCATCAGCCTCAACCACACACCGTGAATTTGATAAACTTTTATGTTATTCATTTTTTAAAATAAAAACAAATTCAAAATTATCTTTACTCATTAGTCTGGCCTGCTATACATTTAAACCTCACAGAAGTGCGTGCCCATGACTTTTGAATTTCAGAAAAGACGTTTGAGGAATTTAATGCATATGTGCATAAAAAGCATGCTTACAAATAAAGTTTTAATATTTTTAGCCTTATTTCCATTCATGACATCTGTAAAAGAAATCTTATTTGTCAAGCCCAATTGTCCATTTTCAGAAGCAGATGGACTTTAGATAATATGTTCATTCCACTTTGGGCTTTAATTACATGCTTCGGAATACAATAAGCGATTATCAGCGCACTTAAAATTGATTTTTTTCTGCAAAGCTAACAATTCTGAGAAACAAAACTTCAAATGTTTGTTTTTTTCCACTATAGCTCTGACTTTCAAGAGCTAAGATTTACTCCCCCCCTGTCAGACTGTGTTGCACATCACAGTTTATGTCCTCTTTTCCTCCGGCTTTGTTTTTAAGACTTGTGACAGTAATCCCCTAAAAAACCAAAGAGAGTAGCAAACAGAGAGCAGACAGGACCACTGTAGAGGGATCTCCCCGGTCCCCACGCTGTCCTTCTTTGAATATGTGGAGCATGCAGCATCCAGAACGTTCCTCAATAATTCACACTCCATAAAACCGCATCAATAAAAGATCAGAATAGCAGCTGCCATGCTGTGCTTTGTGATGACCTCCGGTCTGCAAACGATGACCAAGACTGATAAAGGGCATGACATCTTAAGGAAAAGTAACACATTAACACGCACCAACACGCATCAATGCATGTCACACAAAACACTGAAAAATTCATGAATCCATCATCACATGTGTCTCATTCATATGAGCAGCATGACCCTTTCTAAAATGGTATTCTATTATGTTTTTTTCAGAAACATTTATTTACAGAAGGACATTAACAAGTTTCATTATTTTTTTAAATATGAAAAAAATGGAGCCAAAAACACCTGAGAACTTGTCATATTTTCTGCAAGCAAAGAAGCTTATTTAGATCAAAAGAAAAAAAAAACATTATTAAAATGGGGGAAAAGGTGTTGTTGAAAGAGTCTGAGCTCCATGTAAAAATCTAATTTATTAAAAATGAAGAGGACAGTTGAACTGAAGTAATGTCAAGTGCTGCTTTCACAGTTATGTATTTTTACTTTAAAACCATGTTACTTTCAAATTAATTATGATTTTTTTTGGTATTTATTTCAATACCATAGCCCTACTAAAGTACATCTAAAAAACATGAAATGGTTCGAAGTCCTTTTGTCCAAACATTTAAAATGATTATGATTTATGATTATTAGTTGTTCCAAAATAACTACTTTGCAAGAAACGTTTATGCACTAATTTCCGTTCATTTTATATTCTTGCCTTTATTCCTTTTTTTAATATCTCAAAAATATAAATATAAAAGATTCATTTTGTAAAATTAGTTGTTTAGTGCTCAAAAATCAAAAATTCTTGCACAAATAATGCAACTAAAATATGCTTGAATTAATAAAGTAATTAAATTTTACTGCACCTGCATTGTATTGGTATCTCCGTTTTAGCCTGGAAGAAACGTGTGAGCGGTCCTCCTCCTGCCCTCCTCCACCGACCCTCAGTGAGCTGCACAGCAGTTTGGAGAAACAGAAGGAGACAGCCAGAGAGAGGGGTGACTAAAGGAGGAGCAGTCCTGTCTTTAAAGCAGAAGATGAACACCGTGTCGCTGTAATCATGAAATGCTGAAGCACTCTAAAAGCTCAAACCTGAAGAAAAATGATCCAGCGATTTCCAGGAGATGTGTAAAGTGCTTTAGCTGCTTTGAAAAAAAAAGACAAACAGCCAAATGTTTTATAGAGCGGAGGGGAGGAGGTGAAGAGGTGTTTGCTTTGTGACAAATGTTATTAGAAGTGCCAGATAATGCTATATACTGCTGTGAAGATATGTGAGTTTCAGACACTGTCTCTGTGGAAATTAAAGAGGAAGGCTGCTGTCTGGATGATCTTTCCCAACAAAATAATATTAAAAGAAATATATTTGCAGCCTCTCATCAAACAAAGTTTAAAAGTAAAATACTTTTTCTTTGTTCACAAAGTCTGGATTTAAATGTGGCTTCAAGTTTTATTGTTATTGAGGCAGAGAAGGACAATAGAAAAATATGTAAAAATAAAGGCTGCTTTTTTATACAGCTAAAATGGTTCATAATTCATTTATTTCCATTATCTCTCTTTTTCCATCCATCCACTTCACTCACAGCAGCAACCAGAGGAGGGTGGTGACAGGTTAAATTTGGTAAAATTTTATCCCCCTTAGAAGTTTCTGCTCCAAACTTTTTAAAGTCCCCCTCTGATCATCTTTTCATCCAATATAATAGTGTTCCCGGTGGTCTTTTAACATGTTTTTAGCCAAAAAAAAAGAAAACTGTGGTTTTCTATGAAAATTTCAGCAAAGTAGCAGGAATTCACTGCTGGCACGGAGTAAGCCCGCCCCCTTTCCCATCATCTATCTGTTTTCACAGTCTCCTGCTAGCTTACAGCCTCTCACAACCCCAACCTAACATCACCAGCGCAAAAATAAAACAGCAAGCACTACTGGGGCTATCCAGCCTTATAGTTTTATAACCAGAAGTCAGCTCAAATGATGAAAACAAAGACGTACATGAATCTACTAGCTTCTACATCACACTCAAAAGCTTTTTCCAACAACATTTTAGGGCCTGCTCCTGACTCAAAACAATTTGAATAAAGAAATACTCAGAAATGTAATTTCAGTTAGGTTTCTCCATGAGAAAAACGCCACAAGAACATGTTTAATAAAACACCTAAAGTAGAATTTTCTCCATCTTTAAGTTTACTGAGGTAGATTTATGATGATGTGAGGAGGATGCTGAATGTTTTGCATTTTGTTCTTTATTACTGTTTGAGTTTCAATGTTTAAATTTAAAAGAGTCATCTTGTTGGACTGTTCTTTTTCTTCACATTTGTGTTTTTCCTGTCTTGTTTCAGAGTGCATGATTTCTCATCATTTGCAGGTGCTCTTTTTCTAAATGTTCTGTTGAAAGAAGAATAAAAAAACATGTTTGCTTAGTTTTTTAAAAGAGTGGATTCTAGATGGAACAAAGAACTTGATTAAATGTTAAATAAAAAGAGGGATACAAACATACCATGAAAAGAGCATCTAAGCCATAAACTTGTAAATCTACCAAAATAAATTTAAATAAAAACTACAATCCTTTCAATTTCTTCAGCCAAAGAGTCCAAATGAGTTACTAGTGGCTCCGGAGCCTCAGGTTGCAGATCCATGACCTAGAACTCCTCCTTTAGCACATCTCACCTCCAACAGATTCTCTGTATCCTGTCATTGACTTTCTCTAGATCTAACACATCTCCTTCGGACCTTCTCTGGGCTTAGAAGCATCCTTAAAGCAAATATTCCATCTGTTCATACAAATACATTTTTATTGTGTTTGGTTTCCTGCCCATTCTTGCACCGATTCAACATCACACTGACCTCAGAAAACAAGCCATCGTGCCGGGCTGAGTGAGGCCGCAGTGCCAACAAGACGTCTCTGTGAAGCTGTCCTTGTCTTGACTCCGGAACTGGAAATTTCATCCTGTTACAGCAAACACTTATACTGGACACCCACAGTTTCACAATGTCTTTGGAGGAAAGTAAATACGAGTTTAGGACACTTCTGAATATATGCAGTCACTCCTGCAGCACAGGGTTACATAACACTAGAAAAAAATAGTGACAAAAGATCAGAAACGTGATTTAGAATAAAATAGAAATGAAAACAAAACAAAAAAAATTACGTTTTTAATTTAATTATGTCTTTAAGGTGTTTTACCACACGGAAATGTATCCCAGCACACATCTGCAGCTGTGCGTTCTTTTATTTTCCTCATATCCTGCCATGATGTTCTCCAAACCTGGATTATTATTCTCTGTCCTTGTGCCTCCTTCCGGTTCATCTCATTCCTGCAGACACTGAGGTTATTTTTAGACTCAAATTTCCACAAAGCTCCAGTTTCTCAAGTCCTTTGGACGTTAGCTATTAGCTTACCCGAGAATGGATGCTGTTTGTTGCAGATGGATTTGTTGCATGCTCCTTTTTTGTCTTCTTTTTAAAAACCTTTTCATCTTTTTTAAGCCCATATATCGCCACAAACATATTCATGCATGGCTTCACACATGTATACTTTGTAATGGAATGTGTAAAGAATAAAAGGCTGGAGTGCATCCTGCACCAGACAAGTCACTTTAATTATTACATTTAGAGCTAAACGTTTCTTAAAAGAATCCTTTGTGTTTCCACAAAAGTGCATTCTTATCACAAGTGGAATGTATAGTTAAACAGTTTGGATTTTGGGTTAAAAAGAAAAAAATGTTTGTTTTAATAATTTATCTTTGATGATTTTAGACATTTTGTTTTCTGTTTGATATTAATTCTGCATTTAATTTTAAAAAAGACAGAAGTTATGTCAATATAAAGCCAAATTTCAATGCAAAATCATGAAAGATTTAAAACAAGCACAACTATTTAGAAAGAACAATTAAAAATAGATGGCTTCACTTTAGTGTCTCGCTGAATTTCGTTCATGCAACAGATAGACCTTATTATTTTATGATACAAGCAAATATTTTATGACGACTGAATTTGGATTAGTCTGATCTTTTCCTGCCATTCTTTATGGTTTGAAGAAATATTCACATTTGAAGCGCAAACTATTTTGTTTTTCCAACATTAGATAAAAAATGAAGCTTTTCCTCAACTTTATTTTGCAAACAAAAAGTAAAGAAGCTGAGCCTTCTGTCTTCATTTACCCTCGATGCTAAAATGTTTAACCCGCAAGGCTGACAGGAATCATAAAGTCAT
>NC_050523.1:13826171-13846036 GCF_002922805.2 Oryzias melastigma | reverse complement strand
TTCCATGTTTGCAGAGTCCAGTGAAATCCACAAATGCCCTGAGGTGATGAGCACAAAGACACGTCTCTACTAGCTCAATGATTCCCCAAAACTGGGAAGTTGTGGGTTCAAATCCGCACTTACTATGAAGACGGGACACTCTTTATCGTGGGTTATGATTAGGGGTTAAACCACTGAATTGTTTTTTGACTGCAGATTACTGCTTCCTCAGTGTATAGAACTGATGAAAATAGTCTTTTTGGTGTTTATATCACATTCTTGTGGCATTTTTCTGATGAAGGAAAACATATATTAGGAAATTAGCTTGAAATTGTTGTTCAAAGCATTTTTTTTTCAAATTGTTGTAAATCAATAGCAGTTGAAATAGATCACATTTGTTACAAAGAAAAATACACTGGGCGGGCCGTATGCTCCATTCCAATGCATCCACCTGTAGACGACTGGATCCATGTGCGTCTTTAGCTGGCTCAAAACCGCACGGCTGGAAATCTCCAATACTGCTCGCCGTTTTTGTTGCATCGGTATTGTTAGCTTGGGGGGGAACTGTAAGCTAGTGCATAAACACTCGTTACCTGTATATCCAAGATCAAAGAGCTGTCTAAGGACACCAGAAACTAAATTATTCCCAGACTGGGAAGACTGAATCTGCAATAGGTACGGAGCTTGGTGTGAAGAAATCCTCTGTGGAAGCAAAGACCACTGATAAACTCCCTTGATCTGGACCTCCCTGATAAATCTCACCCTGTGAGGTCAATTGATCACAAGAAGAGTGGGCAAAAATCCCAGGATAATTCAGAAGAGGATTGGGAGACTGTCCTATGGTCAGATGAAACCAACATAGAACTTTTTGGTAAGAACTTTGTTTGGAGGACAAAGAATGCTGAGTTGCATCCAAAGAAAATCATACATACTGTAAAGCATGGGGATGGAAACATCATGATTGGGGCTGTTTTTCAGCAAAAGGACCAGAATGACTGATCCTTGTAAAGGAGAGAATGAGTGGGGCAATGCAACATCAGATTTGGAGTGAAAAACTTCTTCTATCTGGAGAGGCATTGAAGAGGAACCATGACTGGGTCTTTCAACGATCCCAAACACACTGCCCGGGTAACAAAGGATTGGTTTCTAAAGGAGCATTTCAAGGTCCTGGAGTGGCCTAGCCAGCCTCCAGATCTCAACTCCATAGAAAATCTTTGGAGGAAGTTCAAAGTCTGTATCATCCAGCGACAGCCGCAAAACATCACTTCTCTAGAGGAGATCTGCATGGAGGAATGGACCAAAATACCAGCAACAGTTTTCTGCCATAATTTACAAATAAATTCTTTAAAAAAATCAGACAAAGTTATTTTCTGGATTTTTTTCTCATTTTATCTCTTGTAGTCGAGGTATACCTGTGATGAAAATTACAGGCCTCTCTCATCTTTTTAAATGGCAGAACTTGCTCAATTGGTGGTTGAATGAATACTTTTTTACCTCACTGTAAACTGCATTTCTATTCAATGAAAGAATAACAAAATAACACACATTACACCTTTGTACAATTTAAATGTCTATTTATTAAAGAAATAAAGGTGAAATTAACTATTTTAGTCAACTTAAAAAGAAACTGATTGAATTGTATTTGATTAAATTGTTGCTTAAGTTCAAACCTGTACATCTGGTGTGAATTAATTCAGGAATTTGGTACTACTCCTTACCCTGAATCCATATTTACACCATGACTAGAAAAAAAGTCACACAGAAAACTCATAAACACTTCCTAAAACACATCACACAACATCACCTCTCAGTCTGATGTCACAGGAAAAACACTCTTTTGTGTACCAGACTGTTCCAAATTGTCAATGCTGAGGTAATTTATTCCACTTCAGATCCCCTGAAGGAATCCCTTTGAAGCCAAATATGGTCCTAAAAATCTGGATTCCTTTGCTTATACAGTTCATTTTTACTAAGGTAATTATCTGTGGTGTGTGATGTGATTCCACTTTACAAAAAAATAATGTTCATACTTGTTTGAACACAAAAACAGAATTGTGTTTTTATTTTTTGCTCTTTCAACAGCAGATGTCACTGTTGTTTGTAACTTTAAAGCAATAAAAGCATCTTAAAGCTGTTGAGTTGAGCACAAAGTAACATGTTTTTGTTTTCTCTGTTGTGTTCTATTTAATGCTCTTTGATAAAATGTAGTTTAACACACACTGTAATAGCTATTAAACAGATGTGTTGCAGTGCTGATAAGGGTAAAAGATAGCAATCCACCACTTGGTGGTCATTTTTCCTGCGTTACATCACCATGTAACCCTTTCATTATCTCTTTTACCCTCTACTTATATGTGCTGTTATGAGCAGCTGTGCTAAAGCTGTTCTGAGTTTCGACAAGTAGATTTGTTGCTGCTTTCTGTCTCTATGTTCACACGGTCACTTAACTTGGATTTGCTTTTTTTTCTTTGCAGTTACTGTAAAGCAGATTAAGAGTTTAGTGATTTTTCCTAAAAAACTTCCCGTGAAAAGAACTAAGTAAGGAATAATAATGATCCGCCTTTGTTTCCTGACTGTGACGTCAGGAGGGGGAAAAAAAATGGAGATTTAGGGGGGGGTGACCGAGATTCCCCCCCGCGCTATCTGATCTGGAGGCTGAGGCTGCACCACCCCTTCATTTCCCCACAGTCAACAGGAAGACCGAAGGCCAAAGTGAGTGGCTGCACTCTCCAGGAGAGGAAGGGCGCAGAGATCCTGCTGTACAGTCGAGAACAAAAGGAAGCAGAAAAGGCAAAGGAATGAGCAAGACTCAGAAAGAAGTGAAGAAAATCCAGTCAGTTTATCTGCAAAACTTGGAGAAACTGAATCAAGGGAAAAGGCCTGACATGAAGAGCTGGAAACCTAACGAAGGAGACTTCACCGTGTCAACAGCCATGGAAAAACTCCGACAGCCTCCAACAGCTGCGCAAGTTGCCAAAAGCTCTGCAAACAGAATCAGCAGAGATCTGACCTGCTCCATCTGCCTGGACCTTTTCAAGCAGCCCGTCTCTTTGCCCTGCGATCACACCTTCTGCAGAGGTTGCATCGAGGGCTACTGGGAACGGCCGAGGAGTCCCAGCCAAGGAGCCTCCGGCTCCTGCCCTCAGTGCAGGAAGATGTACCCGGGCCAGTGCTACAGGCCCAATCGCATCGTTGCCAACATAGTGGAGAGTTACTGTCACGGTCTGGAGGAGAGCGGCACTGGAGCCTGCCTGGCAGATGTGGAGGTGGCAGAGAGGGCTCCTGCACCGGTGCGCCCACGCTGCAGCCGGCACAGGGAGGAGCTGAAGCTGTACTGTGAGGAAGACCAGGAGCTGGTGTGTCTGGTGTGTGGTCTGTCCCAGGAGCACCGGAATCACAGCATGGTGTGTGTCCAGGATGCTGACAGAAAGTACAGGGTGAGTTCAGGTCCAGCCACACATCCATCTGCACTTTAGAACATTTTCAGTGTAGACATTGATTCTGTTTTTAATGTTTCCATATAAGTGCATTTATAAGTAAGTCACAAGTATTATTTCTGTCCTAACAGGCGTCTCTGAACAGCTCCATGGATTCCTTAAAAGCCGAACTCAACACAGCTTTGCAGTGTGACAGAGAAGCTGAAGAGGAGGTTAAAAAGCTCAAAGTATGATAAAAAACTAATCAAAACGTCCATTCAAACTACAGCTGCTTTGAGTGTCCAACCTCTGAACCCCTTTGTAGGATCACACGGCGGATCTGAAGCAGCGCATCGAAGCCCAGTTCAGTGACCTTCACCAGTTTCTGTACCAAGAAGAGAAGCTGCTGCAGGTGAAGCTGAAGACCGAGGAGCGAAGGGAGCTGATCCGCCTGGACGAGCACAAGGCCCTGCTGTGCGTGGAGATCTCCCGCCTGCAGAGAGCCGTCCACGAGATCGAGGACAAACTGAAAGAGCAGGACCCGTTCACCCTGCTCCGAGTGAGTTTGATCTACATGAAGTTTACCATGTTCCCTCTGAAACCATCTTTTGTCTCAGCTTGGTGGAAAACAATTGTGCAATCACGTCAATCAAGTAAAGAAAGAATTGATTTCTCCAAACAAAAGAGTCTTCCTCTCAGTGAGCTCAGACAGGATGCAGGCCTGGAGAATAAGGATTTAGATCAGGCATACGGCCATATTCTCCTTGGCTGCAAGTGCGGGACTTTCCCCCAGCCACAGTGAAATCCCACAGGGTGGGATAGCGTGAGCTCAAACACTGATGTAATGTGGAAAATGATTTTTTTTTTCTCCTGAAGATAAAAGAAAAAAACCTAATTACTGTCCTCAATGTGTCCTTTTTCCTGTTTATTTCTATTTAGGGCATCAAAGCTGTGCTCCAGAGGTGAGCATGAGAAACTTCCTACTGCAGTATTGTGAAAGATCCACTTTTTTTTCATATTTCTCACTTGTTGATGTTGCTTTTTTTTTGGAGGCCTTCCCTGAAGTTTGAGAAACCTGTTTTCATACCACCCAGTCTGTGTGAGGGTCGCTTTGCAGGCCCTCTGCAATACAGAGTGTGGAAATCCATGAAGGGAAGCATATATCCAGGTATGCAAACACAGAAAGAGTTAAGTAATTATGAACATTTTAATGATTTTTTTTTTTTTTAGCTCCAGCTGCGATCACGTTTAACTCCAGCACAGCCAACCCCTGGCTCAGCCTGACCTCGTCCCTCACCTGCGTTCGCTACCAGACCTTCAACCACGCCGTGCAGGACAACCCCAACCGCTTCAACGCCGCCCTGTCCCTGCTGGGAAGCCAGAGCTTCACTCACGGCCGCCACTACTGGGAGATTGAAGTCTACAGCAGCACCGTCTGGACGGTCGGGGTGGCTCGGGAGTCAGTGCCCAGGAAGGGGGTCATCAAAGCTCTCCCGGCGAACGGCTTTTGGACTCTCTCCCTGTCTTACGGGGTTCAGTACATGGCAGGGACGTCCCCACCAACCGTCCTGTCCCTGGAGGAGCCGCTGGCCCGGATCGGCGTGTACCTGGACTACAAGAGAGGTCTGGTGTCGTTCTACAACGCGGAGAGCATGACACACCTGTACACCTTCAGGGAGACGTTCACAGAGACTCTGTACCCGTACTTCAACCTGGGATTCCTGGACAAGGTGCACGAAAATGAGCCTCTGAAAGTTTTCCTGCCAAAGATTTAAAAACAAATACCTTAAAGAATCTGTGATGTGTTAATTTGCAGGTTCAAAGTTGGACTTCAGTACTTTAGGAAAGTTTCGGTCTTGTGTTCACATTTCATCCAATGCCGTTTTTGACTATTTCAGCTGTTTTCAGTTCTTCTCAGAGCACCCCTCCCAAAACACGGCTCTGTTAGTGACTGGTCAGCTGGAAAAAGCTGTGGAATGTGGGGCAGCTGCTGGTTCTTGGTCTGAGCAGAGTAAAAACAGCTGCTTGGCAGACGCCGTGTAAATGTGCAATCACAGTGTTGTGGATGAGGAAATATTTTCCACCAAGTGGTGTAAATAACTGTTTGACACACATATTATGCATGAAGATGATTATTATTGTTATGTTTTTTTTTATTTCTGTGAAAAGAACTGTGATATTTTGACTTCTTATGATAGATGGTGTGATGGTTTTTTTTTTATCCCTCATGTGGATCGAAAGCCTGATGCATTTTGAATGGAAGATCAGTTTGCACAATATTGTTATAGTCTTGTATTTGTTGTTTTTATATGTAAAAAGAAAAAAAAAAGTTAAAGGAAATAAAAACAGTTTGTATCCTGACACTGAAGTGTTTCCAAAACAAGTTTTTTTTTTGCATTCATGGACAAGGACAGCAAATACACTCAATGCACCAAAAAAGATGGAAATTAGGTGAAAAAAATGTCAACATGATTTTTAAAGAAATTCCTATAAATATTCGTTATGAAATGGTCAGCAAAGAGCGAAAGGCGGAGTCTCAGGAAACAAGACATCTTACTTACAGGTAGTTAAATAAAATAACTAATATTTCATAAATAATTTGTTTTTTAGTTTGCCAAAGATAATATATAATCATATTTATTGATATAGTTTACTCTGACTGGCTAAAGAATAGCATTAACCATTGCAAAAATAACAAAAGCATTTTTTTTTATTAAATCTTCAGCCCCTTAAACGACGTATTTTACAGATTTGTATTTTACGTTTCTATAATTAACTGTGAAATATTATATTTGAATGTCCCAAATAGTTTTGTCGCAGGAACAAAAAAAAAATTGATAAAATTGATATTTTGTTTTTGCTTTTTTTCTTGTGGTATTTTTCTAATGAAGGATGACATTTATAAAGAAAATGAACATTTAATTTGTATTTCTGAGTATTTCTTTATTCAAATCATTGTGAATCAGAAGCAGATGAAAGAATGCAGTTTGAAAAAGCTAGAAGGTGTGACGTGCCATTTCTTTTTTTTAACTAATTTAAATGGTAATCACTACTTAACCTCTTAAGACCTGGCGACCACATGCATGGACATCACATTTTGGGGTTATAGTTTATTTTGCTTACCTGTCACTATGTGTGTAAAGGGTTAGCTCAAATATTAGCTCGAGTCTTAAGAGGTTAAACACTTACCGCATTCACATGCACACTAATATTCTGGTTTTATGCAGAGTAAATTTGTATTTTTAATGATGCAATCATGTAGCTCTTATTAGCTCAGTTGGTGGAGATTAGTGGCTTCCATTATTGTCCAGATCGCCTAAACTTTTGGATTAAAGTTAATGTGGTTTAAAAATAAAAACTGAAGGACATTTGCGCTGCTTATATTTAGAAAACTGTTCCAGCTGATGGAAAGTCATAATACTAAAACATATTTTGATTGCTCCTATGCCTATTTGCATTTTTATTGTACATAAGATGGTTAATTACATAAATATAACTGTTTTTGAGCATGTTTTATTAAACTTTTTGTCAGGATAAGATCAAATAATTGCAGACATAATCATTGGCTTAATTTTCGGTTGGTTTTAAACAGTAAATGAGCATAATTTATTTGGTAACTGGATATAAATCTTTTATGATTCCAGAAACAAAAGAAAAAAGTTGTGGAAATTTTAAATGTTGATTCTAATCACTGAGCATTTGCATCACAAATCACATCAATTTTATTAATTTTTTGTGTAGGTCACACTGTCAAAGAGTAAAGTAAGAAGTCACTGCAAACTCTATTACAGATGATATATTTTTATGAATTTATTCATTATTTTCATAACTAGAATCCTAGAAATGCTCCTCTTGAACTAAACAGAGTGAAGAGAAATACAGATGTGATTTTTCTGCAACCTCTCCCTCAGTCTAACACATGCAAAGAATGTAGGTCGGTATTTGTGGTGTCAACCCATGCATTTACTCTCTGCCTGGAGATGGGTGTGTCCCACCAAATTCTAGGCTTCGAGTCTCCATTTTGGATCAGAGGGTCACTTGCTCGCATGTAAAGTATCCTGGAATTTTGTGCTGGTGTAACGTGCGTGAAAGCCTTTCCTACTGATGCTGTCGTCAGAGTGAAACTTTAAAACAATGGCGTCTCCAGCTGAGTAAACGTCCTCTGGAGCCTGAGGAAGGAGACACGATCAGAAAGGGGCTTCCAGTGTTTTCATAAGGCGCATTTTCTGCAGATGTTTTACCCCAGATCCACAATATCGTCCCAGCCGTGGACATTTGACATCTGCGCCGTCGTACAACTCCACGTAGTCGTAGCCGCAGTCCGCCTCTTCCTCGATCTCGAACACTTGGAAGATCAACTCCACTCCGTAGCCCTTCTCAGCAGTGATCACCCAGAGGCAGTCGGAGCCTCCGGGGTAATTGTTATCTCCAAACTGTGCATGAGAGTACAGATCTTTTGTCTCGACTTCAGCCTTTAAACTTCCTCCACATTCTGGGAATTCACAACCACAAAATTAGAGGGTCAAAAACAGAAGGTCATAAAAGCCAAGAGAAAAAAACATCACAGGCGTTACACGCGACAGAAGCTTCTTTCTTTGAAGATTCGCTACAATTTGCCTTTTTCTTTCTTTATAACTCTATCTTTAGTCTTAGAATGGAGCATCATGTTTGGAGAAGTGTCTCAGCGGCCAAGACATGCACGATGCTCTGACCTTTGCTCCACAACTCTAACTTTCTTTCCCCCTTAAGAGCAAACTAATTAGTTTTATTTAAAATAAAGGATGACTTTAATTAAATTGAAGGATAAATTCATTTGTTATGGCACCACAAAAAGGCAAAAAAGTTGCAAAAAGAAAAAAGCATATATGAAATGTACTAAATACATCAATATTTAAAAGTAATAAGTTAAATTAATAATATAGGATATTGACAAGTAATAAAAGGACTCTCTATTCTGCTCACCTGCCCTATATGATGCTTCAAATCCCCTCTTTTGAACCGAGTTGTCAGACAAAAAGCGCAGGAACATTTTGTTGCTGCTGGACACGACTGGGGAAGGTTTTTTTGTGCCACAGAAGCGTCCGAGTGTCGGCGTGCGATCATCTTTCCCGTCAAAGATCTCCAAGTGGTCGTAAGCACACTCCAGATGAGTCTCCATGTCGACCTCGTTGAAAACCTGCAATTCGTTTGAAATAAAAGTTGAAGGCTACACACACACACACACACGCACTCCTGATTGAAAACTTAGAACCAGTTAAGAAATTGCATGAATTTGCATTTGAACAACTTAATTAAAACAACCGTTTTCTGAAATGGGCAGTTCATCAGTTGATCAAAAGTTTAGGATCAAAACACTGTTGCACCTTCAAAACAGAAGTTAAAAATTTTAGTTCATCCATTCCTGTTGATCACTTCAAAAATTTGCTTTGGCGTGCTTGATGAGAGTGTTTCTAAAAGGTTTTTGGTCAGCGGTGAAGATGACTTCATGAAGGGCATCCACTGTCCATTTTTTTTTGTCAACTTCTCCTCTTTAAATGTTCTCAATTAGATTTAAAGCAGGAGAAGATGCAGAAAAAGTTCTTTTTTAGGCGGGTGTGGTGAACTTCAGTTGAAAAACCCAGTCATTATCACTCAGACGGGGTCCCTCAGTCATGAAGGCAGCATCTTCTCATAGCCTCAGTTTGACGCCCCTGCACAACCGAAACTCCACTGAAGGGAAAAGTTCTACAGTTTAAGCTCTCGACTTACAATTTTGATTCGATGGCCCGGGGTGGTGGACAGTGACCACGTGCAGGCCTTCTTACTGGGATATCTGTCGGGCCAGTTGGGGCTGCTGATTGTGCCAGATACGCTGCTAACAACATGATCACATCCCGCTGGAAGAGACGGCAGAAAAAGGAAGCTGACATCATTCTTCCTCATTTCAAGTGTTTCCATGTATTGTTTTTAGGGGGAAAATGAAAGTGAAACCTAAACTCTTCAGTTGTTTTTTTCACAGGTTTCCAAGTCTCTGAGAGGTACCTTCCTTGCAGTCCCGTTTGTTGTCATGCAGCATGAAGCCGCTGCGACACTGACAGGTGTAGCTTCCAAAGGTGTTGACACATTCATGCTGGCAGCCTCCGTTAGCTTTGGAGCATTCGTCAATATCTGAGGAGCACGAAGAGGCTTGGGTCAGACTGGCTTATGAAAAAATATTCCAGGGGAAGCAGAAGAATACATTTTTCGGGATTCAACCCCATCTGAGAAGGAAAAAATGAACTTAGTGCATAACAAATGAACTTTGAATAGATTTTTAGCATTTAAGACCTTCGGTTTAGCGTTTGTGATTAAGGCTTACCATGTTTTCGTAGTACAAATCGTGAGTACTGTATAAGTTACCAGTGCTTTTAGGGAGTTACTCAAAATAAACAAACTTGATCTATTAATGTCATCCGTGTCTTATGAATTTCCAGTGGCACTTAAAAAGCAAAAAATAAAATGGAGCCCTCTTCAGCAGTTGTATTTTTTTTTAAACCTTATGTAGGTTAAAACATTGAATAACTTCTTCATTGATCCACTAATTGATAGAATCAATTTCAAGACTCCAAATGTTTTGATAAGCATTTATTTCTAAAATCTGCCTCTTGCACTGAAATTAAACAGGACATGTGCAAAATACAGTGATTTTGAGGATAAAAATGAAACGATTAGGATCAAATGTATAAATTGCATGTATAGAACAGGTTAGTGGACACATTTATTTTATTATTAGTAGGCTATACATCTTATGGCAGCAGGTGAGGCACTGTTTCACCTGCTGTCCCTGACCGAACGTCCTTGTTTGAAACATATTTCAATAAGGAACTAAAAGCTGCAGAACTGATCCCAGATTACGTCCACTCCCCGAAAGCAATTTTTTGCATTTAAAAATCAGAATAATAACTGCTCAGTTGGGTGGAAAATTGGAATATTCCATTGCTGCAGGGAGACGGGGGAGATCGAAAAACTCTTACATGATCGGTCTTATGCAATCTCACTGATTTTTTTTATTTTTTATGACAGATTTAAATGATACTGGGCATAACAGATGTATTTATTTATTTTAGGTTGTGACCTCTGAGATTTGGGGGCCCCCGGCAATCCCCTAACTTTGCTTTATGGTAAGTCCGCCCCTGCGCATTCCCACATGGTCATATCTAGTAGATAGCGTAACTAAATCACAGCTGTTTCAGAGCTTAGAGCTATAGATCTGCATTATGCATTTAATAGACCTCAATTCATAGAAACCTATTGCATATTGCAGTTTAGATCTCTATCAGACGAATTTCCCACAGCTAACTGCTTTCCGATCCCATCATGCCTTGTTCTTTGTAAACAACTCATTTGTGTAGTTTCCCACTGGACACATGATGTCATCTGCTACAATAGACATATGTTCTATTAGATAACTAATGTGCATCTACAGTTGATGTAAATTAGTTATCTAATAGACATAGATCTATGCATCTACATCTCAGTCATCTGTTTTGTTTCTCTATTAGATTAGAACACTACTGGAAAGCATTTAATAGAGTAACAAAATAAAGTTATTAGAGATGTTATGCAGACATCTACAGTGTATTTATATTAGGTATCTAACAGACGTCCTGTGCCTAATCCAGGGGTGGGCATTGTGCGTCCCCGAGGGGGCAGATGCAGCTCATTAAACTATTTTAATCTGAGGAGAAATTATGATGATAATCCTTATTTGCTTTATTTTCCCTATAATTGTGGTGTCTCTCCATTGATGGCACTCAATTGTTTAGGTGCAAAAAGTTTTCTGCATTTCTTTTGTGTTGGAATTATTCTCTTTATTTATGTTTGTGCGTTTTGTGAGTCAGACAGTCCTTTTTCCTACACCACCTGAACGCAGCACTTCTCTAAGTTCATGGTTTTCCCTGCAGAACATCAAATCGTTGGTGTAATTGACCCTAAAATGAGAACTTAAGTCCCAGTATTGAAATGAAAGCCCCAAAATGTTCTATATTAGGTTTAATCAAAATTAAAACATGTTTTCATCCAGATGGATTACCAGAACACCCAGTGCATCTGGTCCTGGTGCGGCCCTACTGTCTAGTTTTAGAGCCTTTTGTGGCCCACAAGTCCAAAAGTTTGCCCACCCCTGGCCTAGTGGGCTGTAAATGAGATATACAGTCAAGGCTTCCACGTAGCAATGAGGCTAAAAACTTGGTGTTGGCTTCTCTCACACGCCTCTGAAGCGTCAAGTTTCTGAACAAATCGAACTTTGATGCACGTCAAATAAAGCAAACGTGTTGAAAAAAGGGGCAGCACACACAAATTTGACATGTGAATTGTGTGAACGCAGCATAACTTAGTGGATTTGGTGGAAAGTGCAACCTATTCTCCACACTATTCTCCTATTTTATGTGTTTTGCTCCTGCGACTTGTACTCCAGAAAATATTGTAAATATGAGGTCAAATTTGACATTTTACCAAATATCTAAACATTGGATTAGTTTGATCAGTTTTAGGTTGAACAGTTTTCTATATCAGTTGGATGTTTCAGGTATTTTGACTCACATAATTGAAGTGTAAAATAAAAAATAAATTGTCATTTGTCAGGAAGTCATTTGAGTGTGCTTCAAATAATGTTCAGTCGATTCTTAAATGTAGTAGTAATCTTCCTTAACTATCAATAGGAGAAAACAAAAGTTGTTTTTTAATTGTAAAAAAAGTAAAAATATTAATAGACACACAAAAAAGTTGATTTTGGAAACAAAATTCTCTTTTTGGTGTCATGAGACTACGTATTTTCTCTTCTCTATTGGTTTCACTCCTCACACCTACCAGAAAAAAAGTGTGCCTTAAAGCCCTTCTTGGACACAGTGTTGTCTGACTTGAACTCGATCCTCAAGTTGTTGTGCAGGGACGTGATGGCGTCGGGTTTCTCCGCACCACAGAACCTCCCGTGAAGTTGTGAGTCAGGGCTCATCCCGCTGCGAACTTCCACAAAGTCGTACTTGCAAACCTGAAGTGAGATTCACCACTGAAACAAACCAGCAAGTAAATAAATGAGTAGTACTGACAAACCTACGTCATTGCCTTCAGTTTCAAAACCATCAAAGAGTAGAGTGATGCGGTACTGAGTGGGGGCCACTAGTTGCCAGACGCAGTTCTTGTTGGGTGGGTAATCTCCGGGCCAGCCGGGGGTGTTGAGGGAGCCGTTCAGACTGGTGATGAAGCCACCGCAGGCAGCTGCTGGTGGTACAACAAAAAACAAATTCAGGGACAAAAAATGATATCACACAACTTGCTGACTAATACAAAATTTACTTAAAAAAATCTATTCCATCTATTTTGAGTTGCTTATTTCATTAAAAAATTATTTTTACAAATCAAAGATTTTGGAAAACAAAGATTGGATCATTTGACACAGAATGATTACTCATCTGCAGATGCTCCAGCACTCTGCTGCCCCCTTGTGGCACAAGAGGGTAGCTATGATGTTGATTGACCAAACTGTAACTCACTCTCACAGCTTCGTCTGTCCGCCGCCAGCTCATATCCAGGGTCACAGGCGCATCTGTAGCTGCCCAGAGAGTTCACGCAGCGCTGCTCGCAGTGGCCTCTGTCAGGCCTGGAGCATTCATCCATCTCTGCAAGAGAAATCTCAATTCATGCAGATGCTTTTTTACAGACTACACCAACAGATTCCGGACCTTTAAAGAAGCTCGCAGCAAACCCAGCTTTATTGACCGATCCATCAGACACAAACTTGAGCCAGAGCTTGTTGGAGCTGCTTTTCAGGTCTTCCGGCTTGTCGTAGCCGCAGAATCGTCCCAGCAGCGGGTCGCTCTCTGAACCGCCATCCCTCACCTCCACATAGTCGTAGGCACAGCTGTCGTGTTTTTCAGTCTGAAGTCCCAGAATAGTTGTTGACAAAGAAGACACAGAGCAGATGATGAAGTCTCACATGATCTTCTGTGATGGTTCAAAGGCAATCTCTACCTTCTCATGCTTTTTTACGAGGTTTTATTCTTGTTGTTGGTATTTGCATGGCAGTGAACGATAAATGATTGAATACTTAGCGTCTTAATGAAATACAAAAACAATTTTTACCTCAAAGGACTGAAAGGAGAGGCCGACATTAAAACTTTCTGGTACAGTAATCCTCCACACACACATTTTGTTGGACTGGTAGTCGTCTGGATAGTTGGGAGACTGAATCTGACCTTGATCTCGTTCCACTTTTCCCCCACAAATAGCTGCACAGGAGAGGGAAAATTTGGTTTACTGACCTGTTTTACAAACTTGGTTTTCATGCATCTGTTGTTCTGTAACAATTAAGCGTGTATTATTTTTTTATTTCAAACTTATTTTTTAAAGACCCAGTAAAGTAACATGAAGAGTACACCACAACAAAGTAAAAGAATCCACATAAAACTGTCAAATTATTAAAAAAACTAGCGTATTGGAGATATAATGTAACAGGGAAAGCTACAAGATTCAGAATTTGTAAATAACTGTTTCTTGCATTGTTCACACAAAAAATCCTTAAACAAGATGATTACATTTACAGAATCTAAAGCTGAAATTCAGAAAACTTTACTCTCAAACAGGTTATTCAAACCCCCACATTATCTGTGTTGTACCTTCATAAACAGCTGAGAAGCCTTTTCCCACCCAACTGCTGCTGCTTCTGAACTCCACCCACAGTCGACTGTCAGTGGACACGATTGCATCTGGCAGTGAGTCTCCACAAAAACGACCTGCAAAAACCCGTGAGGAGATAACGGCGCTTCCTATCAGCTGGCTCATCAAAGCTCTGATTATGTAACACGGGTATAAAAACAAACCTCTCAGAGGAGCTTTCCTCCAGAACCCGTCTCGGACCTCCACGTAGTCGTACCAGCACAGATGACTCCTGAACAGATCCATGGAGGTGAAGTTTAGAACAATCTGAAAAAAAGGAAAAAAAAAATGATAATGATGATAAGTGATATTTTTTTTTAATGAACTCTCAGTTCTTCATTATAAAGTTTACATTATGAAAATAAAAGTAGCTCAGGACAGAGAAAAGTTAAAAATTCTTGGGGTCTAACCAAAATAAAAGGGTATTTAGCATAACTCGAGTTAAGCTGAAGTTTGGAGAAAAGTTTAACAATTTAATATGAGAATGGTTCCTTTTTTAAACAACTTTTATTAAAGAACTGAAACATTTTAGTGGGTCAGGGTGGGTCTGCTAGCATACGAAGTAGATAGAGTTAGCAATAAACTGAAACTACAAACACCACAAAAAATTGGAAAATGTAAAAAAAAGTAAAACTTCCGTATCACCTGTTTGCTTTAAAAGAAAAACAATACACAACCATGGCCTGCTGACGTTGCAACACTTGACTTTCAGAATGAAGCTCAAGATGTGGAACCAGTTTGTGCTGGTTACAAAGTAACCACCAGAGGCTTGTCACAGAATAAAATGTAAAATCTCACTCCCAACTTGTCCTATACACTGTATAGACGTATGGTTCGGGCCCCCTTCGTGTCACTTTTTGACGTTTTGGGTGTCCCCAACTTGTTGTTCCCATTAGATCACGGGTACTCAACCATTGGGACGCGGTAAAGGACACATAACTGGTACCGAGTTAGGGTACCAATACCAATTTGGTTCGAGGGTTGGGAACCCCTGATTGGCATCTGTGACCCCGTACCAAGCAGCACTCTGACCGGTACGGTTTTTCAGTGGTTAAGGACCCCCGATTCTGCAAAAAACGACAAGTTAGGGTCACTAAAAAAGTCAAAAAGTGACATGGAAGTGGCCCGAACCGTATGTCCATGTATGACGAGTTGGGACAGAGAATGCGTTGGAATGAAATTGATATTCCAGGTTTTTCTCCCCAAAAGACATTCTAAATTCACTCCATGTCCATGAAATTATACTAACAATATTTTTTTTTAATTTCAAGATTTTATATTTAGCTGTAAGTTGATCACAAATGGGAGTGTAAATGTTTGACAGTCAAATCCCCACCTTTAGTTCAGTTTCACTAGAGCTTTTACTGACCCTCATCCAGAAAACCAATGGTTGACGTTCATTCGTCCAAACTTATTCTGACCACAGGGGTCGCCCCTTTGGTCAGGGGCCCCAACAATCTGCCTGCAGGTTTGCCAGTCCTCATTAGATATTCAAGACATGTTATTTGTGATAATATAAAGACCAAAAATAAATTCTGCTTTGTAATATTTACATCTCTTCATGATAAACTTTAAAGCCCCAGAAAGAGATTTTTTTTTCATTTCTGCTTTAATTTTACACATCATCTTTGATTTATGATCTATGCTCTGATCCTGTACAGTTTTATAAATCACCTTTTCTCCCGGAGTGACAGAGATCCTCCAAACACAGTGAGAGTACGCCGAATACCCGATGGGGAAACCAGGAGAGGAGAAGTTTCCTGTGCTCTCCTGCAGGCTGTCCCCACATTCTGTCACGCAGAAAAACACTCACTGTCACGAACATTTACATGCAATAATTAGGTAACTTGATTTGCTTCTTTTTACGTAATTCAAACAAACCTAATTCTGAAATATGTTGAATTTTTTATATTTGATATGCCGGTGCCTCTTACTTGCACATTTGTAGAGTTTGCAGGCTTGTGTGATGTCCCCTTTGCTAAGTTTGGTCCTCTGTCCAATAGCTGGCCTGACTCCGTTGACATCGTAACGGGGTAAGATTGTGTCCAAAAAGATTCCTCTGCGTCAGAGAAACCACAAATGAGCTGCAAAATCCTGTTAAGACTTTCACTTTTGAATAAAAGTTAATTTGAACAAATAATGACTGATTATGTGAACGTTGCTCGCTGCTCCTTCTGTTTGACACCTTCACGCTTTGATTGCGATAATCTCCGGCTTGTTCGGAGCTCCCACTTATGCACCGTTCCCATGGTGACGAACCCATGAATGACAGGCATGTGCAAACAGAGCGCCCTGAATGGGGGCCTTTCGCCGGTGCCAGCCGGCTCACTGGAGCCCGCGCCTGAATGCCAGATAAAAGGGCCACTCCAGCCCAAACCGCTCAACAAAGCCCGAACTGCCAGACCTTTATTTAGCTTGGCTCGTTTCCATGACCCAGACCTGCAAAACGGCTAGGGGGGCAAAAAACCAAAGTGGAAAGTAAAAGAAGGGGGGGCAACAACATGGTTGAAAACAACATTTTAAAAAGAGACTGGTGTGAAATAGTCTCCATAACAATATCAGGTCAAATGGAGGAGATTCAATGGTCTAATCATCATGTTAGGTTAAGAGAAAGAAAAAGTGGACAGTTTCATTACCATCAACCAATAAATGCCTGGATGTGGATTTTATTATAAACAAGAAAGAAGAGCTCCAGACTTCTGCAACAAGACGGAAAATCCAGGAATATAGTCCAGGAATCCTCAAGTAAGTTTAGGGAGGATAAAAGGAGATTGAAAAAAAGAAAAGTCATTTACCAACCTGGAAAATGTGTTTCTTGCGTAATGCATGATGCTGCCAAAGTCGTACACCTCTCCCAGTGAGTCGACCTCATCTGGTTCCATCTTCAGGAAGTTATACTCCTGTCCTTTTGGTACATAGACACCCGTGGAGAAACATCTGGAGCATCAATGAGCAAACGTGGGCATTGACAAAAGCAGGAGCAGTACCTGCTTGGATGTTGTCTCTGACGATGCTTACATGCTCGTCACGATCGGGGCGAGTGTGCTCGTGCCAGAAGCCGATCACGTGGCCGAGTTCATGGACCACGATGCCAAACTTATCGCAGTTCTTCCCGATGGAGATGGCCTGAGGGCCTCCACCTCTCCTCCCAACGTAGGAGCAACACCTGCGGGCAGAAGCATCCAACACAATGGATCTCTGTTAGATCCAGATCTCTTTTTTATCTCATTGTTCTCAAATATGTTCTCAATTTTTAGAGAGTTTTTGTGATTTTGTGGTTTTAACCAGTATGTCTTGAAAGAAGAAACTGAAATAAAAAAAAAACTTTTTTTTAATTAAAAAGATTGAGGGCTAAAACTAGAATTTTTACTTTTTCCACAATTTATTCTCTAATTTCTTTTTATTTTATTAAATCTGTTTCTGTTTTATTTTCATTTTTCCTCATAATTTTTTTTCATAGAATTATAACCAAAACTCCAGAATATTTCAGAAAAATATGGTTTCATAACGAGTTTTGTCATAGTTTTATGAAACCAACTTTTCCCCCAGAAAATGTAAAATTCCACAAATTTCTTATTTTTATTTTCATTTTTTACAAGAGTTCTATCCTCAACTCCAGAATAATTTCAGATAAAACTTTTTTCATTATTTTTTAACAGTTTTATTCTCTAGAAAATTTAAGATTCAGCATTTTTTTTTACAATTTTCCTCATACTTTTTTGTTTTTTTCCCAGAATTCTAAGCACGATTCCATAAAAATAATAAAAAAAAACACTTTTTCATTATTTTTTAAACAGATTTCTGTCATTGGTTTAATGAAACCAACTTTTTTCCCCTAGAATTTTGACCAAATATCTCAGAATTTTAATTGTTTTCCTTAAAATCATGCCTTTATTGTTGTAATTCTATGTTTTTTAAAAGTTTAAAAAGTAACTTTTTCAAAATTCTAACTTTTTTCAGGATAATAATTACATAACTAAAATTCTATAATTTTTCTCTAACTAATTTTCTATTACTTTCACAGCAATGCAATCAATAGTTCAAATGCAACTCCATGAAAATGACTTTTTGACTGATACATATAAATTCTGTTAGCCAAAAGTTTCCTTTACCATTGCATTGATTTTAACTCACCCACATGGTCTGTAGGTGAAAACGATGTAGCTCTCCTCTGTTGTCCTCTCTATAAATGTCACACATGTGTGTTTCTCCCAGTGTCGCATCGCTTGGCGGAAAATGGCTCGCTGGCTGCCTGAGAAGAAATCCTGAATTACAGATGGACTCTTTTGAGTTGCATCTCAGCAAAAATACAAACTATACTTCTAGCAGAACTCACCACTGAAATTGCCGCTGATCATATAAGGGATGATGCCGTTGGGCCACACTCGCTCAGGCCTGGAAGTGGCTGCTCTGCGACGGCGGCGCTGGCTTTTACCGTCTGGAGATGTTTGACCGTCCTGACTGGGGGTGGCTGTGAAGACAGTCAAGGTCATTGTGTACTTCTAAAGAGTCTCAGACTAGAAGGTTTTGAATGTAAGACACCTGAGTTTGTGTCAGCATGTTGTGCTTTATTGCTGCTGAGGGCGTTCTGGAATATCCGCACATCCTCTTCATCCAAAGCGATATCTCCCAGAAAGGCAGCTGTGCAGACATATGAAAACACAAAAGGAAAAGAATTCACTAGTGTCTTAGCTTCCCCCCAATTCAAATATTTGATGTTCTAACCTGTAAAAACCTTTTAAATTCTTCTTAGGATGCATAGATTTTCAATAATGGCTTTTTTGTCCTAAAACATTGCACCAACAGTCTAAGATAAGAGTTTTTTACCACATAAACCCAATAAAAATATTGTAAATATAATTCCATATTTGTCAATTGTAACATAAAACCCACAGAGACACGGTTTGTGTTTGATAATGCTTCTATAACAGCCGGAAGTAACTCCTTTTCAGCACATTTTTCAGCTTCGAGATGAAACGACCTCTGAAAGTACAAATGAGAGGATGAGGGGGGGACTTGTGTCCGCCTTTGAAGAAAACTCACTCATGCAGAGAGTGACTGTAAAAGACTGTCACCCCTGCAGTGTGCACTGCATGCCCTGCAGCCACAGGGATTTCGCTGGAGTCTGCGCTGGCACGGCCTCTCTGACCTCCGGTCTCCAGGCAACTGCCTTGAAGTGCAGGGGCTGTGAGTTTCCAACGTTCCAGGAGTCACAAGTGGAAAAGAAAAACCAGCCTGCTGGAGGCCCCCTGATTAATGAAGTGAAATGTTTTTATGTGAGATTAAGTCAAAAACAAAAGAATGAGCCATTTAGTTCACTTGTTTAGAGCGGTTTTTGCAGATTTGGATGCTGGAATTAGACGAATGGGGTAGTTTCAACACCAGCTGGGGTATATTTAAAAGAAATCATTATTATATCTAAATATATCTGCTTTAAAATCATATTTTACCTTGAATCGAACATTGTGTAACCTTAAAGTATTTTATTACTGTATAAATAAAATAATGTAGCACTATTACATTTGAAGGGATGCATAACACTATGTCTATGCAACACCTAACGAAAACAAATATGATTTTTAATGATCTTGAATGAACCGATATTAATAAATAAAAATCAAACAAAAATAAAATGACTCAAACTATGCCTGAAAAGAGAAAATAGCAAATATATTTTCAAAAATTGTTATTTTCACTGAACTATTTCTAAATTTTTATTCATCACTTTACATGTTTATTATCCAAGAATTCCCATGACATATTAGTCAAAATAAAAAAATATTTGTAAGAAACAGTCCT
>NC_050523.1:13805527-13825747 GCF_002922805.2 Oryzias melastigma | reverse complement strand
TTTTAGCTATCAATATAACAATGTAATTTTGCACTTTAAGTTCAGAAATGTTTTTTATTTTTTATTTTTTTTTTATTATTTATTGCAGCCACAACCAGCACACTTTGAACTCTATATTTTTTAAAATAGCTTTTAAATCACGTTTCTAATGTCAAACTACAGAGGTGGTCACTGTACCAGCTTTGCAGGGATCCTTGTAATCGATAGCATCCTCGGCTGGAGAAACAGGAGAGCCCTGGAGCTCCCAGTCAGCCTCCAGAGAAAGTCCGCACAGCAGGAACAAGAGTGTGGGAGCTGCGTCCATTCTTCCTGATCCAATAACTGGAGGAGGGAGCTGCTGTGAGCGTTACTAATTGTTGGAAAGGGCAACAGAGAGGGGGAAAAAAGAGGCTCCTTGACAGCAGCGGTGTGATTTTACAAACACGTCGTCTCCATGAAGCTGCGGCGGGGAATCACAGCCATGCGGCGCAGCGCAAAACGCACGTGAGAGGCTGGAGGTGCCAGTCTGTGCCACTATGAGAGCAGAGATGACATATTCCTAAAACAGCAGGAAAATACATTTCAACAAGTTATGTTCACATTAGGTACAGTGCCGTGGTTCTGACATCACTCTGAACTTTAGTCTCAGGAGAGATTTACTCCAAACAGGGGCGTACAAAACAGTTTGGGGGCCCCAGGCGAACGATAACAATTGATAAAGTTTTGTGCATATGTGTGATGGAAACACAACTAGTTGTTTGGGGTTTTTTTTAATGACAGAAATGAATAATAATAGATGTGGACATTATTTTGGACCCATGTAAGTTAGACACAATTACACAAGACCAAGCACAAAATTGATAGAAATTCCCGCTGTTGTAATCCTCTACCATGAGTCCATCCCTGACTCCAGATTTGATTTGTTACTCATGCAGGCTACACTCTCTGTCATCCATTGTAGTGGAAACTTTTATTTATTTGTATGTTTATACAGTTTTGCTAACAGGCAGAAGCCCATTAATAGGCAAAATCATACACCAAAAAAAAAAAACACAAATTCTTCATATAAATATACCAAATGAGTATAATAAAACACAGATGTGCATTATTTCAAAATTTCCCAAACCTTATGGAAAAAGATAACTAAAAGTGCACTAAGGACATGGAAGAAATTAAAGCAAATTTGACAAAATGTGCAATATCTAACCGTTAAATCTTGAGGACACTGCTTGTTCGCTGTGACACATGGTGTCCAAAGCAGCCCAACAGGTATGAGGAATCAATCTCGTCAGTCATTATGGTCCTCAGAAAGTGAGATCCAATCGATTCTAGTGTTGGGACATTGAAAAATGTTGGTGATCTGAAGATAAAATTGAAGTCATAACTGTATCGGTGCCTCTAGTTTGACCTGCCAGACGTTTAAGGAATCTGTGTTGTACCTTCTTTAAGCATTTTAAGTGTGAGGTTGCAGCCCCAGACCAGATGATGATGCTAATGTATTCTAGAATCTGTCACATTAACACAGTGGCTCAATTGTGACTGCGTTCAACTCTTCCAAAAATGATTTCACTAGCTTTAATTTGACTAAGTTATCTTGTATAGATGTGTTTTTGCTTGTAACAAAAGGATTTTATCTAATCAGTAATATTGTTCCTCACAGCTTTCCAGAGCTGCTCTGATCCTGAAATTTCACAACTCTAGCTGCACATTATCTGTATGTTCACTTGTTGCTTCAAGTAGTGTTCAAACTGCAACAGAAGGTGTCACTGTTTCACTTAGAGGCTTCATGCAGAAACTGTTTGGAAGGAGGAAAAATGACAACCAAGCTGACTTTTGTTTTTGCAAGAAACATGAAAGAAAGCTTAACTTACTTCACACAAAAGCAATAATAGAAGAAGAAAGATGGAGAAGTTGTTTGGCATTAAAAAAGGTGTAGTGTTAAAAAATAGGAATAACAAAGATCACTTAAAAGTAGTTTAGTAAACCAATTCACAAATGACAGGGGAGTCAGAGAATATGAACTTCTACAATATAAAAAGAGGTTTTGAGTGGCAACACTTTAAAGTTGTAGACACGTTTTCTTTGTTAGCAGAAAATTAACCAGATAGTTGTTGTTTGCTGGGCTACTCATTATTATAAATATGACTAGTAATAGCTATACTGATTACTGCTTAGAAAAAAAATCCTTTTGGCACTTAATAGTTATTTACAAAAATAGTAAAAGGAGAAGATAATCAATACTTATTAATCAGCTCGGTAGCTGTTACTTTTAGGTAAACTAAAAATGAGTTACTTTGTGATTTTGCACACATTTTATTTCATAAAGAGAACTAGTGTTTTCATTTGATTATTACAAAGGGCCACACAAAATAAAAAAAATAATAATAATAACAGCAGCAATAAATTTCATAATATTAAAATTGAATCTAAATCATCCCAACAAATACCAAACAAAAACAGTCAAATATTAAGAAACAACCAAAGAATTTACTCATAAGACTAAGTTTGATGATAATATTTGCTTTGATTAATACAATCTTACAAAATAAAACTGCTTTGGGAAACAAAAAATAACTTTTTTGGAAGAATTTGAAGTTGAACAACGTCATTGACATTTCACAGAGTTTCATAGGTTCTTTAAACAAAAGCTAATGGAAATTTCTGTGTCACAGGGATGTTACTCTTTACTTGTTATCCATATCAGCCCAGAGTTGGGGTGTGAAGAGAAAGGATGTTGGACCAAAAGCTTGAGATTGAGTTTCTCTAACTCCATCGTTCTGGATGTTACAGGTCAACCAAAGCTGCTGTGTGGAACAACTTCCAGAGAACATTTCTGTCATGCGTGTGCATGTAAGTTTGCATGTGTTCACCTTCTGGTTGGTGTTTCACCCTTTAATGATGAGCACACCTGTTCAATAACAAACATTTTCAACTTAACTATTCAGACACCTAAAATTGACAGTTTTGCCTCTTTTTGGCTTGAAAATTCCTGATAATTTTCTTTTAAAAAATCAGAACAAAACATCAAAAAGAGGAATCAGGCATTGATGATGAAAGTATAATATGTTCCAGTTTTGATGTATTTATTTTAATCTTTTGACTATTTCAAATAAAAGTAACATTTTTTATGTAATCCAGAAAATGTTACAATAATCAATTTTATTTGTAAGTAAACACTTCTCCGTCATGTATTGTAAGTATAAACTGGTGGAGATTGTGTGACTCTTTCTAAATATCAGAGGGAAAAAAATCCAGCTGTGCATTTGAGAAATCATCATTGAGCCAAAAGAGCAGTAGATCTTTTTTTTGTTGTTGTTTTAAAATGACACAGATGTGTCCAGCTGTTCTGAATAAAAAACAGCTTCAAGTGCAGAAGTATTTCCACTGAAAATGCTTCCTCTTTACAGTTAACATGAATCATTCCTCTCACACTCCTCCTCTTCTGGTTAATATCTCCTGGCATGTTTTGCAGATGATGACTCAAGAGTTAAAGTTTCAAGTAAAAGCCTCAAACTGACATTTTTGGGACTTATCAGTTAGAATATTTTCTGTTAATTTTTTCTTTGGTCAGACATTATTTGTTTATCAGGAAATCTTAAAGTTAATTTATCTTTTATTGATGCCAAATGCAAGCAGGAATTAAGATGTAAATTATGTATTTAATTTTCACACATTTAGAAAGTGCAAAAAACACAGAAATATGAAAAAAATAAATAAATAAACTGGAACAAATAAAAATATTCATTTCAGAAAGCACAAAAAACTGGATAAATAATAGTACTTTACTATTGGTGTTCGTCTTACTTTTGTCTTTATCATTGTTAATAAAGGCCTTTTCTAAAAGTCTCCCAATAGCTAAAATGTTCACTTTCCTCACAGCCAATCACAATCATGTAAGATATCTCTGGCCTTAAGCCCAACCACCATAGACTTCAGACTATTCACGCCTCAATCACATTCTCAAGGTCTCTCCTTATTAAAAAATGTGTTTATTTTTTGTAAACAAGTTAGAACACAATCTCTAAATAATTTGTTTTGTATTTTTTAATGATTAAGAGGACATTTTTTATTTACAGTGCTCATTATTGTAAACTACATCCTGAGGAAAAAGTTATTATACTTAAGGGTAGTGATTTAGAAATTCACTTTCCCCATGATTTGATTCAAAGTTTGATTTTTGGGCCACAGTTTTGCTTCCGTTTGATATATGATTCGTCTGTTACAAAACAACAACGAAAAACTAAAATTTCTGATAATTTCTAAAAATTTCTGCTAATAAGGAAGTAACAACCTTTCAATCATGTTATACTAAAATGGTAAAATGTAATAAAGCAATAAATAATATTCTTAAATTTAGCACAACATGTTTGACTCTTTCAATGTAAACACAGGAATGCAACAATTCATTTTCCTCATGATTCAGTTCAAACCTCAATTTTTGAATTTGTGCACTCCAAAATTATATTTTGTATTCACAAATAAGCAAGTAACAATTGAGAAAACCCTTTCAGGTGGCCTATATCAGCTCTGGTTTAATAACATTAATTTTATTCTCATAAAAAAAGAAATAATCAATCATTTTTGAAAATTTGATGTAACACGTGTTTGATCCTCTTAGGGATGCAACAGTTTACTGAGAATTGCTGCATCCCCAGTGAAAAGTGACTTGCACTGCACATCTTTACCACTAAATGTCACTGGTGGGTTAGGTGTAGATTCACCTACAAAGGGATTGACAGAAGAAAACAAACAATTAAAAAAGCCTGAAGCCTTCATAGTCCCTGTAGTGCATATAAACCCACCAAGGTGGGGGTAAATTCAGTTTAACTGGATCTTTGAGCAAACTGGTGGTGCTGAACTTCTGCGAGTGAGGAGAGGGGAGAGTCTAAAGTCTCCGTTCCAGCAGCCTCCCTCCTCCTCTGCCAGCACACATCTGCAGCCGAGGAGATGGGACTCTAATCCAGAGGGGAGCTCTTCATGACTTGGAGACCAGACCTCATGGCCCGCCACGTCCAAACAATCTGAAAGAGTTATTCTGAATAAAACTGCAGCTGGAGAACTTGTGGATTCACAGGCTGAGAGCTGCCTCAAACCTGGTGTGATGTCCCAGTGCCGGTGCAGGCAGGTCCTGCTCCGGGCAGAAGTGAGCGTGCTGGTGGTGGTTCTGGTGGCTGGCGGCGCTGCACAGCTCTCTGAGCGAGGGGAGTCTGGATCTTCCTGCTACGGGGGATTTGACCTGTACTTCGTGTTGGACAAGTGAGTGTCTGTCATTTTCCCTGATTGTAGAACTGTGCAGGAGCACGAGTCCTCTGAGTTTATTTTGATGTAACAATGATACTGCATGCAATTTGTGAGAAACAGTAAAAGTAACAGTTTGGGGTTTTAAGAAAATAAAAGCATAACTGAATTGCAAAAAGGACACATGGATATTTTTTTGTTTTTATACAATTTTGTAAAATAGTTGCTGTGCAAAAGATTAAGTGTTATTTTTATGTATGCAATTGAAAGTTTAATAATTTTTTAAGAAAATAAATGAATAGTTTCTAAAATTAGACTCTAGAAGTTATTTTAAGAATTTTAATCATCTCTCAGTAAAATTTGAAATTTCTTACAGGAACACAATTTATTGTATTAACAATTTGGATTAATAAAAATAAAAGTACTAATTAATTGAGCTCTCATTACTCCAACTCTGACATTTTTAAACAAACAAAAGGATGACTTTCACAACCCTGAATTCCTTTCCAGAGTCCACACGAGGGTCGCGTTTCACCGCTCCTCAAAAGGGTCGTCTTGCTTTCTTCCTGAGCTAAATCAACAAGTGAAGTATTCACTTTGTGACATTTCTATCTGCAGGACGTTCATCAATTTGTCCAGACAATAAAGCGCTCTGCAGGGATTTTGTGTTGTCAAACTGCGGCCACGTTTGGCCAACAGGAGTAGCCCACATCAGTTCCCAGCCTGAGCTGCGTCTGCACAATGGGCTGCAGAACCCTTTCTCCATTAGAACCAGATGTTCCAGCGACACAGAGCTGCTGGCCGCGTGGCTCTAAACTGGATAAATGAAGGGATGGGAGGGGAGGAGAAGAGAGGAGCTGCAATAAGAGGAGGTTCAGCTTGTTAACCTCATTTTTTTTGTGGGGGAGAAGTCATTTTCTCTCCACTTCAATATTTGTGTATTCCCATATACAGTCCTGACTGCTGGCTCAGCCTGCACCTGCTCTAAAGTCTGGAGCAGGAGGATCACACTACTTTTGTTTGACCTCCGATAAAAAAGGTCAAACAAAAACTTTTTTTAAAAGTTTTCAATTATAAACAACTTTTCAGGGAATCATCTTTACACCTTTTAAGTAACGGGAGATACTCCACAATGTGTATTTTAAGACCAACAAGATTAGGAACGAGATTAGTCAAGCATTAAAGACCTTTACAAAAAAAAAAAAAAAAAAAAAAAAACATTTTAACTAGAGCTATGCATCGTCAATAATTTCCAAAATCAATTTGATTCAATCTATATACACGTTTCGAAGCTATTCAAATTATTCTGATACAGTTTACATTTTATAGAATGTATTAGTGACTTAATAATAAGATTGAAGCTCCAACAATTGTTCTGCTTCTCCTGGAGGGCGTTTCAGTTTGGCCACTAGGTGGCGATCGTACTATAGCATTACACCTTATTCCAGAGGAAGAAGAAAGTATGAGCTAAAATGATGCTTTAGACTCTAAAAATATTTCTTTAAAAGAGTTTGGAAAATGCATGCCTGCGAGTATATAAATAAATTTAATTAGTCAGCAATTAGGTCGCCTGAGCGTTAGCATTAGCCCTGCAATGGGAAACCCCTTTATACGTTAGCAT
This sequence comes from Oryzias melastigma, assembly GCF_002922805.2. Classification (NCBI taxonomy): domain Eukaryota; kingdom Metazoa; phylum Chordata; class Actinopteri; order Beloniformes; family Adrianichthyidae; genus Oryzias; species Oryzias melastigma. The sequence goes on along the minus strand of NC_050523.1, from coordinate 13,818,909 downwards.
TAAGCTAGCAGACTTTAGCATTATGCGTTAGATTGATCTCTATTTTTATGGATCGATTATTGATCTAATAAGCTCGATTTATGTTAGGTTGAGGTTGTGAGGGGCTGTGAGCTAGTGGGAGATCGTGTTGAAAAAGGGATGATAGGAAATGAGGGCAGGCTTACTCTGAACAAACAGTACCACCTCCAACTCAGAGACAAATTTCTAAGAAACTGCTGCTGCCGCCCTGCAGAAACTGTCTTAGAAAGGACAGTTTTTTTTTTTTTTGATAAAAACAGCTTAATCATAAATAAAAGACCACTGTGAGCGATTTTAAAACGAATAAAAAAATGATTGGAGTGAGACTTTAATAATTGTTGACATTTTATGTTTGGACAGTACTGTGGTTCGTTTTACTGTGTTTGAACGCAGTGAGTCTCTGGATGGAAAGTGGCTTGCTGCTAAATTTAGAACAAACATTTATAGTAGCATCTTTGTAGTCTGTCCCTGACAAATAAATATATATAGTAATAAACAAACAAAGAAAAAGTGGCAGAATGTATAATTTCTGGTAATATGCACCCAGAAACATTTGTTAATCCCAAATAGAGTTATTTTTATTTTTATTGATCACACTTCTGAAGAATTTAGTCTTTCTTGGTTTATTGGGATGTTAATTCAAAACTGAGAAAACATCTGTTTTCAGTTAAGATGAACACATTCTCAACAATTTCTTCCTTCTTAGCAGTTAAAAAGTTGACTTTAGTGAAAAAGTTCTTAATACACCAGCATATATGACAATAATCCATATGTCCAAATGAGATGTGATCCAACACTCCTTTTTCAACAGATGAGCTAATGGGTCATTAATGCTGCAGATCATTAACTTTTCAAGTAAATTCTTTTGTTTTCCTCTCAGATCTGGCAGCGTGCAGCATTACTGGAATGAAATCTATTACTTTGTTGATCATCTGGCCCACAAATTCATTAGGTATGTCCACACATAAAATATCAGTACAATGTGTTACAGAGGAACTGACAGGTTGAAAACTATTTTTTCTTTCTTTCAGTCCTCAGCTGCGGATGTCTTTTATAGTTTTTTCAACAGAAGCAAGGATTCTCATGCCTCTAACAGAAGACAGGTGGCGCACTCACACTCACACCTTTGGGATTTAGCTGTTCATTTTGTGTTTTTTTCTCACCGTTGTGCCTCTAAATGAGCAGAGATCAGATCGGAGCCGGCCTGGAGGAGCTGCGCATGGTGCAGCCAGGTGGAGACACTTTCATGGACCGAGGATTTCAAAAGGTGAGTCACATTTTTGAGCTGACCCCAAAGACACATGGAAGGTAACCGTGTAAAGTGAAGGTTATTTAAATTTACTACCACTGACGCTTCAAATTCTCTCCTCCAGGCCAGCGAACAAATCTACTACAGGAGTGGAGACGGTGAGCAGAGCGTCCTCTTTAACCCCATTTATCATGGAGGCTCATTCATTCAGGCACATGGTAGAATCCTCACTTTATGCAACACAAATGCAGCTGCTCTTTACACCATGAAGGTCAAAGTACATCATTTGCTTCATATTTTTAAAAATAGAAGATAATATTTCCAAATGTAGACAACATTTTTTCCTGTGTTTTAGGCTACCGGACAGCCAGTGTGATCATCGCCCTGACAGACGGGGAGCTGAGGGAAAACCAGTTTGACCTGGCGCAGAGAGAGGTGGGCTCGAACTGAAAAGCTTCTCATTTTGCTAAAAAAACATAATTTTTACCTTTCCTGATCCCCAAATTGCATCCAGGCCAGCAGAGCCCGGCAGCTGGGTGCCACTGTGTACTGTGTAGGAGTGAAAGACTTCAACGAAACACAAGTAAACAAGTATCTCCAAGCGATCAATTCATCAAACAATCCAAATTCAGAATTTAACGCATTACTTTTGACAGCTTTCAACCATCGCTGACAGTAAAGACCACGTCTTCCCCGTGAACGATGGCTTTCAAGCACTGCAAGGAGTCATTGACTCGGTAGAGAAAACTGTCAGAGTAAAGCAGAGATCTGATAGAAAGCACTCCAGTTGTTGATCTTTTTTTTGTTTTTTTTATTCTTGCTTTAGATCTTGAAAAGATCCTGCATTGAGATCCTGGCGGTGGAACCATCCAGTATCTGTGAAGGAGGTATTTATAGAACAATATGTAGTAAAAATGACTTAATCTTAACTTTCACTTTTACCCCAAAGAACCACAAACATAATCAAATTGAAAATAGTTATTATACTTCAGATCAATTGAAACATTTTATTATTGGTCCACTATTAATTTATGACTATGAATCAAACTAAATCTGATGTGGAATGTTATTGAAGGAAGGACATTTATATATTTAAACAAGGAAATGATTAAACTGAAACATCAAACCGAGGAAGGAAAAACAAAGATGTCAGAAGTGACACAAAACGAGGAATCCAAAGAAGACATGAAGGATATGACACAGACTCCATGAGATCTAATACACTGAGGGTCAGTGATGGGACATGAACAGAAAAGTGAAACCAGGTGTAGTCACGACTGGAGCCAGAAACAAAACCAGTCCAGTATAACCAGAACATCCTCTATTAAACATGACTACAATAAGCCATCCGTCATTTTTCAAATTTTCTGGACGTTTTTACATTTTCTTCTCCCCAGCCACCTTCTGGAGGACACAAGACTTTATCAGGCGAGATGTTTAATCTCTACAGTATATTGGATCAGCTGCTATAGGATCTTTCAGACCAGGGGTGGGAAAACTTTTTGACTTTTTGCCACAAAGTGTTTTAAAATTTGACAGAAGGGCCAGATGAGGAGCAAATGCTTGGAGTGTTTCAGTAAACCACCTCATAAGAGCAAAAATAACATGGAATCTGGACAAATATATGCTTTAATTTTAAACAGAATCTGATATATACTTTAAAACAGAACATTTAAGAGTTTTTATTTCAAAACTATGACTTTTGTTCTCATTTTAGTGCTAATTTCACTAATTAGTTTACGTCCTTCAAGAGAAAATGCAAATTTAGAAAGTTGGAATGATCGGAAAAATGATTGTCCAACTCAAAAAACACACAGAAATGTCAGACAACAAATCATCAAACAGCACATGAAAAAATATATCTTAGCAAAAGAACAAATATCAGTGTATGTATAGTGGAGACACCAGAATTACTGGGAAAACAAGACATTATTGAGGATTATCAACATAATTTATTCCAGTTTGGTGGGCCAATCCGACATTTTTATCCTGGAATATGTATAAAAGATAGATAATCCCTTGAATCCTGTTTCAGAAACCTTCCAGGTGGTTGTCAAGGGAAACGGTTTTCTTCACGCCAGAGATGTGCAGAAGGTTCTCTGCAGCTTCCGCATCAATGACTCTGTTACTTTGAGTAAGTGTGTTTTAATGCTGTTTTCCACATACAGTACACTATAATATAAATATTCATCTTCAGATTTATGGATTTCTGCTTTATTCACTCCGAACTTTACATATTTTAAAGTATTCTGTCGCTTTTAATATGATTTGTAAGACATAGAATTAATTTATTATATATTTTGAACACATTAAAAATGTTTTTTTTTGTATTTTTTAAGTAAACTGATCAAATTTAGCCTCATACAGTTAAAAGAGAAAACCAAATCACTAAATTGTTAAAAGTAAATCTATAATTTATTCACCAATCTAATATGAAACAAACTGATTTAATCTAAATGTCTTAAATAATTAGCTGTATTTCGTGTGTAGCTCAATGCAGACGGTTACGCCATTTTGCCCAATAAATGTTGGTTTTTGTGAATGTAAATGGGTGGAACAGTAGTTCTGTGTAGACCACAATGATTTACAGCCTCACCCACCCTAAAACCAAAAATCCCATCAGCTTCATCTTCCTCTCTTCTGAATCAGCTGGTTTAGCGCTTAGCACTCCTAAGATGTCCAAAGTGGAATGTGGATTTCATCGGGGGACGAGTTTTGTCTTTCTGTGTGCTAGACACTCGCTCAGCCAGGGCAAATAAACCACAAGTCTCCTTCATTCGCTTCATTTTTCCATGCAGAGGAAATACAGGAATTTGATTTCAAAGAGAAAAAGCAGGAATTGAAGCTTGTGTTTCAGGTTTAGAGAAAAGACACAAAAATCTTTTTTTTTTCTGCATCACTGACTTATTTTGTGATTTACTTCCAAATCTTCCTCTGTTTCCACAGTGAAGAGGCCTCTGGTAGTTGAAGACACTTATCTTCTTTGTCCAGCTCCTGTTCTGGAAAAATATGGAATGTAAGTGAATATATTAGACCCTGAAGACTACAAAAAAAAAGTGAATTTATGTGAAACCAAAGAAAACTGACTAAAAAAAAACACTGTGTGTGTGTCTGTGATAATTTAGGAGGCGTTTTCCACTTCTGTTTCCAACTTCAGTTGTTTCATAACCAGCGTTTATTTACTGTCTGCAGGTCGGCGGCTCTCCACGTCAGCATGAACAACGGACTCAGCTTCATCTCGAGCTCTGTCACAATCACTGCCGTCACGTGTGTGAGTAAAGAAGTTTCCAAAACAAATCTGAAATGTGGTTAAAAATTAATACATTTTCAGTGATTTTTAAAGTTTAGTTGGAATTAATTTCCACTCTAGTCCAGCATTTCCCTCCTTCTTGCAGTCTAACGGGACGTTTGTGGCCATCGCGCTGCTCATCCTGCTCCTCCTGCTCACCTTTGCTCTGCTCTGGTGGTTCTGGCCTCTCTGCTGCACTGTGGTATGACACTCAAAGCCAAAATAATAAATACAATTAAAACAGAATTCCCTGCCTAACACAGCTATAAAACAAATTCAACTATAAATATATATATTTTTTTCTTTTTGCAGGTCATTCATGAACCTCCCCCTCCAGTAATGGAGGATAGCTCTGTGGGTGTATCGAGATTAATTATATTATATTTGGTAAAATTTAAAAAAAAAGTCAGTTTTATAAGCTAACATGTATTTTTAGGATGATGAGGACGGCTATCCACGGAAAAGGTGGCCCACAGTGGATGCATCGTATTACGGAGGCCGTGGAGTCGGAGGCATCAAGAGAATGGAGGTAAACCTGGAAGGAAACTGCAATAAAAATGTAACTATTGTTGAAATTTTAGTAACAACACAGCAAAATTATTTTGGTGTTAATATATAAATGATCCACATATTGTTATTTAAATGATACAGAAGTCACAAGGATTCAAATGTCATGAAACTTGAATGTGGAAGAAATCTGTTTTATCAAGAGAGTCCTGGTCAACGAAGACGGTAAATCAAATTGTTGCACATTACATGAAAATGACAAAGAAAAGTAAAAAAATAGAAAAAAAAGTTTTGATTTTTTAACAGTAAAACTTGTTAAAACTATTACAAAAATACATTTTTTAGCAGTAAAAAAACTTCTACTTTTTCAAATTTTCCAATTTTTCTTAAGAAAGGAATATTTCATATTATTGAACATTTAAAATCAAATGTAAACATGTTAGATTTTAGCCACAGAGTAATTTCCATATACGAACTATACATAGGAATATAAAACAGAGTATAAAAAGAAAAAAATACAAAAATAAAATAAGAAATATAATAAGAAACTTAACCATTTAAAAAAAAATCAGTGTCTGCTTAAAAATGAAACCTTCCTTTTACATGATTAAACATTTGAGATTTCAGAAGTCACTGTTTCAATTGTTTTTAATTCTAACTGTAACACAAAAACCCTTAATTTTGATTTAGAATAAGAAAATCCTAATTAGATTTTTGTTTTAAAGTCCCAGTCCCATCATCTTTTCATCTATTTTAAAATCTTCAAACTACAATTATGCTTTTTCTAAGCAAAATAAAAAAACAGTCAAGACATAATTTCTGCAGTGTCAGGAGTTCATTAGAAGCCCACCCCTACTTCCATTAATCCGTCCTTTCTTTGTTTACATTTTCTCCTGCTAGCTTACAGCCCCTCACTACTCCAACCTAACATTAACGGTGCAACAAAAAATGGCAAGCAATACTAAACAAGGGCTGCACGGTGGCGCAGTGGTTAGCGCTCTCGCCTCACAGCGAGAAGGCCCCGGTTCGACTCCCGGCTGGGACCTTTCTGTGTGGAGTTTGCATGTTCTCCCTGTGCATGCGTGGGTTTTCACCGGGGACTCCGGCTTCCTCCCACCGTCCAAAAACATGCTTCATAGGTTAATTGGTGACTCTAAATTGACCCTAGGTGTGAATGTGAGAGTGAATGGGTGTGTGATTGAGGCCCTGCGACAGACTGGCGACCTGTCCAGGGTGTACCCCGCCTTCGCCCTTCAGTAGCCGGGATAGGCTCCGGCACCCCCGCGACCCCGAAAGGGACGAAGCGGTCAAGAAAATGGATGGATGGAATACTAAACAATTACTAAAAAAATTCTACTTTAAGCTTAATTTTCTTCATCTTTATTCCCCATTATGAGAAAAATGCCACAAGACCATGTTAAAAACACCACTTTCATTGGAGAAGGTCTTTAATTGTGGGTAAAAAGTGTCAAACTTTCACTATTTCAACTAAGCATAAGTTCATCTTTAGACTAAAATTAAGATTCCGACTAAAATCCTAAACAAACACAGGAGTTTGATCCCTGCACCACCTAATAAATGTAACTTGCATGTTCTTTCACCAGTTTCAGGATCATATTTTTCAAATAAAGCCTTTGGAATAAGGATTTGAGGGATTAAAAATGTGGAAGAAATTATGCAAAAATCCATCAGGAAAACAAAAATAGTTTACTTTAAGAGTGCAAGTCCACGCAGGAAAGCACTGAGTCATTTCACTGTTGTGATCTGCTCTGACAGAGCTGAGACGTGGCCATCTGGACAGTAAACTGCGAGCAAGGCAGAAATATTTGGTAGAATCAAAGATTGGATTTTATGCGTTTTGTGATTTATTTATTGTTGCTGCATAGCTGCACATGTCTGAGCTGAAAAAACTAATCGTTGATCTTTATCTGTAAGAAAGGGGAGAAATGCTTACCGCTGGATTACTTTTCATGTAAAGCGCAGCGGAAGAAAAGGCAATCTCACAACCAGTTCTGATACCTGAAACCATCTGCTTTATGGGAACAACAGAGATCGCAACTAGATATTTGTGGAACCACAGACAGCAGATGTGTGTTTCATCTGGAAGTGTATCTTACTCCAGACTGTGGAGAAGTCTTTGAACCCACATTAATACAATCCCAAACACTTCCATGGAAAGTCGGCACTGATTTATTCATGAGTTTTTTTAACCAAACTAAACTATTTGTGGCTCCCGTACTTACCTAACAGTTTGCTTAGCTAAGCATTTAATTACTAAGGTCATGTGATGTTCACTTTTCCTTTTTTATGGTTCTGTGTCCTTTCAAAAGTAAAAGTGAGCTTAGAGGAGACTGAATTGACAAATAAAATCTAAGGCAAAAAGAATCACGTTTTCTTTGAATTTCTTTAGCATGGAATCAATTGAAAATACTAAAAAATGTACCACAAGTGCATAATAAACTTGGCATTATGTTTTAGAAACTGAACATAGAATTTGAAGTTTTTAGGATGCTGGTGATGCAAAAGTTAAATTCTCTCTAAATTTGAATTTTTAACAGTTGGTGCAATAATAAAGTTGATAGAATCACTGTTTGAGCTTTCCTGATAGCCCTTTGATACTGAATATATTAAATATGAATGTATTTTTTGAAAAGGGACAGATATAAAAACAAGGACACTTTGCCTCTGAGTTGTGGCTGATGAAGTTAGCCTCAGCTTTTTTCCCATCAACCCCTGGTTTACACTCTCTCTCACTAGCTTATAGCACCTCACAAGTCCAAGCTAACATTAGCATTAGCATTTTAATCGTTTGAAACATGGTTGCTATATCAAAAAGTGCTAAAATGCTGGTTATAGCATCAAAACAGCTGAAATCCAAGATAAAAAAGCTGGTTTGTGGATGTTTCAGAGCTTGAATTAGCTTATCAATTTTTTTAATTCCACTTACAATATCATTAATAATAACTCTTGATTGACTTAAAACCCAAAATTACAGCTACCTGTAAGAAAAAGGGTAATTTATTCTAACTTTTGTGATCATGCACAATGAAAATGAGTTCTTGTTTTAAATAGAAATGCTGTGAAAAGAATTTCGCTCATTTGTTTTGATTTACCAAGAAAAAATTAGAGGAATTGTCAATCTTATTAAGCTTTAACACAACTATAATGTGGCAAAATAAAATCCTTTTGTTTGTATTTAAAGCCAGTTTTTCCAAGTCCAAGTTAAATTCACATTAAAAGACATTTTCAACTGTCTCAGGCCACAAAATAACACATTTAGCTGAATACATTTATCTTGGAAAATAGTTGCTTAATGTTTCTCTTAGTAAAAAAAAATAGTAGTCATATATCTGATCCAAAAAATTGCCCTTTTTTGACATGGGAGCATAATTCCATGAACCAAACTCATTTCAGCTGAAATTCTGTTCAGGTCCGTTGGGGAGATAAAGGTTCCACAGAGGAAGGAGCAAAACTGGAAAAAGCTAAAAATGCTCGAGTCGTGATGCCCGCCCAGGAGTACGACCCACCGCCGCCGCGGCACCACTATCACACCCACAAATCCTTCCGCCCACAGAAGTGGTACTCCCCCATCAAGGTGAGCCACTCATGATCTTTCAGCTTCTAGGTCTTATATATATGTTTTAAATCCAACAACTTCCAGCTTTAGCTTTTCTTGGAATAAGTGGTCACCAGGAAACAGTCTATAAAAGTTGCCTTCTCACAGTTTAGTCACTTGGATGGACGTTAAAAGGAACCATACGTGGACTCGGCTGACCTCTGAGTGTGGCATCTGTGGAGCGGCTGTTTGTATTTGTAACCAAATAAACTCTGTTTTTTCGCCCTCTTTTTTTTTTAATCTTCAAAGCTTCCAGCACATCTGGAGCACGACTTCTGCAGATATGGAGAGGCACACTTAAAGAAAAAACATTTTTTCTAATTTGATGGTGTTTCCGCAGGGAAAGCTGGACGCTCTGTGTGTTTTCCTGAGGAAAGGATACGACAGGGTGTCAGTGATGCGACCTCAACCTGGAGAGAAGGTCAGACAACGACGTGAAACATTTAATGCAATCTGTTGAACAGAAGTATGAGGATGTAGAACATGAATAGATAGAAGATTCAAATTTGATAATCTTTTAATCTATTTTGAAGTGTCTTTTAATTAGGATTAAGTTGTTTTTACCCAAAAATCTGTGTTGATTTATAGGACATACTGAGCAGCAGAAATTTGCCTCTGAGTTTTATGGGCAAAACAGTTGGCCCAGAGATACCCCGCCCCCTCTTCCTGTCACCCATAACTGAGAGCTATATGGCCCTTCAAACCCCCGATCAGTGCAACAAAATGACAAGAAATATTGTTGCCATCCAGCCGTACAGTTTTAGCCAGATGGCATCTCGAATGAGGAATAACAAAAACGATCATGGATCTAGTTGACTACAAGTGGATGCATCAGATTGGAGCAGTAATTTGAATAAAGAAATACTCAGAGATGCAATTTTAAGCTTAATTTTCTTTATATATGGAGAAAAATGCCAAAAGAATATGTCAAAAGTGCACTTTCTAGTTTTTGTCAGTCTATAAAGTCCAAGGTTTTTAGTTTTAAGGTTGATTGATTAATAAAAATGATGCAAAAACTAGTTTTCTTGTATTTTTTTAAACATCTTCAAATATCAGAATTCATCATAACTAGATGCTGCCTCCTTCAGCTTCAGTGCACCAGAGCTGGCAGGAAAGCTGTTTTCTTCCATGACATTTAGTAAAAGAGGAATTTCCTCTTTCCATACTCCGGGAGCGGTGCCCCTCCAAACTCGCCAGTTGCTGTGCGACGAGAGATTTTTTTTGTGTGTGCTGCTGGTTTGGGTTAAATTGTCTTTATTTTTTCTTGTCATTACAGGGCAGGTGCATAAACTTTACCCGGAGTCAGTCCTACCCGGAGCCGCGGTACCCCGCCTACAACCATCCCTCCACACCCGTCTACACTTTGCCACACACGTACCCCCGCCGTGCCTCAGAGGACAGCCAGTTGCTCCATCTTCCGCCCTCGCCGCTGTCAACCTTGCCTCCTCTGCCCTCCACTCCTCCCCCGTCCTCCAGCAGCTCCTCCATGGACACTCCTCCACCACCAAACAGAGCCCTTCCCTTAACCAACCCTGCTCCCCCATCTCCAACCGGGTCACTGCCACCTCCACCTACACGGCCCCCTCCACGGCCCAACCACGACAACCACTTGTGAGGAAAAGCAAAGCAAAAGAAGGGCCTTCACAGAAGACAAAAAGAGTCACTTTATTCATGCGATTTGCCTCAAACTCTGACTTTAAGTTCAGTTTTTTGTTCAGATAAAAAACTTTCATTTGAATTGAAAGTTACAAAAAAGAGCAGACTACTTGCACAACAAATCTTTAAAGAGACACTGTTTTCAGATCATTTTTGAATGCAAACCTTGATTTTTTAAATGAAATATTAAGAAACTTTATTACTTGATACATTAAAAATCCTATTCCTCATTAGGCTGAGCTCCAGCTGAATGTTCACCTGCACAAAAAGAAATTGTCACAAGAATTGCTTCAAACACAGTTGTTCACTAAATTTTGTTTGTAAAAAAGTAAAAGTGTTTTATTTGTGTTTGTTGCCTACAGATAACTTTTATCAGCTTTACTTAAAACATTATAACCTATGGCAGAAGGAAGCATAAAGTCCAAACAGACAGCGGTTCACATTTAAGTTTTTAACATTTGTGTCCAAAAAATTGGCAGCAAAAATATGAAACATTTTTAACTGTCGTTTCATCTGTTACTAACCACCACCCTCCTAGTGATAAATCCTGGAGATAAAATTATAGACGGTATTTCTGCAAACAACACAAAATGTGCCAAAAATCACATTTAGACCGTACTCCTCTGTGAATAGTCAATGCTTTTAAAATGCAATATTTTTATATTATTTAAGAATAATAAGGGCGTGTTTCCATTTATATTTGGTTGAAGCCTTCTTAATTCTGGATAAACTTAAGAAGTTTAAGTTTGTCAAGATAATTTGTGACATTAACAACTGACTTAGTCAAAACCTGGTAATCTGTTTATATATTTAATTCAAACACACTAATTCTGTCCCTGCACTCCATCTGTGAAACACAGGAGGGTGATGTGCCCTCGCCACACTCTCCTTTAACAGAACTAATGTTACAAACTCCAATTTGGGATGTAATTTGGATGCACTGTATCACCAAAAAAACAAAAAAGTTCCATCTTACACTCACGTCTTATCGAGTTCAGCATCTCTGGGGTTGCTGGAGCCTATCCAAGTCAGCTTAAGACAATAGCAGCTCTGGAGACCAGTCCACTGTCAGTTAGACACACTAAAATTCACAAATCAGTCACCAATAACCTGTGAATTTTGATTTTGAACTGTAGAATTTCAGATAGAAAACCTATGCAACTACAGGGAGAGTAAGCAAATCAATCAAAATTGACCCCCGCAAGGATAGGATGATGGTATTAACCACAACACCATTTAACTTAAAGGAAAACATTTTTTTTTATTGTAAAACGAAACGGAAAGGTGTTTTTAAAATTAAAACACTCTCAAAAAATTCACAAGACTAGTGTAATTTAGGAGATGCATGAACCCAGACATGTCGGATTTTGACTTTTGATGGAAGAAAAGTAAGCCTCCTCGGAGGAATATGTTGGCTATACTTAAATTTGTATCATATTATAACCAAAGCAACTAATTTCCATCCTAAAAAAATGTAAGAGGAGCTTACTATTATGCAACAAGCCGCAGAGTAGACTGTCTGCTGAGTCTTATTCCACCTAAAGCTCTTGAAAGTGAAGTCTAATATAAATTTTCCATGTGTTTCTGCTTAAGCGTCGTCCTCATTTGGAAGCGCTTTGACAGACTCATGCATGCAGTTCTGGGACACTGGTGAGCTAATGGAGGCGTGGCCGAGAACACTTCCAGAAGTAAAGGCAAGGCGATCCAATTAAAGGCCCACCACTGCAGAATGAGCGAATTCCCCAACTTTGGTGCCATGAAGATCTGGAGGAGGCATTTACACCTTTTATTCTGCCCAACAGAACCATTTCAAGTCAGAAGAGTTCCCCTTTTTTCCAAAAATCCCAGTTTGAATAGTTTCGAAATCAAATTCCCTCCCTTCTCTCTTTATAAATTAGTTGTGCAATAATACATTAACAGTGCATTGTGCAAGAAAATGACCTCACAGCTCTGAAATGTGTTTACCTTTAAGTGCTGAAATATGCGTCACACTGGTTCCTTACTTGGCCGGCGTCGTGGTTAACCTTGGCTGCAGCCGATACCAGCCAGTAACTTCAGACAGTAAATCTGATCCACAGCTCTGTGAGCTGATGAGCAACACTATGACCCGCATGCAGCTTTCATCCCAGATTTGCTTTTCTTTAACTTGGCAATGAAATCCACTCATCCTGGCTTGCATTTTCACATTTTTCCGTACACTTCCTTCATGGCGATCCAATTAAAACAAGTGGCTCAACTTGGATTTTCTAGACGTTTTAGCTGAAGATCGCATTTCATACTGTGATTTTCAAAGGCTTAAAGTGTCTCGTTAACTATTCTTGGTACAATGAGATTTAATGACCTTCAAAATAAACCTCTCTTTATTTTAGCTTTTATTTTTTAAAGGTTTTGCTACATATATCTTCATTTAAATTAAATTAGAGCAGGTCATTGCCATAAGAACCTAGTTCTTCTAATGCAAAACACGATTCAAATTTGAAAAATAAAAAGAGATAAAAACACAATTAAAGGTTTTTACATTTTTAATACATACAAACATATGTGGAATATCATCAGCAAAGGTGGAACAGTTCTCAGTGATGCAAAATACAAATTATGATGTTCTAAAAACACTGAACCGGCAACAAAGCGTTTTTCACAACTTCATGATCACTTTCGTTTAGTTTTAACCCTTTAACACCTGATGCTTAAACACAAAATCTTTAACATTCTGTAACCACAATCAATGTAATTCCAGCAGAATTTGAAGGAGAAAAGCTGCCGTTTGGCCGCTTTTCTCCTTCAAATTCTGCTGGAATTACTTTGATCGTGTTAACGCTTGAAAAATCACAGTATATTTAAAAAATCAACACTGGAGCTCCAGTGTTAAAGGGTTAAAGTAATTTATTATATGCAAAAAAAATACTTTAAAAAATTCTTTCCAATCTCTTACGCTTAAAATTGCAATTTTTTTAATATTAAAATTCTTCTTTACTCATGAAAAATCACAAAATAAATCCTAATCAGTTGTTTTAAGAAGCAGAAAAAGCTTATTATGAAAGTAACAT
>NC_050523.1:13792934-13804814 GCF_002922805.2 Oryzias melastigma | reverse complement strand
TGACGCTTAAACACAAAATCTTTAACATTCTGTAACTTTTCGACTGTTACCACAATCAACGTAACTCCAGCAGAATTTAAAGGAGGAAAGCGGCCGTGTTGATTGTGTCAACGCTTGAAAAATCACAGTACATTAAAGAAAATCAACACTGGAGCTCCGGTGTTAAAGGGTTAGTCATTTATTATATACAAAAATACTTAAAAAAATCCTCTCCAATCTCTTACGCTTAAAATTGCAATTTTTTTAATATTAAAAATCTATACAACTTCTTTACTCAAGAAAAATCACAAAATAAAACATAATCAGTTGTTTTAAGAAGCAGAAAAAGCTTATTATGAAAGTAACGTAGAGCTATTTAACTCTCATTTTCTTCAGTGCAATGCATTCTGGTCTTGAAAGGGCACTTTCACACTGGACTTTTTGGGTCAACACCAGGGTTAGTCTCTTAGGATGACCAGATAAAGTTGGAAGGAGTGAAGGTTGGGTCTCAGGTTACCGAACATGAACCAGGATGTAGTTAAGGATGCATCTGTGAGATTGGAATCCATGTTTTTTAGCATATTAAATTCAAATTGCCATGTGTCAAGAGATAAATTTTGTGCAGCTGTGATCTTGGAGAGTTCTACTTTGGAAAATTACATTTTTTACTCTGATTACTTTACACTTTTTGCTTACATGACATTAATGAAAACCAGCTTACTCAGATGAGTTGATTTAACCAGGTCACTAAAGTGTAAACACACCCAGTGATGGAAATAGTTTGAACCTAAAGAGGCTCAAAATGAACTAATTGACAAATGAGGTGCAGGAAAGAATGTAAAGGTGTCGGTATGACAGTCAAAGGGAGTTTTTTCTTACTTTTCTGTTTTCTTTGGGGTTCATTGCAGGCAATATCGCCCCCAACTGAGCAGCTGCTGTAACTACATGTCTGTTTCTAAGTAGTGTGAAACCAAATCAAACCAACACCGGACTATGCTAATGTGAAAGTGCCCTAAAGTGACCATTCACTGTCTTATTTTAGGTATACAAAAAAAAAAAATCTCACTTTACATTTGGACTGCATAGTGAACTCACAAAGCCTCGGTGCAACTCTTAAGACGACAGGCTTAACACTGAAAACAGAAAAAGAAAGTCAGTCCAAATTGTTAACCACATCAATGAGATAAATTAAAGCAACACAGTTAACTCTCAGATGAGTTGGAGATCTTCGGGAAAAAAGATTAAAGAAACACTGAACTCACTATTTGTTGGCTTCCAGCAACAATGCAAACTTTACAGTCATGATAATAAAGTGTCCTCAGAGCCGTTTTTGGTGATCGTACATTAAAGGCACATTAAAGCATCGTACATTAAAGCACATGTGACAAAATGTGACAAAAACAAAGATCTGCTTAAATAAGTACTTCTTTGATAAATCAAAACAGTTTGACGTCGACTTTAGTTGACTCTTTGGGAAATACTGATACGTTTTAAAGTTTGGGAGCAGAGATTGAGGTAGAAGCTGACTTTCAAATGACTAAATACCTGCTGAAATAATCTCAAAATGACAACTAAAACTGCACTTTAACCGTAAAAATAAACTATCAGGAATTTCGCTAATACTGATAATAAAATATACTTTGGGTTCTTTCATAACTGCATTGGAATCCCTTTTTTCGCCTTTAAAAAGAACTGATAGGATCAAGGTTTTCCCTGAGAGCATCTTGGCTGAAAAGGTGCAGCAGTGAAGGGGTCATTCAGAGGTTTCCCTCCTATAGTCCAGGAGTACAGAGGCCCCACAGCCACCGAGCTCACTGCAGCCCTCTGACCCACTCTGGAAACCACTCGCTGCACCGCCACCGGCTGCTGGAACAGCGGCGCCTCCGGGCGTGGCGGTTGTGGTGCTGCGCCAAAACTGAACGGATGCGTAGCGGCAGCAGGTGAAACCGTCAGCAGGTGACACTGGCTGCTGTTCTGGGTCTGCTGTGTGGCAGGATTCAGTATGTGTGTGTTCAGCTCAGCTTTACTGCTTTCTGGTCTTTTTCCAAACGGCGTCTGAAGAAAAACATCGGGCGCCTCTGGTGATTTATGAGATCCAGAAAAGGAGGAGCTGCGGAACGCCATCGTGCTTCCTTTTCCTGGTGCTTTAAAAGGAGCCAGCTGGAAGACATCAGGGGTCACCGGGCTGAGCGGAGGCTGGAGCTGGGATTCTTGGGTGACAGGTATGAAGTGGAAGCTCGGGCAAGACGCTTGTTTGGGGTGATGATGAATGCTCCGCTCATCTGACAGCAGCATGTGTTGACTGCTGGCACACGAGGCGGTCCTCTGCTGGATCATCTGTCTCTGCTTTTCCTTAGCAGGGAACACAGAGGCTGCAGGCCGAGAGGCTCGCAGTTCATGACTGCTGAGCTCCCTCTGCAGGTCTGTGTGGGAAAGACGGGAGAAAAGTCAGACAGGTGCGTTCCTTTCACTTCTGCTATACACTCAAACGCTTTAAACAAAAAGGGATGTTTGATTTGACACATGAATCAAATGAAATGCAACATAAATAAAACAAAGATGTAGTTTTCAAAGATCTTAAGACATCCATGTGTAAATTTGATTTCTTACCCATATCTTGGACATTTGTAAACATATTTCAATACTAAAATTGGGTTAACAACAACCACCATTGGGGATGTTGACCCATAAGGTGTGGGTGGAAATTTGAGTGTGTTGATCAAAGGAAAAGAGGAAGGCGTGTTTAAAGGCAGAAAAAGAAAGAAATGGGTTTAAATCTCAAACTATGAATATACGGACAGAAAACACTAGAGTTGACCAACGATGGAAAGAGTAATGGAGGATATTCAGTGTTTAAGGGGCCAGATAAAGGAGCAAGAAATCGATTGGAAGCAGCTTTAAGCAGTTTTATCTCAAGAATGGAAAGAAGAATAGAGGAGTGATCCTTAAGGAGGTGTTTGCTGAAAAATGTTCTGAAGGTGATGAGATTTAGGATGATGAGTCTGAATATTTAAGGTGTGATGTTGAATGTTCCCACGGTTAAATGTGAGATAGAGGAGAAATTCTGGTAAGAAATGGTCCAGGTGTTACAAGAATTAAAGGTAAGGTATAGAGGAGAGTGCAGTGACCCTAAGAGACTATATAGTGTGGGACTATCCAGGGTCACATACTCACAACATTTTGAGATTAACATTATGGAAAGACTAATTAGGAATCCACTGTGCTCCGATGATGAAACCTTGGACTATTAATAAAAAAAATAAATGTACTTTTTTTTTCTTCAAATGTCAATGCATTGAGGTCTATATTCACTTATCTAGTGAGCCTTGATGTACACTAGTTTTTTCAGACACTTCTGGGAAGTTTCCAAGGCAACTCCAAAAGAAGGCTGCCGAAAGATAAAGAAAAATATATTTTAACACCAAAATAATGATCTGGGGGTACAGTGAATTTAAAAAAATAACCAGTTACAGACACATGCACATAGAAAAAGCTTGAGATGTAAAGACAAACAAGTAAAAAGCTTGCTTTCTTTCTTACCTGATGAGATGTTTGGCCCTACCCAAGCAGAGTCATGATGTAGATTTACACATTTGATTATTTTTTTCATTTATAACTCCCTTTCATCTGTTTTTAACCATTGTCTTTTTTGAATTTCTTGAAAGAGGGCATGTGCTAAATCATCAAAAATGTTGCACAAACGTAACAGTCTAGGTTCAAAATGCACTATAACATTGTAGAAAATGTCAAGTTAACTGCTGTAAATTTTTGGTTTTGGAATATTAGAATTGGGTCGGTCCCCATTTATGACTTCTTAACCTCTACAAAAAATAAACAATGTTGTTTTGACTCCCAATTTCCAGGAGCTGAACTCAAAGATCACAAACTTGGACACAAAAGAACTCTCACCACCTCAAGAAGTCCAGCAAACATGAAATATGAAGACTCCAGAGAAATGGCTTCAAAGACACCGTTTACTTTTAAGAAACTAAGCAAAAAGCATCAGAACTGTGTGAAAATGCTTTTTTGCTTCAAAATCTTACAGTTTTACATCAGCTATATGTGGACTGCAAACAGGAGAGTTCCACATCCAGACTCTTGTAGCGATGCTCAGCATTAGCTCTGTGAAATGAGTCAAGATGACAACAGCATCTGCTGCGTCCTTAAGAATCACAGACAGCAGCTCAGATTACCATGTGTGCTCTAATCACATCAAAGCTCCACAGATCCAGGGTTTGGACCAGAACCTCTTCTCATTTGATTCACTTTTTTAGACCATGTTAAATTTTTCCACAACATCTTTTGTCATCTTAGATAAGCTTCAGCTCACAGAGGGTGGCATGTCCATTTTTTTTTTAAAATCAAGAATAAACTTAAAAAAAAAAAACTCTTCAAACATCAAAATAAAAGATTATTTTTGCCAAGTTTTGATTTAACTGCTTTCCTGGTATATTTTCACATTGAAAAAATGTTTTACAATATATATACTTTAGTGGTGTGTATTGGCAAGAGTCTGGCGATACGATTCATATCGCGATACATGGCTTAATACTGTATGTAATATATATCGCGATATATCCCAAGACAGAACCAGAACAGTTTAACTATTTTTCTAAAGATTTTGACTTGAAAAAAAAAACTATATGAATATTAATACACATTTCATGGTAATTAAATTGTAAACTTAATTTTATTCAATGATCAGAACACTTAGCACTGCAACTACAAATTGCTTTTACCCAAGCAAATTCATGGTGCTTTGCTTTTTGTAAATTAAGAAATATTTGTTCTAATAGGGAACAACAAATATTGTCTAATTTTTTTCAATAGAAAAAAAAACAACAGACTGAATGTCTTTTAACTAACAAGTATGATTGAGGAAATAGTGTGAAGTTTTTTTTTTAACATTTCTAAATGTGGTTTATCCAGTACTAGTGGTCTGGGGTTTAGGTGGAAGGCAAAAGTAAGACGCTGAACGATGCTTATAAATAATTAATTAAATATCACCTTGTCAGCATTTTTAATTGATACAAGTATCGCCAAATGAACTATTACTATAAATCACCAAATCAATTTTTCATACACCCCTAATATAGTTCATACTTTGAGTAACTGTAATTGTTTGATTCATAAAAATCACAGAAAACAGCTGGAAGTATGTTAAGCACATATCATTTTTTTTTAAAAACACACACTGGTCAGACCTGTTATAGATGTTTTCACTGCAGCTAAACTGAGAATCAACACCAAGAACACATCAACATTCACATTTGTACTTTATTTGCCATCCCTTTATTACTCTTAAGTCATCTCACAAAAATAGAAGGAGCACACAATATCACATTTCTGACGCAGGGTTGGGCCATAATGACAGAAGGCGTCTGAAAACACTCATTAAGATCAGATAACCGACAGTTTTCTCTTTTGGCAGGAAAAAAAAAAAAAAAAATGAGGGGCTACCATTTTTCACATCAGCTCTGGCTTGGCTTTACTGACTACAACTGCGTACAGGCGGTTACAGGGAGAAAGCTCTGGCGTTGCATAGGTTCAAACAGTGACTGTGAGTGATTGTGGGGGGTTCAGAGGAAGGATCAGAAGCAAATGAAGCTCGGTATTTTGCGAGCGACCGTGCAACTGATAAAAAATGGCTTCTTTTGCTAAATACCCAAAAAAATGCAATTAAGCTTGAAATTAAGACTGAACAAATCACAAATTAAGGAAGTGATTCCAAAAGAACAAAAAGGTGAATAATAGGTGCAATCCATGCATTTGGCACACTTCCTTGATCATGTACTTTAAAATAGATATATATTTTAAACAATTAACTGCTACACTTAGATGCAATACTTTTTACTTATCATAGTTTCAAAATTATAAATCTTGATAAGATTTGTTGATCAAAAAGAACACTTTATTTTTTTCTTGTAAACAAAATAAACTAACCAAAAGTATGATCTAATCATGCAGGTTTACCTCTGTTTGACCCTACAGAAACATCTAACTGTGTAACGTTGACTGGAGTCGATCCCTTTCCTGACCCTCAGCAGCTAATGCCGTGTGATCATCAAGTCCCAGAGCCCCTCGCGCATGAAAGTGGGTGACTTTAAAAGCATGATGTCTAAAGGACGGAGAGACGGGGAGCAGAACGTCAGTGTCCACCTCTCAGAGACTACCTGAGAGAATTAGGGAAGGAGGGAGGAGAGGTCTGTGCTTTTTAGAGGAGATTTTTACCGACAACTCTAGTTCACGTCGTCGCATTTTGCGGCAAAACAACAAACACGAGTATGCTACTGGAAAACACAACCCCACAATTCAAACTCGAAGCACGCTCACGGGCACGCACACTCCGAACATCGTTTTACCGGCACACGTAAACGCAACATTCAACAACACTGCCATGCTTTTTGATATGAATCCTGTGAGCACAGAAAATGAGCAAAAGAAAGAAAGAAAGAAAGAAAGCTTCAAAAGCACAAATTCAATGGACTAAATTCCTAAGCCTAACTCCTCCCTTAAAGAAGACTTTTCTGAATATAAATATAATCCTTCATAAGTCCATGTAAACAAAAGTAACACAGGCTCATTTCCTTTTTTTTCACAGATGTAGAATAAGGGATTCGGCCTAATCCTTCACAACAGTTAAAGACTAGGACATCATTTATACTTTTTTTTTTTTCATTTTCTGACATTTCAATAGAACTCAGAAAAAAAAAGAAAAATCCACAAGGAGGAATGAAATATTCATATATTCTCCAATATCCTAGAATGATTATGATGTTTAGAATCATAGATAGATTTTATTATAGACTAATATTTATTTCTTACATTCATTTTCTCACACTCTATCTATATTAACATGTATTAACAAGGAAAACAATGCCATAAATATCTTTATATACATTTATATGACACGATTCACAAATAAAGCAATATGTCTTCCACAAGTAAAGCTTTATGACAATAGAATTTTTACGGTCTGGATAAGAGTCTGCAGGAGTCAAATGTCTATTTACATCAATTAGGGGTAAAGAAATGAGAGGAATGCTTTGTAAGGGGGGGCGTGCACAACGTGGAATGACTGTTAATGTGTTGGCAAGATGGTCTTTATAGAAATTATTAGCCTAGATCTTACTGCTATTGTTTGCTAGTGTTTCCTAATGCAGCTTAATCCTCAGATTGTATCACAGCTTCATGCATTTAGGCAATGAAACAAGCTGCTCTTCTTGTTTTAAGTGATAAAACTAAATGAATAAAAGCTCAGAGGAGCTGCGTATGAGGACGAGTCGTGGCTTTAAAAGCTCAGGTTCTGTGTCTTGCACTGCATCTCTGGAGCTTTTTTAAATACGCCTGTTCCGATCACATTATGGCACTAAAGCATCAATCTTTCATAGCTGTCCTGCCTCATGTTGGGACTAAACTTGATGCTTTTTTTTTCAATCAAATCAACAGTAGCTTGAACTGAAGGAGGATCCTCCATCATACAGCTGTGACATAGGTAGCAAAATGCATCTGTGCAAATCAGTGAAGTCAGAGTTCTGCTCTTAATCCCATCTTTTTTTTCTCCTTTATAAAAATGTGCAAAATAAACCCGGGGAGAGGGGTAAAAAGCCGGACGATGACGAGTTCACTTGTGCACAAGAACTACAACCACTTACAGCTATGCCTATTTTACATTACAATAATGATTTTCTAATGCTTACTATAAGACATGATGCAGTTTGGTTGGAATGAACTACAGAATATTTCCTGACTGGCAGAAAGATTCAATTCTTAAATGGATGATGGTAGTAATCTGTCAAACCCTTGCTAATGAGCAACACGTGATGAATGGCCACGACAGAGAGAGAGAGCATGAAGATGGAAATGAGAGGCGAGGAGATGATGTGGAGAGCAGGAATGGAGAAGCGCTGAAAGGTGAAGGGCGTTCTACGGTTGGAACTGTAATGGAGATGACAGCAGAGGGGGGGCGGTCGACTAGCAATGATGACAGGGTTGATTGTTGCTATGCTATGCCAGACTATTATCCAGTGTTACAGCCTCTATGAGGGGATCAGGGAGGTGAGGGAGGGGCCTACAAGTCGATGAGCTGGTCCACCAGCAGCAGGGAGCGGGCCAAGCTGGGCAGACTGGATTCAGAGCCACCACTGTTACTGCGCGAGTGGCCTCCTGAAACTGGCCAGAGAGACAAGGGGGGAGGCAGGGGGGAGGAGACGAGTACAGGCAAAAGAAGGGGGGAGGAGAAGCAGAGGAGTGGGAGTCAGAACAGGTAACCAAAGCAGTCAAAGAGGAAGGGAGACATCCACCCAGAAAGAGAGGTTTGAACCACTTTGTCCAAAAACCTATCAGAAATTGTCATAACGGAGTATTATCACGGCTAAAAAATAGTCAAGAAAATCCCAGCAGCTGCTTTGGCGCATATAAAATCATTAACCCTCTTAGGTGTTCTCCTGGAAACCTATAGGACTTACCTTGGGAATTCTTTCGGCCCGTGACGGGAATAGGATCAAACTCGTCCTCTGTTGGGGCTTCTGCGCTGGTCTGCTGAGACTCAAAGTCCAAGATCAGAAGAGACGAGTCTGCAGGAATAGAGGATTGGTTCATTGTTTGTTTCAAAGAATAGAACATTTAACAAAGAGGATGAGTAAAAACTACAATAAAAAAACATTAAAAAACTCATTTAAATCAATTGTAAATAGGAAATGCAGTAATATTTCATCAAATGCATACATTGATTTTTCTTGTTTTGTTTTTACAGAAGAAACAAAATATTTTATTTTTTCATGTAAAAAAAAAAAATTCTACTTTTTATTTAATAAAAGTTTCTGTACACTCAAAAAAACATGGTTACTGAACAAAAGCTTTTTTAACACATTTTTTATGAACATTTTAATAATTTAATCAATATTTAATTGAATCATAAAATCAATTATGAACTAGAGAATCAAAAATCAAATTGTGCAATTTGGCACCAAAATGCAGCCAAATGAACAATGAAGATCATGACTTCAATATAAAACGTAGATTAAAAAAATTGATTTTTAGATCGTTTATGAGGATTAAGATGGATAGACACGCCACGGATTGTTTGCAAAAGTACCTTCCTGCTGATTTAGGGGACGTCTGCAGGCCTAACTAAAAGTTAAACAATTTGGGCCATCACTGTATTTGGACCCACAATTCTCTGCAGCAGAATAGGAACTGATTTAATCTATTTGAAATGGCAAGATACATTAGACTTCCAGTTAAGGAGGCTTTTAATAAAACCTGTACAGTGTCCTTGTTCCAAAAGAAAAAAAAGCACATAAAACACATTAAATGAACACCAATAAATTTTGTAAAAACAATATTATGACAGTAAAAAAACAGCTTTTATGAAGAAGGTTGTAAAAGATCATAAAAAACATCATTAAAAAGAACAAATGTTAGCCAAAACAAGCAGATAAATCATAGAACTAGGTGATGACCAATGTCTCCGTCAGAGAAGAAAAAAATCTATTTATTTATTTTATTTTACCAATTCTTAAGTAAAACAGATTAAGCTCATCGCACTTCCGGGGGAACAAATCCCGGTCTCCTATACGGCAGTATGGAACCTACTGAGGCCACTCAAATTGACGTCTCTTGCAATATTTTAAATTCCACTTTTGGAAACACACCTGTTTTGGACGCCGACTCTCCAGACAACAAGCTGAAATCGTCCAGAGCAGAAGCTGCAGAGGTGGGACCGGAGGACAGAGCGGAAGGGGCGCTTCCTGCTGCAGCTGAGGTGGGCAGACCCGAGATCAGGGAGCAGCCAAGAAGAGAGTCTTCAGCAGTGAGAGGGTCTGTGATGGGACAACAAAAGATGACAAGTTTCATCAAATAGAGACAATAATGAGGAATATTATGAAATAATAAATAAAAAATGCAGCACAGACCCTCCCAATTAAATTAGGAAATCAAAGAAAAGTGTCAAAATACTTGTTATGTCCACCATGACCACAAGGGGGCAACAGCTTTAAACATTCAACACCAGAAAAAAAAAGAAATAATCTTTAAACTTTAGAGGCCAGAAACCAGCTCTGTAGGATAATCAGTGCAGGCAGACATTTCACACACCTGCTGTTAATGTAAAACTGTTGGTTTACTCACCTTGATGAAAAAAATGTCTGCTTTGCAAACCATTGACGTTTTTATTTGCACACATGTAGAAAAGCCTACATGTCGCCAGACACTGTTTTCTTTCCCAAACCTCAGATTAAAGACAGCAGCCCTCCACAGTATGCAAAGCTTTGAAGGAATTTCCTATCGATTTCCCTGGTTATTGTTCCCACCTTTTGCAGACTCTTCCACAGACCCTCCAAAAGGATCAGAGAGCGACAGCAGGTCAGGAAGCATGAGTGAAGACGTGTCCGGTGACTTTAGGCCTTCAATCAGCTTCTCTGAAGAACAGAAGAGACAGTATATAAACTAGAGGATCAAACAACTTTAACAAAAATTCTTAAAACAAAGAAGACTTTGATTATAGCAGGCTGAGAATAACTTTAAAGATTGATTTAATTATTGTTTATGATAATTAAGATTGTCCCCATTACAATATTTTTACATTTGAAGTTTCCAGAAACAAATAAATGGACATTAGTTTTCGGAGCTGCAAAAGCTAAATAGCAGGAACGGATCTAGATATTTACCGGGAGCATCTGACAGGTTGAGGGCATGGAAAGCATCAGGGACGGCCAACAGCGAGGCCTCTGAATCCGGAATAGGGGGCTTCTCAACTACGGCATGATTAAAAAAGAATGATGAACAGGCTGAAGATGCAAGCAGACAGACAATTCCACCAGATCCAATTTACTTTAAACTCAAACATGTTGTAGTTTTACAGCTGAATAAAAAGAGGCTAACTTTAAAAGTACACATTTTGAACTTAAATACATTAATTTACACTTAAATGGTTGTTTACCAGTTTGCTGAGAAGTTTCCACAGCTGAGGTCAGTAGACCTGGAATCAGATCTTCAGATGATTTCACCTCATTATTTGATAGCACATCTAGTAAAAAAACAAAACATACCAAAAAATCTTGTCATACATTATAGATAGTATTTTGAACACTGTGCAGAAGGGAATATATTTTTTAAAAGAGCAATTTTTATGTCTTACAGAGAAAAACACCCTTTTAAAATAAATGTTCTGGCTCTTAAGCCAAAGTGAAGAAGCAATAATTTATTGGATGCTGACACCATGAAAAGGAGATTTGTTCCACCAGTGTGACCTAAAAGCGCACAAAGGAGGAACGGCATCTTCAATAATCAGTAGAAATAATTAAAGATTAGTCTGGGAAAGGTTAAGACCAATTTAAAACAATCTGGGGTTTAAGATTCCAGAAAGTACAATAAAAGTTGGACTATTTTTGGAGAACTGGAGAATCAAAAAAAAAAGAAACATCCCAGACTCTACAGAGACAGGAGATGACAGATTTGGCATTGTGACACAAATACAACACGTCTAGGTTTGTTCCAACACAGTAGAGGACGGTGAATGATATGGGCTCATTTTTATTCCGTCTTCAGAACCCGCT
Organism: Oryzias melastigma; assembly: GCF_002922805.2. Classification (NCBI taxonomy): domain Eukaryota; kingdom Metazoa; phylum Chordata; class Actinopteri; order Beloniformes; family Adrianichthyidae; genus Oryzias; species Oryzias melastigma. The sequence goes on along the minus strand of NC_050523.1, from coordinate 13,793,277 downwards.
GAATACCTTTCGGGGTCGTGGAGGTGCTGGAGCCAACCCAGTTACTGTTGGGTGAAGGCGGGGTACACCTTGGCATTTTAAAGCTACAAAACTATGGGACCTATAGTGACTGAGTTGACCATAATGTCAACCCTGAACCTGAGCACTGCAACATGAGAGGTCATTTGCTTGAAAGTTAAACTTTAATCTAAATGGGTCGTTCAACAATGTAGCAAAAAAAATGGCTTTTAACACCAAAAAACAAGCCTTTTAAGAGGCTAGATGTATATTTACTAAAATCCTAAAGTGGTTGGCATAAATCAGGGGTCTCAAACTCAAATCAGCCGGGGGCCGCTGGAGACAG
>NC_050523.1:13762280-13792848 GCF_002922805.2 Oryzias melastigma | reverse complement strand
GCGGGCCGCAGATGGCCCGCGGGCCGCGAGTTTGAGACCCCTGGCATAAATGATATGATTAAAGCAAAGAATTCTCTGGGTTGTGGTCCACACAAGAAAAAATACTTTTCCTGTTTCCTTTTTTCACATAATACCAATAAGTATATGACTCAGATTTACCAGGAGAGTCTTTGTCGTCCGCCTTGAGTTGGGAAAAGTTGTCATCGTCAAACGGGTTCCATACTGGCTGAGTCGGAGTGTCGGAGGCACCGCCAGCGTCAGCAGTAGAAGTCGCTGCGGCGCTCGGCTCTTGCGCTACGTCACCCGGCTGAAACGGCTTCACGGTGCTCTGCTGAGGTTTAAAAGATCTAAAGGTAAAAAGAAAAAAAAAATATTTACAGCATATATGCACAGAGGCAGCAAATTAAAGTTTTTTTTTAATATATTTTGTCACAAAAGTCCAGTAAATTGCTGCTTACTGAATGAGATCAGTGTCTCCGTTAGCTGATTGCAGCTCCTGTGAGGCGTCGCTGACTGGGACCGCTGCTGTAGTGGTAGCAGGAGGTTCACCTTGCTGTTCCTCAAATGTCTTTGGAGTAATAGATGAAATCTGACAAGAAGTTTGAAGTGAAAAGATGAATAATCTCAGCTGATTTTGCTCAGAAAATTGTCCAAAAATGTTTTATTGAATCAAACAAAATGTAAAAAAAAAGAAAAAAAAATGCATGGAAGTTCAATAATGTTATTATTATTTTTCCCCTAAGTGCAATAAATGTATAAATGTCTTCTTCTTGATTTTACATAGATTTATATATGTTTCTGTTTATTTTATTGTCTGGAGAGCACCTGATTTTTCGTTGTATCATAAGCTCCTTGTGGATTCTGATTCTGATTAAAAGGTGATTCCTCTCAAGATTTTACACAAAAAAACGTATCAAAAAGAATTAAGAAAAATGTGCATGCTGGCAGATGTTCAGTGCTGGTGACATTCTTACTGTTTCAGCTGATTTTTGGCTGATCTCGCTGGAGGCGGGCTGAGTCTGAGCAGCCGATGGCTGAATAATCTGCTGCTGCTGAGTTGCTGCTGACTGATCAGACTCAGGTTTGATGGGGGAAGGCTGCGATTCCAGCGGCTGAGCTTGCTTGCGGCGAGCCGGACGCTGAGGCGGAGCCGGGCTGGACGGAGGCTGCGCTCCCTGCTGGGAAGCGGAGCTGACCGCTGAGGCGGGCGCAGTCTGCTGCTGGGCTGCAGGCTGAGTCTGTAGTGGGGAATCGGCTTTGGCCGCTACTGATGGCGCTGACCCTGGCTGTGTGGCCCAACGGAGAGAAACGTGAATCATCAGAGAAAATAGGGAATCATTCAAATTATCATAAAAAAATGATACAACTTTTTTTAGTAGCTAGAATAAATTATTAAATATTTTTGATTTTAAAAACTCAAAAGCTTCCGGATTGTTTTCTTAATCCAGACAAACAGCACTACTGCAGCTTCTACAAGTATATAAAGACAGAAAATGTAAATTTTGGACCTGCTTCTGCAAAGCTGCAGCCTGACTTGCATTGCTTTGTGGCTGGACGGAAGGCTGAGCTGATGTCTGTGCCTTCTGAGACTGGAGGGCTGCAGCTGGCTGGGAGAGGTCCAGGCTGACTCCTGCAGGAGTTTAACAGGAAACATGAAATGTGCATGTATTTATCAGAGTGACACAGTCTGATAACTGCTCATACAAAGCGGCATATACAATAGAAGTCATAACATGAGAGAGAAATGGAGAACGGGATTTCATAATCACTGCGCCTAAGGGAAGACTGCTTTAATTTGCACCTCTCACCCCGGATACTTGATGTCTTCCAACTGAGAATTGCTGAACTCAACGTGTGAACAAAAGTTGGAAGGAATCGAAAGTTGGTTTCTTTCCCTGTGACAGACAGGAGAATAATGAGTGAGCTCTGCATACCAGAAGCCGCTCCACCGGGGATGTTAGCGCGCTTGCGGGGGGTGAGGGCAGCAGGCTGGATGGGTAGAATGCCAGCGGCGGGCTGGGCGTGCACCGCTTTGGGCCTTTGGCGAGGGGTGATGGAGGTTTCGGTGGTGGGGATCGGGTCTGTCAATCTGCCAAAGAAAAAAAAAAGGATTCTTTCTTATTCACAGCAATGAAAATAATAACCGAAACAGAAAACTGACACCAAGTAATTACTTGCAAACTTTTTTGATTTTTTGCTTAAACAGCATTATAGTATTGCAGAATAAGCTTTTCCTGCTTGCCTGGGCTTTGTCTGGCTCTTCTTTGCTGCAGCAGCCTCACTGGCTTTGACTGGCTCCGGAAGTTTGGAAGGAATCTGAGAGTTCTACATGAAACACGGGGAAAAGGCTCATCCCAAACATTCCCAGAATCGATTCTTGATAAGAGAAAGTCCCATCCAAACAATTTCAGGTGAGAGACACTAACCTTCACATTCTGAACCGGACAAGTGCGCTGAGCAAGTTTGAAAGCAAAGTAGGACACCTGGTAGATATCCGGCCTTTTGTCTGGGTCTGGCTCCAGCATGTACCCTGGAAAAATGTACAGCCGAGGTTAAGTCTCAGAGAAAAACCGACCAAGCCCGTCAACCAGAACTGAAGCAGAAACTCGTGCAAATTTCAGAATACTTAGCAGGTACTAACGAATGAGGCAGTGGAGATCATAAGAGTAGCGGGAGTTATCTGGAATGGTGAAACTGCCATCACAGATGGCCACCTGGCTTTCACCAAAGGGGAGAGTGAAGAAACACAACTTGTACAGCAAACAGCCCAGAGCCTGGAGAGGATAACCACATGCAGTTCCCGTCAGAGGAGAAAAGGAGCTCAGGAACAGGTAGATGAAGAAACATCTTCCCTTTAGAAACCTGCTTTGTTAAACCAATTTTTGCCAAAAAAAAATTGTTGTGTTTAGTCACCCAGATATCAGCCTTTGTGGTGATGATCTTGTTGTTGTAGAGATTCACCATTTCTGGGGCGCGATATGATAAAGTGGTATACCTGGAAAAAGACAGCAAACAGCAAATTAGTCCGCTGAGAAAAATTATATCCTAAATCCTGACCATGAAAATTGGAAACTTTACATTAAGCTCAATACTAACAAAAAAAACCCATAATTTTAGCTTTGCTTCACAGCGGCAATAAAGTCTAATGCAGTGAGAAAATACCTTAAATGAACTGAAAAAAAGCAAATTCTAGGAACTATATCAAATTAAGAGTCTCAATATCAGCATCAGCATTGAAAACAACCTAACAATATTCAATCCCAAAAGCATTATAATTGTGCAGCATTGTCCAGCAGCTGTGCTAATGAGTGAACACTGATGGGGAAAAGGCGCTAACTTTTTGATCTCTTCCTCCACAGCAGCCACTCCCTCCGTCTGCGGGTTCTGGAACTTGTTTGTGGCGCTGCCAAAGTCGCACAGCACATAATGACCCTTGTCGTGCAGGAGGATATTCTCCACCTACACACAAGCAAGCGATTATTCGTACAGGAGATAATAACACATGCTTAGAAAACTGTAAAGTAATTTTAATTATTAGACAAATAATAGATAAATGCAGGTAGTGAGAAGTTTATTTAATTTTTATTGTATTTAATGCACTTTTATTTTGAAAGCCTGGAGTTATGTGCATCAAAAGAGAAGTTAAAACTAGCTGTTTTTTTACAAGTAGATTGTATTCTGAAGGTCAATTCAGGATGACGTTTCATCAAAAAGAGACTTGGCTCAGGATACCTTGAGATCTCTGTGGACGATGGGAACCTTGCGTTGGTGCAAGCGGGATACGGCGTCACAGGTGTCGCAGAAGATCTGCAGCACCTCGGACTCTGTGAACCCGGTCTGCAGTTTCTGATTCATCAAGTTCACCACCTGCCCTCCTGTCGAGCGAGCACAAAGCAGCACAAATGAGAGAACAGCCAGAGTCCATTTGATGTGGTCACAAGAATACAAATCTAACCACAAAGTATGACACGTAAATAAAATGGAAATGAATCAGCTGATCCCAGCATGCAGTTGCAGTCACATCTTCCTTCAGTTTCAACACTAACCTTTGCAGTAATCCATTAGGATGAGGACCTCCCATACATCCCTCGATCCCATAGCTGTGATGCTGGAGTCCAGATAACCTACAATATTCTTGTGACCAACAAGGTCTTTCTGCAGAAACAAATAACAAAAATACTTTAAAGTGAAAATAAACATGAAAGCTGTAGTAAGTTTACTGTTCACATCAAATGTGAGCAAACTACACTTTTTCATCTGTTCTTCATTCACAACTATTTAAATAAAAAAATACTCAGAAATGCAATTTTAAGCTTAATTTTCTTTAGATATGTTTTCTATCATGAGAAAAATACCAGAAGGACGTGTTCAAAAACACCATTTACATCAGACTGGGAATTTCAAGAGGTCCCAAAAAGGAAAAACTGGGAGGTTAAAACAACAAAATTAGGCTAAAAAGAGTAAACAAGCTGCTGAATGCTTCTTAAGTGATGCAATCTGCTTGTTTGTGAACATCATTGCTTCCTTCCTGTGGATTCCTTCACTCAAAAAGCCCTCTAACGACTCTAAACTTAAAAACAAGTAATGTAGAGACTCCAAAACCACAAAGGAAAATCTATTATGGACTACTTTTTACTATACACAAAAGCTATTCCTAAAATATGCGTGGATTAACCCAGCAGACAACAACATGCAAGAACCAGCAAAAGAAAAGAGATTTAATCTCAACCGCTTACCATGATTTGGATCTCACATTTGCACACCTGCAGATCGTGCTCATTGTTGACATACATCCTCTTTAGTGCACAACGCACTCCTTGATTGGTTTTCACAAGGAACACAATTGCAAAACCACCTAAAAAAATAAAACATCAAAATAAAACCAAGACAGAAGAGTCAGTGACTTATAATACGACATTAGTCGACAACAACACCTGGGAATCCTCTTTCATTCAAAAATGGTTAGATTTACAAATTGCTGTGAATAAAGATGTTAGTAAACTTTACATTTTTAATGCATCCTAATAAGGGGGGATTTTGCCTCTTTTCCACATCATTACTTTAACACTTGCAATGTTGTTTCCTCGTGGCGTTACATCAGTAAGGACGATCAGGCCCACATGGTGCTGCCTCACAGCCTTATCCATTAGTCATGTCATTGCTGCAGGGTTTAAATAGAGGCCTACATCGAGGCATAACCATCTGGTATAGCTTAGACCTCGGATTCACTCGGCTGAGTTCAGCTACGGCAGTGTCATCGATTGCAGACAGCACGCCGCACTCCTCGCTTGACAAGTGGCGTAGCAGTTCTATGGCATTGTGGTGCTTTTAATCATGTAAGGCAGTTCAGTTACACTTTTAAGTGCATGCAGATATTCAGATCAGCTCTTATTTTGAAAACCCCTGACCAACCTTACACAATAAAAGCATTACTGCAAGGGTCAGCTGATTTATTAGTGCTTAAATTAGCCTGCAAAACCAAATTATTTGAGATTGGAAATCTTGAGGATGCAGTGAAGCTTAAGTTTGAGCTTGATTTATCATTTGATGATATATAGCTGTTTTGAACATACATTTCAAAATAAAAGCCTGCATTTGGGGGAGAAAAAATTTAAAATAATAAACACTAAGTTTGCATTAGGTTTGGGCCTCCACCTCTCACCTTCAGCAATGATCTCCTCAACAGTGACTTGGTGCCGCCCGACAGTGAAGCCTCGACCAATGAAATTCCCGCCAGCATGGCTGGATCCAGAGCTGCTGCCCCCTCCTCCAGAACCGGGCCCCGAGCTCACCAATTCCCGACGAGAATCAAAGAATTTCCTCATATCGTCGAAGCCACAATAAAAATAAAAATAAAAGGAGTATTTGCTTCACACACAAAAAAGTGAAGCCGGGATGTTTGTTGCCAGTCAGACGGCAGAACCTCTAAAGTCTATATTCGGTGTTGCAGAACTTGTGCGGATATATTGGTTTCTCAGGAAAGAAAGACTGAGGTGGAAAATGTTCCATTTGCTTGCAAAGCAAGCCAGGTGGTGAGAGCGGTTGGCCGTTATGTAAGTGAATTAAACCGCCCGGGAGGGTAAAGCTTCTCCCGAGAAAGTATTTCTTTAGCTAGCCATCCAGCTGTTCATGGTCGGCCGCTGATGAAAACACTGGCTCCATCTCCATCACGTCCAGCTATCAGCCAGCTAGCTAAATGCTAGCTACTTACGTGCTATGACATTTCGCGTAAGGTTATCCAGGTTATCCTCCGAAGATGATGTCTCCAAGTGTTGTCTTCCCGACGGTGAACTGCTGCGATAGCGCTGTCGGAGAATGTTTTCCCATCCTCAGGAAAATGAAGCGACCGTTTGCCTCCTCATAGCTAGCTGACCGTGTGGCTATTTATTCCGTTTACAATATAACGGGTTTTGGTGGGCTAGCGCTTTTTTCTTTTTTTCTTTTTTAAACGCGCGAGGCTGTTCAAGCAGGCGTCGAGTCGACAGGAAGCTAAAGCACGCGGCTACGACTGCAAATATGTCACCGCAGAATGTGGCATGGAGCAAAACATCACACTTAGATTTCAACCCAGCGGTGTAATCTCTGCAACCACAGCAATTTCTGGCTGCCAGCGATATCGCAACATCCTAGCTGTTGCTGTTGACGTACGGAGGGAATTGTGGGTATTGTAGTTTGCTTAACTTGTTGACTGGCTCCTCCCTACATTGCATGAAATCAAGGTGGCTAACGTCACTGACTGAGTAAAAGAGCTTTATTGCATAAAAAATCAGCAGAATAACTAAAGGAGAAAAAAATAGATTAAAAACAGGCACCAAATAAACAATAAAAATAATCAAAAGTACTTTTTTGTGTTTTTAACATGTTCTTGCAGCCTTTTTCTCAAGATGGAGGACATAAATACATCACTTTAAGATTAAATCTGTGTTTCTGGGTCTTATTTCATTCAAATCGTGATGAATCAGGAGCAGATGAAAAAAAAAAACATTTGTTAAAGTTCTCAGTTGTAATAAAGAAGCTGGAATGGGTGGGCCAGCTCCCCTCTATTCTGATGCATCCACTCGCAGAAAATAAATTAACATCTTCGTTTTCCTTAGCTGGCCTTTGACTTCATCTGTTCGGCTGGATAGTTTCAATATTGATCACCATTTTCGGTGCACCGCTAATTAAAGGTTGGTAAGCTAGCAGGAGAAAATGTAAACAAAGGGATGATGGGATATCAGCAGAGGCTTACTTACGCCCCAACACTTCCACTCACAACTCGGTGGCGTTTCGGATGAACTCCCATCGCTCTGCAGAAACTATGTCCTTGAAAACAATATATATATATTTTTTAATTTTGACTAAAAACAGCATAATCATAATTAAAAGACCACTGAGAAAGTTTTTACAACATAATTGGAGTAAGACATTAATCCATTGGTTTCTGTGGTGGAACTGCAGACGAGAACCTAGAGTATTATCTTCTGCCATTGAGGTCCATTCAGTGGTCAGTCACTGTAACTGCAAGTAAATTTACTTTGAATCCCAGATGGCTAATACATAAACAACCCCGATGACCCCTGACGCATATCCTGCCAAACCTGCTATGCTGAAAGAGCTACATTAATGAAAAAATATCTGATGAGATACAGTAACATCTGGAGAAAGAAAACATGTTTGGAATTTGATTTTTGTTAATGTACAACTCCTAGAAAATTATGATTAACCACGAGTCCAATGGAGTGTGCATCATCAGTCCTGTATATTTTGCAACACAAATCACAAAAGTTAAAAAAGTTAAAGTCTCATTATTAGTCACACTCCCCCCCGGGGAGCAGTGAGCTTCGACAGCAGTTTTTGCGAACCATTTGGTGAATTGACCCCCCATTCCAACCCCTTAATGCTGAGTGTCAAGCAGGCAGGCACATTTTTAGTCTTTGGTATGACTCGGCCTGGATTGACACTCACGACCTTCAAATCTCAGGGCAGACACTCTACCACAAGGCCACTGAGCTGCTAATTCATGTGATTGCTTCACTGTTTCTCGTGACTGTTTTGGTTATGAGTCAGTGTATAATTGTTATATTTATAGTTTTATATATATATATAGAGATATTTATTTAAATATTATATTTTAGTGCAGAGTAGCTGTAGTTTAAGTTACTATTATAATTATTTTATTATAATTTGTTTACTTCAAACCCAGCGAAGAACAAAAAGGCTATCAGAATAGTCAGAGAAATCCATCCAGCTCCTATGATGATGATGAGTAATAATGACTGACAAAAGAACAGTGACGTAGGAGTTGAGGATGACAGCAATATACATTTTAAATATATTATTTTCCTCTTCCTATACCAAAACATTTGATACTACATCAAAGCTTTTGTTTTTATTATAATCCTTCAAGAAACAGTATTTTATAAACCAAATGCAATTTAATCATTTTGTCTCAGACTTTGTTACTTATTTTCAATAACATTGGATCACAGTGCATTTCTTACATTTTTTTTTTACTGCAAAAGAAATTGTAGTTAAATCCTTAAAGTAGTTTTATCAGAAAGCCTTAAAAAAGAGAATCTAAAGTTTGCAGTACATAGCTATTGTTATGTTGTGCAGTTATTTGTTCGAATATAGATTATGACAGCTTCTTATTCACTTTGATTTATTTATGTGATACATTTTTTAATACACTGAGGTTGATTACCTAAATGAAGACAGCTGTGGATGATTAACCTGATAGTGAGACTGACGAGGAAAACAGAACATGACAAAATCCTGACAGTAAAGAAGGAAATCCCAAAAGACAAATAAAAGGAAAAAAAATATATCAATTTGCTTTCCACGTCATCTAATCAAGTTCTAATTATAATTGTCACAGATTTTGACATAAAAAGACATGCATTTACGATATAGTGAAATACTCAGTAAAGACTATAAGAGCTGTCAAGATAGCAGCCAACCCCACCGGCTCCAATCGTATCACACATTTAAAATTTGTTTTCAAAAGGCAGAAACAAGCTTTCAAAAAGCCTGTTCCTGAATCCATCTTATTTTTCTGCATTTAAATGTGTAAATGCATTTTAAAAACATAAAACATTTTGTATATTAAAAATAGACACAAAAAACAATAATCTAATCGCATCATACAATTCAAATTTCTGTGATAAAATAGATGCATATATATATATTAAAATAATACTTAGACAGTCGACAGTATAATACTTTTAATTTATCGAAGTTAATTATACTTTATCGTACTTAATAATACTACTTCACTATCTGTAAAAATATTACTGATGCCAAAATCCTATTAGGAAATTTGTTGCTGTTATTACACCATCACTATCATGCTTGTAAATCATCACTGTCATAAAGTTGGAAAAATGAATCATTATGTTGAAACTAGATCATTAAGCAATGATCTGTCTCTGTAGGAAATTCTATAGAATGATTGAAGCAAAAATTTCTCATGAATAAAGTGAAAGTGAAGTATTTGAAGTCAGGCTTTTGTCCTTTGTCAGAACATCCACCTCCATCTAATCCTCTTCATCTTCCTCGTTCACCAACCCTCAAGTCTATCTTTTATCAACTTTCTTTTTGGTTTTCCTCCAGGACTCTTTCCTGGCAGCTCAACATTTTTTTTTAACCAATACAACCATTCTTTTGCTTCTGAACAAGTCCAAACCATCTCAGTCTGGCTTGTGTGCATTTATCTCCACATCTAAAACAAGGTCTTTCTCTGATGGATTCATTCCTGAACCTGTCCATCCTTGTCACTTCTAGAGACAACATGCATGTTTTCATTGGTTAAAATTTTTTTAGAGTCACTGTCTCTGAATCAACAACATGGCTGCTGTCACCACACTCTTCTTCACCTTTCCTTTCATTCTGGAAACATCTCCTTTCAGAATTTCTTCTTTTCCTCCATCTTACATTCTACCTGGGGAGCACAACTCCTGATAACATTCACACCTTCAGCCGACTCCTCACCCTGTCTAACACTCTCTTCACATACAGAACACTTTGATCAAACTTCTCCTTCAGGATCACTCCTTCTCTGTTCTGCTTTCCATCCATACCAGCCCCCCTCTTTCCATGTTTCATAAATAGGGTTTAATACATAAAGCTTAAAGATACCTCTGATTTTAAATGTGGTCATAACCTAAACAACTAAAGTGTTTTGTCTAAATTACTGTGAAACGGTCCAGTGTGTTTTTAAAAACTAGAAGTTTGGCAATAATGATTATAATTGGATTGATATTATTTGAATTATTTCCATTGAAAAATGTAATCTTACTGAGAACTTGTGACTCAAAACTGCATGGATTCAGTGTGTTAACAGTAGCCTTGACCCACAATAGCATAAGTCCTGCTTGCCAGCCAACCACTCTGATGATACTAATGATATTTTATTTCAGGCATATATTATACATGAAGCAAAAGCTGAATAAATTGTTACCCCTTTGCACTAGAGCCTAGACCAAATGTATCCCTACACCCAGTGCACCCACTGTATATTATTCTCTAAAAAGTACACATTCAGTTTCAGATACCTGCATAAATAAACTCGTGGAAACATCCAACACACATTTGTCCTTTACTAAATTGGTCACAAATTATTTCAATTTAAATGTTATTTTCCAACACACCCAAATGCATATTCACATTATTTAACATTTATTTCTTAAATACAAATATCACAGTTCATATATGTTGTGTTCAAGCACATATAGTTTTGCCAAACACTATCCTGGTTGTCAAATCTTTAAATATTCTACACATGCTTGTTTGTTGTCAAATTGATCACTATGAGTTAATGATGAGTTTTTGTTTAGGAAATTTTATCATTAAAAGTATCAATATTGGTACTGGTAGTAGTAATAGTTGTATAAGTAGTGGTAATAATAGTTCATTGTACTACAATAACTACTCAAAAAACTTCTCTCACACAGCACTTTGAAACAGGAACTCTTGCGCAAAAATGCTGATTAACGACATTTGCATATTGGGAAGTTTGGTTGGGACGATACTCCGTGAACGCAGCATCGAGTGGAGGTCACGTGCGCTGGAATACAGGCAAAGCAGAAGAGGGTCTGAAAATATTACAAACCGAGTGGGCGGGACTCGAACACCGCTGCAGCTAGCTTATAAACTCCTGTCTGTACTTTACCCTCATCTCTTTTTTAGCAGACTTTCTTCCGAAGAAACCTTCGCTTTAAAAAGGTAAGGTAACATTTAGACCAACTTGGTGTGTCCTCGATTATTTTCTCCGAAACTTCAGACTTCAAAGCAGCGGTTGGTGTTCTGCTCAAAAGGGTGTGCCGTAGTAGTTTTTTTTCTTTCGAAGTTAACTGTAACGTTTTCTGCTTCTTGAGTAATTGTTGGAGCAATTGTTTTTACAGTGAACTTATGGATTTTTGTCCTTAGCTGTTGTATTTGTGGTACATAGTGGATGGATATGTTTTATAACATCATTTTTTCCATCTTATGTCAGCGTTCTTTTCAATTCCTTTCATACTGCTGTACATTTTCAGCGAATTCATTGACCTAACAGGTTTCTAATCCAGTTATTAGCATTCCTAGAATTACTTTATGTATATTTTTGACTATCGGGTTGAGTGACATATGTGAGGTCGCGTGTCACACAAACCCCGCTCAAAAAGTAATTTTCTTTTCGTAAATGGAGTCGTGTGGTGCTCACATTTGCACACATTTGACTACACAATGCTTAGGACTGTGTGTTATTTGCCTACAATGTACAGGGTTGTTGTATTTTTCTGGTTCAACGAGGGTCAAGTTCATGTTTCTAGAAAAATTAGTTGATACATACGGAACTATTTGTTTGAAGGAAATCATGCGCCTCATTTCCACTGAACCACTGTTAGACACACGATCTTTGTTTGTCAGGTCATTACTGACCAAAAGCTGCTAAGTTCAACTTTATTGTTCAGAAAAATACTCTTTATTTTACTGTAGTTTTAAATATTTACAATAGTTGAATTATTAGTGTAATATTTTCCGTATACATCCAATATATTTGTTTTAGACGGAAACAAACACAAGTTCTTTTCAAAATAAAATACACCCTGTCATGCAAGATCATCTGCTGCAACAGATTAACATGTTTTAAAAATGCAGAAATGACAGCTTAATGACTTTGGTGCACTGTCATCCTTTTTCTCCTTCTATTTAACATAAAAATGAAAACATTTAACAATTATAAAAGCTATACATTTAAATGTATTTATGGTATATACTTTCCATCTGAACAGCCACACTGCTGTGCAGCAAACATAATATTTGCTATAAAAACGAACAGCTCTGACATAGATTACCATCATTTTGCTCATTTGAGGAGTGGAAATGCGCACAAAACCTCCTGATTAGTAGTTATTTTACCAATATAAGATTACCTCAATTTAAAAATCTAAACATAAATTACAAAACTTTACTTTATTTATTTATTTATTCTAAGAATTAGCATTTTTTTCATTGAAGCTAAAGAACACAAAAAGAGGGATAAAAGACCCACTTGTTGCTCCAGGACTTATAGTCACAAACTATATTAGATGAATGCTAAAACCTATCCTTTCTGCCACAGTTAAGACTTGATGTTTAGCTTAATATTTGTGGTGACAACATATGTGTAAGGTTATCTCTGCATGCATGAAAACAGTAGAGAAAGCCCACTACCTCTCCTCTCAGTGGAGTAATTACAGGTGTGTCCAGACAAACACCAGCTTAATGGGATCCTGGAACACCCACGCTCAAGTGGGACACCAGAGAGCTGTAGACAAACAAGCGCTATGGAAACCATCTCTGATAATGAACTCTAAAACATATTGATCAAAGTTAACACTTAAACTTTACAGTAATCTGTCTGCTTTTTCTTCATGCTTTGTTATACACAAGTCCATATGGCAATCCCGTCTGAGCTTCTGTAATTTGATCTCTTGTAGCTTTCAGGAACCTCCAGTTTGGAACTCCATTCTATTCCTACAATGGCAGCCGTAAGTCTGATGTTTCCTCCTGAGCGTGTGGACAAAATTTACATGTTAATTTTGCATGAACATTGTAGATACATATCTGGAAATCCAAATCCCTGACTTGATTTGCTTGTTCTGGATGCTTTTTAATGTCACAATAATAGCGTTCATGCATCTGTTCATTTAACCGCTATAATTTGTACTTTTAAGGAATTCTTGTCGTTATTATCTTTTGTGCAGATCGGAAACCGTGGAACAGTGACTGAGGCGTCCGGCTTCAACGCCGACAATGATGCCCAGGAGCTGAGAAAAGCCATGAAAGGAGCTGGTGAGTCTCTCAGACACAGTCGGATCCATCATTAGCAAAGTGTCTTACAGTAACGTTTAAGAACTAGACGTTACTTAGTCAAATCGAATTTAGACATAAAGCAGTAATGCATACTTTGCTGATCATGCTGCAAACTAATCTCTTGTCTGCTTCCAAAACAATGAAGGCATATATGTGCAGAGGCAGCAGACGTGGAGTTTTTTTTCCCTTTTTTTCTGCAAATCTGTTGTAAGGAATGTTGATGTTGTTATGGTTTATTAGTCTAATCGTCTGCCCCTGACTCTACTTTACCCTCCTTTGGAAACAGATGGTTTCTATGCCAACAATCCGTGCTGTGTCAGCCTGATCTTTAGGGCTGCAGGAGCATTGTCTGCTTCTGTTTCACACTCATTTGCAGCTTAACTGTCTAAAAATACACCCGAGTAACTTTTTATTGTGCCTCAATTTTTCCCTTTTAGGCACAGATGAAGCGGCTATCATCAAGATCCTCGTGCACCGCACCGTCGCTCAAAGACAGCGCATCAAGTTGGCGTACAAGCAAGCTGTTGGCAAGGTGAGACTGGAGGAAGCCAAGTTGACAGACATCAAAAATCAACTGTCTTTAGCAAGATGGATAGACTCCTAGAAATGTTGAACTGGGAGCGTTTTTTTTTCCAGGTAGTGTATTTAAGGTTGAGTTAACCATTAATCAAAAACCTGAAATCACTTTGAAATATTTAACAAACGACACAGACGGTACTTCTATGAAAAGCGGAAGGCTCTTTCCACAGCAAACATACCCTGTGTCTACAGACATGTGTTATCTACTGCCTGTTTCTTTGTATCGTCATCATAAGGGATCAATAAATTAACTAAAGCAGATGTTTGGAAGTTTTACGGTATTGACATAAAGAGATAATAGGTATCTCGCCGCATAGTGTCCAGTAAAAGGTCAATAAAATGAGCAGGGGCTTCGTTGCATGAGCTGATTGTGAGTGCAGCCCTGGCAGGCAGAGACGGTGAGTCATGCTGCATGAGGTGACACCCACATGTGGTCCCGTTCTGGGGTTGTACTGAACAAATCCTCTGTTCACGCAGCCGTTTTCCAAAAACCACGCCCTCTGGGGGAGCCGCCGGAAAATGTTGCGTAGTTTCCTGTTTTTAATTGACTGTAACTTAAGTCAGTCAGCCTTTCTGAACGTCTTCCGATTAATGAATCTAACCCCTCCTCCCCACAGGACCTGCCTGATGATCTGTCATCAGAGCTGAGTGGACACTTCCAGAGTGTGGTTCTGGGTCTGCTAATGCCTGCGCCTGTGTATGACGCCTATGAGCTGAGGACTGCTATGAAGGTCAGAGGTCTTTGATACATGTGGGTCATCGTAGTGACTCTACTTACCAGCGATACGCATTTTTGCACCACCATAAACAAACACTTATAAAGCCTATATCTGAGTCCTGTGTGATGATTAAGTGTTTGTAAATTGCATTTTCTTTCCCTGTTGTCTGAGAGAAATCCTTCACTATTTCTCTCTCTGAACAAATAAGTGTTCAACTGCTTCCCTCTCTATTTGGGACAGGGGGCTGGAACAGAGGAGGCCTGTCTCATCGATATTCTGGCTTCAAGGTCTAATAGTGAAATAAAAGCCATTAATGAGGTCTACAAGAAAGGTGACTGCTTTGAAACTCATTTCTTTCATTGTGTGTGTCTCCGTGGCTCCCTATGGTCTCTGAATTACATAAGATATCATATAGCAGTGCTTAAGGCCCATTATTAGAGCAGAGGATGCTGTAAATTATGTATAATGCTATTCTTTGTGCGGCAGCTCAGTGTTTCTCCATGATGGAAACAAAAGAGTGTGATAAGACATTTTGGGAAGTGTTTTATTTTAATTAAATCACATTAAAGGAAATCTCTGTGGTCATTTTATAATGATGTCTGCAGACAAAGGTTATAAAAGCAAAATAAATGACAAATACTATTTTTTTCTAATGGCAGAATATGGGAAGACCCTGGAAGACGCCATTTGTGGGGACACTTCTGGGATGTTTCAACGGGTTCTGGTCTCGTTACTGACGGTGAGCAGTCGGTGACTCTGAAAGCGATTGTTGCAAAGTGTAGTAATCTATTGCTGTGGTTGTCTGAAAACACTGGTATCATTTTTCTTCCTGTTTAACCAAATAGAGTGGTCAGTATCTCATATGACCCTTGTGAACCTTCTGATGGTGATGGTGATGGCGCTTGTTCAGAAGTGGTTGAACATGCAAACTTTTGAGGAATTGGCTTGTTCTTCCACAAATTGAGAGAAAAAAAAAGTCACTCTCTGACAGACTACATTAGTATATTGTGTTTAGAATGGAGTTTGAAATCCTTGCAAAGAGTTTATTTCTCTCTTTTTTTTAATGCTGCAGGCTGGACGGGATGAAAGTGATAAAGTGGATGAAGCCCAGGCTGTGAAAGATGCCAAGGTAATGCTTCCCAGTTTGTGATTGAAATTATGTTTATAAACCATAATTATAAATATGAATACCACATATCTTCCCCAGAGGAGTGTAATGGACATGTGGGTCAGATTTCTTTGTAATGTCTTTGACTGCAGGAAATCTTCGAGGCTGGCGAGGCCCGATGGGGCACAGATGAAGTGAAATTCCTCACAGTGCTGTGTGTGAGGAACCGAAACCATCTGCTGCGAGGTACACTCATGAGAACCAGGATGTCTTAAATTCTTGTGTTAGCCTCATAGTTTTATAAACTGTTTCTCCAGCAAGGCTTTCCCTGCATGTTTTTTTTTTGTTGTGTCTAACTTACCTGATTCAGCTGATCAGCTCTTTTGGAAACTGATGCTTTACTGACCCCATGTGGTCATTGTTGGAAGTCTTACATTTTCCATAAAGGAATAAGAGACATTTGTCAATTACACCAAGATTCAACGAAACATTGTTTTGTCTTCCAGTGTTTGAGGAGTATAAGAAGGTTTCTGGGAGAGAAATTGAGGACAGCATCAAGAGGGAGATGTCCGGCTCCTTGGAGGATGTTTTTCTGGCTATAGGTCTGTATTTACATTGATGTGTGGCTTCAAATTTACATTCAGTGAGTAAAGAAAAAAAAAAATCTAGTATGAACGTTTAGATTTTGAGATTTGATCTTTTTCCTCATTTGATCTATTGCCTGAGGGAACTGTGAATTTGGTGTGGTGAATCAGCAATCATTTGGTGGTTTAATCACCCCCTCCTAACCAACTCCTGATGCTGACAGTTAAACAGGGAGAAGCATGGGTCCCCGTTTTTTAGGATTTTCGTTTGCACCCCAGTCTCCCACCTTCAGGGTGCTATTCCAATCAACCACAGAATTACTTGAAGATTATAAAATACATTTGAACGAATTTCATTGAAAGTTTTACTAACAATCAGTCGGGTACAAACTGAAAACAGAACAAGCGGTTTTGCTTGGTAAATGAAAAATTGCAGTTCATTATTTTTCTTTGAACTTC
The DNA here is from genome assembly GCF_002922805.2 of Oryzias melastigma. Taxonomy (NCBI): domain Eukaryota; kingdom Metazoa; phylum Chordata; class Actinopteri; order Beloniformes; family Adrianichthyidae; genus Oryzias; species Oryzias melastigma. The sequence continues at coordinate 13,776,082 of NC_050523.1, read as the reverse complement.
CTTAAAAATGCACTTCAGTATCGTTATGTGGTCTGCCTTTTGAAATATAAACTTACAAAAAATATTCCAGCTCAAGTCTGGTGCACTTAAAACTATAAAGTTCCTGATGTATGGAAAAACAATAATGTAAGACATATTGTCACATTCATTTCTATCCTCATCCAATGATATTTATATTAATAAAGCAAAAATAAATCATATGCGCAGACGGTGGTTAAAAAAGGATTTGGAAACCTCTGGATCAGCAAGTGGTTCCACTTCAAAAGAGGAGGTCTGTAGTGTTCATCGCAGACACGCTTCATTTTAGACAGCTATTTGGTCATGGTGGAGAAGATGCAGTCTGACTGTTTAAGGGTGTGGACAGGTGTCTGTGATACAGGTAACCAGTTAAAACAGGCGACATTAATACAGGTAACCAGTGAAGGATAGAAGATGCTTATTTGATTTGTCTTAATCGCAGTTCTGTGATTTATTTATGAACCTGAATGGTATTCAACAGTCTTAATTGGTTCTATGGTCTTGCCCAGAGCATAAATAAATAGTCCCTTGGCTTGTTATCTAAAAAAAACAAAACAATTTAGTAGTTAATGTTGGTAGACTACAAGTGATGGACAAAAGCTGATATAGAAACATTCCCTCATGTGACTAAAAACACAAACAAGATGATTGTGATACTGAAGTACCATAGAAACGAGCTGTTTTTCTATCCTTAATAGTAGCTGCAGTGATGCTGCTCATTAGATGGGAGTTCAACAAATGAGAATCTGATACTTTTACAAATGAAAACAGTTCTTCCAAACCAGGCATGTGTCGATTTGTGTTTGCCGCAGAATGTTGCACATCCTTTATGAATATTAAGAGGAGAATGCTTCTTTTCTATCACATTTTCAAGATAATGATACCAGCCATTACAAAAATTGTGTTTTTTATGTCTTTTGCTAAAGGCCATCTGGATGTTTTCTTTATTCTATTTAAATGTATGCCAAAGGTCAATTTTGCCCCCTCCAAAACAACAGAATTGTGTATTCCCCTCACCTTTGAGCACATGAAGTGTTTGTCTGTCCATCTGAGATGAACTTGTATTTCATGCTTCATTTGTTTTGATGCTCCACAGTGAAATGCCTGAGGAGCAAGCCAGCATTTTTTGCAGAGCGATTATACAAATCCATGAAAGTGAGTATTTTTTTTTCTTCCCCTTGCGCTTCCATGAGATATAATGCTAGGTGCCGGAGAACATATCTGCAATACTTATATTTCCTTTAATTATTGGAATTAAGTCCCACTCCAAACATCTTTAATCCATCTTAGAATATTACCAGAATTTTCAGTGGGTCTTTAAAATTATTTGTGATATCTGTATTTTTCACCATAGTTTGTCACATTATCAATGTGGAAATTTTGTCTAAAAAAACAAAATGAAGTGGTTTTGTTTGTTTCATCAAACATGAACCCAGAGAATCGTCAGTGTCTTGTTTCTTCCTTTGTCAGGGCTTGGGCACCACAGACACCGTCCTCATAAGAATAATGGTGTCCAGGGCAGAGATTGACATGCTGGACATTAAGGAGCACTTCTTGAAGATGTATGGAAAGAGTCTGCACTCCTTCATCAAGGTGAGGGGCGGAGCTATGCTGGCGTCAGCGGAAGATTAGCAGTAAATCAGCATGAAGTAATAATGATAATCACAGTTCTAACTTTGATTTGTGCTGGATTTTTGCTAAGAAATGTATGCATATGGTCAGTATGAAATGTAGTTTTTTTTATTATCTAAAATTTTTTTTTTCATTTGAATGGATGAGCTGCTATTCTTTAGCATTTATATGTTTTACTCCTTTTCTCCTCTTAGGGAGACACATCTGGGGATTACCGTAAAATCCTGCTGGAGCTTTGTGGAGGCGAGTGAAGGAGAAGAATCACAACAGCTTTCAGAAAAATCTTTACTCTAAAAATCATTCCCTTTTTTATGTTTTCTGCTTAAAAAAAACAAAATTCCTGTTTTACACTTTGCAATACTAATTAAACCAAACGCCTGAGACATTTTACACATTTGCCTCTCTGTTATTGATGCTGGATGAACTTGTGCTCTTATGGAGTTCTTGCATCTTTAAATGAATCAAATGAATAGTTATGACCTCCTCCAGCTTTTACAAGTCCAACGTCCTCGCCGTCAGTCAAGACCATTTGTTTAATTGATGCCACCTCCTCATGTGTTGAGTCAGCCCTGTATCATTTGACTTAATTACATTAACGGGTTGATAGCCTGATTTGGTTGGCAGTAAAGGGTGCACTAATCAATTTAAAGAGGACCTGACCGTCTCTCAAAGTAAGTTACAGCTTTATTGTAGTACTCAAGGTGACCACTAGGTGGAGGTAAAATAATTGTTTTCACAAAGCTCCCATCAAAGTGACCCCAAGCAGAGCAGTCAGGATGCACACAGCTGCATGCATATTTTAGGTTTAAAAAAAAACATCTGACAACTTTAGCTTCATGTAATGCAGTATTTGTAACACCGTTACTCCTGGTTTTGTGCTCCTCATCTCTAAAAAAAAAAAAGGGCTTTTCCTCTTGCTAAACCAGCTGTGGCTGTGCAACATCCTCAAAACCACCCACCCACCCTCTCTCTCTCTCTTTCTGTAACAAGAGATTACATCCTGTAAAAAGCTCATCTGATCAGCTCTTCATAATATTGCACTCCTGAACAACTGCTCCCATTCATGGTTTTCTCCTAAGGGGCCGCCATCTGGTGAAAACCTCATTTAGTCTATTCGGATTTGATGAGAATCCTGGAAAGGCTGAGCGATTATCTCGCGGTGCACAGTTACCGTCGGGGATGCGTTTGCCTCATTGCAGTCGTTTTCCTGACTGGTGTACAAATATTTTAAAACATTTGACACTTTAACGGGAGTCCTAGTGTGTCATTGAAACAAATTCTTTCCCCATGAAGATGTTTTTTATTGTAAAGTAACCGCTTTGCTTAGAGAAAAACAAAGCCTAAGAAAGCAAACACTAATTGTTCAGGAGCTTTATATAGTTTTAGTCCTACTTGTGGCTGTAGCTTAGCATTTTTTCTTAGAAAGAAGTTTCCTCCGTGACTCGTGGGAGTGAGAATATGTGGCCAAACATGCAGATACAGCTCTCCTTCTGCTGCTTGGTATATGAATATCCTAAATAGCTGAGCAAACACAGAGGTGCAAATTCACTATGGCAACGGACATGCTGTGCATAGCAAATGTTTCCAACGGATGAGATTTCCTGAGGCATAACTTAGACCTCTTACTGTTGACATGTGGGTGGGGAGCTCGGACAGGAGATCATTATTACCAATATAGAAGAGCTGCTGTTGTTAACAAGAAGGCAGATGATGCTGGTTTCAAACCCTCACCTGGAGTCGGAAACGTGGAGGCAAACCTTTCAATAAAGTAATGCAGCAAGATCACAGTCTGAGGAGATCCTACATGATGTTGCAGAAACTGATATCAGAACCTTGAATAATGCAGGATGCAGCAGTTTTTTTCTTCCAGTTGGAGTAAAATCTGTGTCCCTTTAGGTTTACACTTGTAGTTTTTACAACCAGAAAGGAACAGAAATCAGTTGTTTTGGTTTAGTTTGTCTGCATTTCCTGTATTTGTTGCAAGTTTACAAATCATTTTTTAAAAAGTTTTCCTTAAAACATGGCAAAAGAACCAAATAAATCATTTGAATATCCTGAACCCGTTTCAATAATTTTTTCAAAACAGAAAATACTAGCTAAGAAATAAAAAAAAATGTAGGTATTATTGCCAAAAAACTGCACTTTTTGGGTTTGTTTTGTTAATAAAAGATGATTTCTTGCAAAAGAACATTTAATTTGAGATCACTTTGATGAAAATAACATGTCCTTGTAGATTTTTTGTAATGATGGAGGACAAACCTTAAGAAAATTCAGCTTAAAATTGCATTCTTGACTATTTTTTAATCATTGTGAATCAGGAGAAGACAAAAAAATGCAGTTTTATAAAAAGAGCTTATTATAAAAACACCAAGCAGACCACAAGCTCCATTTTCTGAGCTCTCAGAAACAATGAGGGGAAGGGGGGCGGGGTTGCAGTCCAGCCCTCAACTCAGAGGTAAATTTACACTGATTCTCCACAGAAACTATGTCATAGAAAATGTCAAAGGTTTTGATTTTTAGCTAAAATGTTACTTCATCATAGTCATAAGAGCCCTGGGAACGTCTTTAAAATAGATCAAAGTTGTAAGTTTTAACCAGCAGTTTCAAAGAATTACTCTGAAGCAAAAATAAATGAAAAATTTCGTTCTATTCAGTCTTTTTTTTAAACATAATAAATCATTTAAAAATGTATTTCACTTCAAACAGAAATAAAAACAGCTCTGACTTATTTTCCCACAACAAAAAAGAACAACTCTACCAGGAACCAAAATGCAAAAAAAAAAAAAAATTCTCATCAGATTTTGTGGGAATCTGAGAAAGACCCAGAAGCGTCATCGATTCTTTTCTTCTGTTGCTTTTCTAAGACCACATCTTCTCAGCCTCCAGACTTTTTTCAGTTTGCATCATCATCTCTCTGTGATGCAAGAAAACAAACTGGATTCATTGCAGCTTCCAGCTGCAGTGCAGCAGCTGTTAGTCACAACCATCTTCCCATCATAAGAAAGGTGATGCAAGAGTTTTGCATTGTTTTCCAAACATAATAAAAACTGTTTAAAAATTCTGTTTTTGTGCCGTTACTCACCAAAGAAAAAAAAAGAATTATTGAATGAAAGCACTGATTTGAATCTGTATTTTCTGAACATGCTCTCACCGTCCACTAAAGTTGTCACGTAAATGATATTAGGTGTTTCCTCCACCACATCTGAACGAGAGTCGCTTGTTGGATCAGAACAAGGAAAATAAATCAGACAACACAAACTGGAGTTTAATTCAAAATGAGTAGAAACAGACCGTTCCAGATGGGCCTGAAAAAGTCAGGGGTGAGAAGTGAGACAGATGGAGCCCTAAATCGCACTAACATTAGACAGACATGCACTTTTGACAGTGATTAAAGCTGAAACAGAATTGGATTTTAAAACTACAGGGGGAATCTATTTGGATGAAAATCATTTTCTTGAGCGCCATCAGCATGCAGGAAAATTCTGTGCATCGGAAGAGATCATTTACAACTTTCCGTATAAGAATCTGGGTTTTTCTTTCAATTCTTACAATTAGTAAAAGTGTTGCCTACACATAATGACCTACAACAAATCTAGAATATGACCTGTATCCACTTGAAACCAGTTTAAACTCAATGACTCAGTTTCAACTCATAAAGAGGACATCCAATACCAGCCGAACAAGATTTAAAAGATCCTTCTCTTTAACATCTGGTGTTTTTCCAGAATCACTGAAAATATTTGCAGTCCAACCCCTCCAAAAAAGGGCCAAACTGGCCAAGACACAAATGAGTAACTACAGGCCAATATCAAATCTGCCATTTTTAAGCAAAATAATTGAAAAAACAGTTTTCCCTCGGTCAAATAAATTCTTATTAAGAAACGTCTGCTATGATGTCTTCCTGTAAGGCTTCTGAGACCGTGAATAATAATGACATACATTTGAACACAGACAGTGAAAATATATTAGTGCTAGTTTTATTGGATCTCAGTGATGCATTTGATACTATATTACTCAAACTTCTGGGACACTACCAAATTGGTTTAAAACGTACTTGGAAAACAGGAAATATTTTGTATCAAGTGGTAACTTTGCATCTGAGATAACAGAAATCACATGTGGAGTTCCCCAAGGCTCCATCCTAGGACCACTTGTATTTAATATTTACATGCTCTCACTGGCCCAAATTACTGTATAAAGAACATTAGTTACCATAGCTGAATTAATTAGATGATTTATCTGGGCAAAGCTGAAAGTTTTTAAATCTTAAGTGGAGTTTTCATAATTTACAGAGACAGGCGAGGCTTTTATCCACAGTCCTACACTTAGAGCTGATGACAAATGGTCCCCAGATTTGCATTAACTAACAACTTGAATGAGTTTGACAGAAGTAGAGTTTATAAAAACTCAGCACAAGCAACTCATATCATGGTTCAGGCATCTCAGTGACCCCCAAGAACAGGTAAAGCATCATTCTGCTCATTAACAAAACTGAAGAAGTCTTCTTGACACCTCTGGATACTTACCTCCTTGATCTTTCATTTCATTTTTCCGCACCATCAATCAGAATTTATTTCCATGGTTGTGATGATACATTGCCCACAGCTGTAAGAGGCAGAGAAATATCTGATGAACAGAATCCATCCTCTTGCCTCTAAATCTATCATTATTTCTTTTTGATTTTTTGGCATTTCGACACCACTTCCCAACACTTCCTGTCAGTCAGCGGAGAGTTTGACGGCTCTTTGAAATTCTTTAAGTAAAATTACAATGATGACTGATTACTCTGATGGGTTTAAAATATTAATTTATCAACTGAGGCCTTGAAATGTCTATCATTTCTACAGCATAAATCATAAGGAAGTGTTAAAGTTATTCAAGACTCCAAAGTATTTCAAAGAAGAAACCTAAACAAACTGGTTCAGATGTAAGTTTATTAGTGTTTCAGGGAAAATATTTGGGAATCTAACTGTATGTGATACAACTGAAAGACTAAATTCAGCTTTTGGGGGAACTGCATCTTTAAAATCTCAATAGTTGTTTTTAATAATTTAGCAAGTTCTTATAACCCCCCCCCCCAAAAAAAAAACTATAATAATTCAGGTATTCTTGATATTTTAGCTTAAAAAAAGTAAAATAAAGAACAGATAGATCCTCTGTTAGAATCAATTCGTTGTTAAATATTACAACTTTTAATAGTTTTCAAGCAAAACTTTCTGTAAAGCTACAGAGACAACGCCACACATACAGTTTCCTATATTAGGATTTATATGTATCCTGTATATGGATTCAGCCTTTTTTATAATTGATCATTTATCATTTATTTTGCACTATTTAGATATTGTTATATAAAAAATACTTAAATAATCATCGATTTCAAAAGATGTTTAACAGTTTGATTAAAGTGTAAATAGTTTTTCTGGCGTCCCTGACTCAGAGGAGTACTTTTCATTTCAGTTAAGCTCTCAGACACGACTCTTTTCTGCTTTATTTCCCACTGCAGACACTGTGAACTCTGTGTGGGCTGGATCATTTGTCATTCATCACATCTTGTTGTGAAGCTTAAGTGATTCAGTGAAGACAGAAAATCCACGCCAGAGCTGAAAAATATGTTCAGTGGTTCCAAACTCTCTCCTGTGCATTCGGTGCATATGCAATAAAGTTTGAAATTTAAACAGAATTGGATTATGCCATGATAGATTTTCACAGAAAAGAAAAAGTTGCACCTTTGTTTTCTACAACTTACAGTTGTTACACAAGTCATCCTTGAATTGGTTACAGGTTGGAGTTCTTGCTCACAAAGCAAGTTTGTTAATAATTCGATTCTCGCAGATTGAGTGCACACAACAAAGATTTGTCACATCTCCGAACCCCTGAAGGCTCAATAAAATCCATTGGTTTAAGCTCAATGATCCGTGATGAAGTGGATTTTATCTATTGCAGTGGTGTGAGAAATTCTTCCTCTTTATCTTTTAGCTGCTCCCTTCAGCGAATCAATTGCCTCTAACTAATCCTATCCTTTGCACCCTCCTCAATCACACCAACCAGAGGTTGGAGGTTGCCACGGGAACGGTACATTTTGAACTGCATTTGGTGAAATTTGGTGGAGGATGAATTATGGTGTGGGCTTGTTTTTCCAGAGTTGGGCTCCCAACCTTGTGGGAACCGTTTGGAGCGGCCCCAACCAATCAGATGCTATGTGAAACCTTCGAAGCGTTTAATTGACAGATTCTCCCGAGTCCACGTTCAAGTGGTAGGGGTGTGGCCTTCCAGCTAGCTCACTTCTGATTTGTTGGAATACTCGGCATAAATGACTCAGATAAATTTGACCATACACTGCTTACTGACAACATCTGGATCCAAAATGGCCACTGGATTGAATTAATTTTTTCCATGCCGGAAGTAAACAGTTTTCTGAGGGTGATGTCACACTCGCTCAGTCCAGTTCTCAAATACAGTCAGTGGTTGGAACCAAAAGGACTAAGTTCTTTTTAACTTTTATTGTGAAGTTTTGCAAATATAAATTCTCAAAATTTGATCAACCAAAGAAACAGCATAATCCAAATTTATATAAGATGAAGTTCTCTTTTTATTAATTATTCTTTAAAAATAAATATAACTAAAGAAAGCATCAACTCAGCTGTGAAAGATTAGATGTAGCAACACACCTCTAGAGAAAGATGGACTTTATGACAAATCCTTCCACATTAAACCCATTTCCATTAACTAATTGTTTACAAAGCAGCCTCCCCTTTATTTGAATAACTCCAATATGTAGATTGCTCCTCGTAGTTTTGCATTTTTATGATCTCCGCAGCCGGTTTGCTTGGATGAAAGCAGTGCGTCAGTTATTCATGCCTCTCCGTGCAACGCTGTCCTTGAAGGCTGCAATAATTTCACTGCATAGACTTCTTATGCTTCCCGGGACAATATTCTATTCTTTTCTATCTTTTTCAACATATTCCTCATGACTCTCCATCTTTTTTAAAGACCTGTAGCATCCGACAGCTGTGTCATTACATCGTCTCCCACTGTAGGCACAGCTGGAGATGTATGATGTGTAAGTCTGAGCATTTGTTGTGTGTTCTCTGCTTTGTTGCTCACGTCAATTAAATATAAGTAATGGTGTCCTTGCATTTTCCATTCCAGGTAACAGTATTGCCATTTGCGTCTTCAACCTGAGCTCCTTTTATTTATTCAGCCTGCTATACCAGAAAATCCTGTACTTTACGCTAGAATGACAAGAATCTTTGCGTTGATTTGTTACCTCGACATGCAGATTTACAACTCAAACTCCATCAGCAAAACGAAAAGGAACGACTTGTCTAATGTAGGGGAAAAAAAGACAGAGGAACATTTTATGCCATTTTACATTATTCATCGTGTGAGCTACAAAGGGAAGGTCATTCTGTGCCTCAGTTTGGCAGAAAAAAAATCACATCTGGGGTTTACTGCAGAGCTTGGAACCAGAGAATATAAAATGTGAATCACTTTGCACTTTAAAACCCCGAATGTAGTGTGAACTTTAGAATTACTATATGATCTCAAAAGAGTTCAGAGTCTGACACTTGGAATGGAGAAATTTAAAAAGCCATTATTTCATTAGAGGAAAATGAAAAATGTCAGAGAAAATCGGAATGATCTTTCTTAACATTTCCAACTTTTTTGTTCAATAACACAACTTTAAAGCATTTTTGTATAAATTTTTCATCAATCAATATTCAATTATTTTTTTAGTTAAAAATACAATAAATATTCATTGAATCTAATTGATTTTGGGGTATTTTTCAGGCAAAAAAAGTTAGACGAAAATCTTATTTTCATAAAATATTGGATTTTTATAAAGAAGAAATTCTACTTTTTTGTATTTATTAGTTTTGTTAAAAGATTATTTGCATCAGCAAAGACTACTTTGAACAGAAATTTCTAAAAAGGTTTTTTATTTGAAAACATTTTAAATTAATCAGATAGAACTGATTTGCATATTTGTTCAAATTGAGGAATAAAATTAAATTTAGCATTTTTGAAGAGAAACTCATTCCTAAATATATATATTTTTCATGTGAATTGTTATTTCGTACATCTTTTTTTCTGTTTAGTGGCTGAAATTCTTGAAAAAAAAATCCTTTAGAAGTGTAAAAGTTCCTTAAATCTTGTGTTTTTGTTTTATGATTTACATTTCTTTTTTTCCCCCTAAAAACTTATGTATTAATGATCTGCGAAAAATAGTCCTTTTTCTTCTTTTTTTTAGTTTTGGTGCTTTTAAATGCTTTTTTTTTTTGTCTTGCAATAAGGACCACCACCTATATTAATCAATGCAAATTCTCTAAAAATGCTAAACGAAAAACTTTGCATTGACTTGGAATCATGTTGTAAATGAAACCTAAATGGCAGCACTTCCATGCAGAGTCCTGTCCATACCAATGAACAGAGAAGTGACCATCTGCAGCTCTCCAGCATGTGCCAGTTCTAATCACTGAACTAAATAGCTCTGGATCAAACGTCATCACCAAGTCCAACCCAGGCATTAATCTTTTTGGGTCTCAGCCACCTTATTGGCTTGCTGACATTTCAGCAGTCATCTCAGACATCGTTCTCCTAGCTCTCTGCACGCGCTCTCCTCCTTTCTCTCTATTTGAATCAGCAGCAGCAGGAGCAGCTCAGTGAGAAGCACATCAGGAAGGTCAGCTCTGCACACTCTCCACTCAGCTCCGCTAACATCAGCACAGGTGAGCTCCATGCTTTCATGCAGCCGTGATGAATGGACACCAACACCGTTTTTAACATGGGGTGTCATAGAACTAGAAAAGATTTGTTCTTTTTTTCATTAACACACTTCCCATTTTGTGTTTCTTGAAATGTCACTGGGGAACAAATTTTGTGTCTCCATGCAGGCAATAATATTGTGACTTATGATGTGCCATGGAAGTCATTTTTCAGAGGAAATAAATGCAAATCTTTTTCATTCATCATATTTTCTGCAATTTGTGCATGATGGGGTTCGAAATAACGGGAGCAAATATGTTTTTCTGGTAGCAGATTACTACTTCGCTCTTTATTTATAAATCATTTCATGCTTTATAATGTGGTGTGCGTGGGAAGGTTGTGTGTATTGTATTTTTTTATTTGTGTGAAAATATTTGCTTTTTCTTTTGGTTTTGAAGGTCTTTGTTTTTGCTCTTGGTTTTTTTAAATTGAAAAAATGTTTTTCTATGTGAAGCACTTTATAAGTGCTTGACAAATAAAGTTTTAGTGATGCATCAATTGGCACAACAAAAAAAATCTGAAGGAATTTAGGTGACACTACTGTTTCTACAGACTTCTGCAGAAACATTTAATGGCTGTTTCAAGCAGAAAATCATATTTAAATTGAAACTGATATTTATTTTTGCTAACACTGGTTGCAGATGACCTCTAATGATATGATGCAGTTTTATGGTTGAAGTCGAATTTAAAAAATGTAAGGAAACTTTTTGTCTTAATTGAAAGTGGGAATGTCTTAAACTAAATAAGGATTTTGGACACACAACACGTTCTTCCAGAAATTCTGAACCACAGCAGGAGTGAAAGTTGCCTTTTAACGCTTGTCATTCTGCGTCACACTTCTCAAGCAGAACTGCATGTTAATGGTTTTGCAATTGTATGAAAGCTCCTCTAACGAGGCACAAAGAGAAGGACAAGCCTGAGGACAACGAGCGCAGCAGTCAGCCAGGGAATCTCAGCCAAACTGACGGCAAAAAAATTCAAATAAGGCATTGAATTTTGATTAATTCTTGCTTCGCCAACAACTCGGCACTGGGAGAAACTGGAGGGACTCCTGTTCACTCGTTAACTGACTTCATTTTAATTCACTTGGATGCTCAAAAATGCAAAAACAAGAAAAATAGACTTCATTATTTACAGTTCATTTGAAAATTTAGATTCACAAAAGCAAAGGGTGTCCTCTACATGCCAACAAACCCTGTTCACATTTATGTTTGTTCTGTACAAACTTATGAAATCAATAGCATGTTTATTCCATTATTTGGTGCTTTGTAGATTTTGGTTTAAATTTCCTTTTTTTTCACCCAAAAAAAGAAGGAAGGCAAAAATTGTAATCCGGCACTTAGAGGAACAAATGCTTGTGTTTCATGCATAAATAGTCATACAAAACAAAATCCCACGGCAGCTAAAATGGGAAATGAAAATATCAGTTTAATACACTAACAGAAGTGGTGTTTTTGTACCTCTGCAGTAGGGGAATAATTCACCGCATAATTTTCTTCATTCTCTTGAGATGAAAACCTCCTGCCCCAGAGAGCAGATGCATTAAAGCACAGCCAACACAGTCATAAAGAAATATTTAAATTTTATAAGGAGATTAAGACAAACAAGTGGATTTTTTCCTGGAGAGCTCTAATCTGTGAGATGGAGGGAAACTTTTAAAGAATAGTAAAGCTGCAGGAGTCACTTTCTATAATGAAACAAAACATTTTCTCATTGGGGAAAACAGCAGAAAGGAGAAAGGAACATTTGTGAAGACCTCAAGCTTCACTGGCTGATTCCCGGAGGCACATTTATGAGAAAAAAACTGTTTTTTATATAAAAACTTGACACTTTTATCAATAACTAGCAGGAACATGCAAAAAATGAACAAAATCATTAAGCACCAGATGGAATAAAACAAAACTGATGCATACCTACAGATAAAATATATATGTTTATTCATGCAAATAAAGTGACTTAGGAAAAAACTTTATTTTAGAACTAACTTTCCCGTTTAAAGTGAAATTCTAAAATGATTTATAGATTTATTCTTGTACACAACAGCTGTGCGTCACAAGAGATGTTTGTTGATGCGTTCGCTGTGACAGGTGGATCGTGCAACCCCTTCTGTTGGTTCTTTGATGAATAAGTCAGGACAACATGATTCCTCTGCTTTTCCCCTCCTGACCGCCCCACTCACAGCTGCATGATCTGATATGTGCTCATGCATCTCAAGCGAAGCCGCCGCTTACAGACTTCAAATTCAGACCTGGTGGGTTACATACAGCACACGAGGGGATAAAATGGGACCCCGGGGCCGGATGTGGGCTCAAAAACTGTGTATTCTGAGGATGTTAAATGACTCGGAGCCAAATGCAGTCATTTAATGCTTTTAACACATTTCTCCATAATAGTTTAGTATGTAAATCAAGAGAAAATGTACAATTTGACATTTCCCAGCTCCTGGATTTACCATGACTTGTCATAATTTTGAACCTCATTAAACTGTGGCTGGTATTGTATAAATGGATGATATAAGCATGTAATGTCATCAACTGACTTCATCTAAATCTTGTTTACATTTTCCAGCCATCATGACAGCATGACCTTTGCAGGAGTTGTTAATGTTCTGTCATAATGGCTGTGATCCAGCTTTATTTTATTTCTCGCCGTGCAGGTATTCAGCTCCGCTCCCATGGAGGGTAATCACCTGGAGGGCAATCACTCCACTCGGAGCACGCCACCATCTGTGCTTCGAGATCAGACCGACAGTCGCGTTTATGAAGTCTCCGTGCAGAGCAACTCCAGCAATCTCAGCTCCCAGTTTGCAGATGTGGCTTTGCTGCAGACGTTCAAGCCGCTCATCATTCCCTGCTACGTCCTGGTGGTGATGGTGGGGGTGTTTGGGAACTACCTGCTGCTGTACGTCATCTGCCGAACCCGGAAGATGCACAACGTCACCAACTTTTTCATTGGAAACCTGGCGTTTTCGGACATGCTCATGTGTGTCACGTGCGTCCCTTTCACCCTGGCGTACGCCTTCAACCCACACGGGTGGGTTTTTGGTCGCTCAATGTGCTACTTGGTGTTCCTCATCCAACCTGTCACAGTGTATGTTTCGGTCTTCACCCTCACAGCCATCGCTGTGGACAGGTGGGTGGATCTGAAATGATGTGTCTTTGCAAATGTTCTTCCTCAGGTTTTTGTGTGGATTAAATATTTTAGAACTTTTTCTGTTTTGCACCCTATGGTAGTTTTTGGCTATGAATAGATCAATCATTGCTTGATCTATTCTAAAAGTATTATCAGATGACTTTTAATTATGATTATAAAGTTTTTAGCCAAAAAAATAAAAAAATAAAAATTGCATTAGTTCATTACTGAGATGTAGATTGGTGTGGAGCAAC
>NC_050523.1:13755050-13761757 GCF_002922805.2 Oryzias melastigma | reverse complement strand
GCCAAAAAAATAAAAATTGCATTAGTTCATTACTGAGATGTAGATTGGTGTGGAGCAACCACGCCCCCTCTTCCCATCACCCATAACTGAAAGTTCTCTTTTTACACGCTTTTCCGCTAGCTTACAACCCTCCATACCCCAACATAGCATTAGTGGGGCAACAAAAATGTCGAGCAATATTGGACCTATCTAGCCGTATAGTTTTGAGTCAACTCAGACAAGGATAATTAAGTTTTGTCCACTCCCGATTCATAACGATTTGAATGACGAAATACTCAGAAATGCGCATTTAAGCTTATTTTTCTATCTATATGTCCTCCATCCCCGCGACCCCGAACGGGATGAAGCGGTCAAGAAAATGGATGGATGGATGTCCTCCATCATCAGAAAGATGCCACAAAAACATGATTTTCTTGCACTAAAGAATTGAAGCGTCACACTGGAAGAGGGTAGAACTGGAATATTTGAAATTGATCAACCTACAATTTGGAAAAACAACACTAAAGTCATCAAGTGGATTAAGTTCAAATTCATACATTATTTGGTCTGATTTGATGTTGCTGTAAACTCCATGACAAACACAACTTTCTAAAAAAAACACACAATGCAACATCTGCTCACCTGGGGGCAGTATTGCTTGAAATCAGCTGCTGTCGTGACTGCAGGAGGTTTTCAGGTCTGCTTCAGTCCAGTGCAGTGTGAAAGCAGACCAAACCGAACGGAGGAGTGAAATACTTCTGCATTCCCTTATTTATCTGACAACTGAATCCTAGTCGGATTCATTAATCTGGTGGCCATCGGCAGCATATAATCTATTTGTAATCGATGTAAAAGGAGAAAGGAGCATTTGTGAAGACTTCAAGCTTCACTGGTGCTATAGACTCATGGTGCTATTGAACATGGTGACTGCACACAAAGAGGCTACAGGCTAAGAAAAAACAGGAACTTGACACTTTTATCCATAACTAGTAGAAACATGTAAAAATATATATATTATTATAAAAAAGAGAGATTTCCTCAACAGACTCAACAATCTTTTCAGACTTGCACTCATAACTTTCCAGTCTCAAGGTAGATGCTTTATCACAATCCCACTGAGCTGGTTTGAGTTAGATTGATTTAAAACTGTTGAATCTGTGCAGTCAAGCAATATTCCCTCCTTATTGTGAGGAGTCCATGTTTATTATTTTTGCACAGAGAGGCTACTGATTTAAATATTTCATGGAGATGCTTTGCAAAACAGAACACTCATTAAATGAAGGAGATTTCCCCTTAAGACTTAAGTTTAATCCTCCCATTCTGTTCGAGACATAACTAGCCCAGTTAAGAAATTTGAGACTTTAAAAGGAAGGCTTGAGAGTTTTTTTTTTTTGTTTATTGTTTTTTAATCTGTCTCATATGTTCATATCTAGACTGCAAAACAGAGACAAGCTAAGACAGGAGAGGGTCCAAAAACTGTAGCTAAATTACCTTTACTTTAATATATTAATACTTGAAAGGAGGTAACAATTGGCCAACGGAAGAAGATCTTACATATGCTTTGTGGTCCACTTGATCTACACATAATTTTATTTTGAAGGACTCTTTGAGCTCGGTTCTTGTGGTTTAAGGAAGACAACTAATAAAAATTAAATAAAAAATAAAAAACACAGTCAAGGATTGAGTAAAAGTTCTAAGAGTTCAAGTAATAAAAAAAATATTTATGTGTACATTTTGGTATTTTCATATACTGAAATACAACTTTTCTAATAAAACATGAACTTCTCTTGTTTGCAGTCATTTCAGTTGATTTGTAGAATAAATTAGCGACGCACAATATTAGATATTTGCGGAAATCTATAATGGCGACAATTTCAAACTGTGTTGGGAAAACCAATAGTCAATACCCAGTATTTATGGCTTTGCTTCCCCCTAACAAAAATACTATATCCAGTCCTTCCTTATTTATAGATGTAATTAGCGTTTTGTGTTAAATAAGTAAATATCGCTCATTTAGCCAATTGTAAGTTTTCACTAGAGCTGTTTAGTCAAACATTAACCAGTGTAAGTTGCAGAGGTTTTACTTGTTGGAAATGTTCATACTGTCTAATGCCGACAAGCAAAAAGTAATGTAACTTGTTGCTACCCACCTCTGGGCACAAGCATATAAAATAATAAAATTCACCATATTTTTGGGGGAGTTATTTTTATTTTTTTGGTGGTGAAAGTGCAGCAAATATTCATGAGTGCAGAGGTAGCAGTGCAAGTTTCCTCTGCAGGAGGAAAGCTTTAATGAGCTACGCTCAAGGCATCACACACTCAGCCACTCCACACTTGATGCTGGCTGTCTTAAATTTTGAGACTCAGTAGGGGGGAACAGAAACTAATGGCTATTCTTCTATGATTGGTCTGTATTAGGAGGCACACTGAGGGTCTGACAGACGATATTTTCCCAAATGAATCTTAACTTTTTTTAATCACAAAATCTGCAAAATAGCAATCTGCAACTGAAACTGATCTTATCAGAAAAGGTAAAACATGATTTATCCGTCAACAAGAGGCAGACGTAATTCACAATATCACATCGTAGCATTCCTCCAGCATCGCACCTTTGTGCTCAGTGAAGGTGTTCTCCTCTCCGACGTACCTCAGTGCTCCCAATGCCTGTTGGGTATTTATAATTTCTACTTGTTGGAACTATTTTCCACTGAATATTTGTTCTTTTTACCACCTTGAAGCTAACTTAGCATAAAAATGTGATTATCCCTGCATTCAAAGGGAAAAAAGAAGCAGGTGTTGCTCTTCAAAGACGCGTTAATTTAACTCTGGATTTTGTAAATGTCCTCCCAGCTCACCAGATAAATCCTCATAGGACTTTCCTTTGGGCTTCAGAATTGGTTTATTTTACATAATAATTTGGAGTCTCAAGCACCAATTGGAAACTCTTTTGACCTTTCTTTTTTTGCACAGCTGTGTTCGGTCTTTAAGGTTGAAAATCTAAAGGATTTCCTGTGTTTTTTCATTCGTGGTCACAGATCTGCTTTGTACATATTAGTTTGCCCTTTTCTAAAGCGTGTCAGGCTTCACTGAAAGACTTGCTTTATTGATTCATTTCACCTTCACAGGTGAGCACATGACTTTCAGCACGACTGCTGCAGGAAGTTCATGTATTAAATCTCTTTCTGGTTTGCATTCATTTGAATTTTATTCACTTTTCATGAATAATTTCCTTTTTTTTTCAGATATTATGCGACTGTTCACCCTTTGAAGAAGAGGACCACCGTTGCCACCTGCATCTACGTCCTCTGTGGGATTTGGCTGCTCTCTTGTGGCTTGGTGGCCCCCGCCGTGTCTCACACCTACCACGTCGAGTTCAAAGAGGAGGGCTTCACCATCTGTGAGGAGTTCTGGTTGGGTCAAGAGAAAGAAAGACGGGCCTATGCGTACAGCACTCTGTTAATCACATACGTGCTTCCACTGTCCGCTGTCTTTGTCTCCTACCTCTGCATCACCGTCAAACTAAAGAAATGCGTTGCCCCTGGCAACAGGACACAAGATCAGGTAGGCATCCACCAGGCTCGCAAGAGGAAGATCTTCAGATTGGTTGCCCTTCTGGTGACCGCCTTCGCTGTGTGCTGGCTTCCAATCCATGTGTTCAACGTGCTGAGGGACATCGACATCCACCTCATTAACAAGCGCTACTTTTTGCTGATCCAGCTGCTGTGCCACCTCTGCGCCATGAGCTCATCCTGTTGCAACCCCTTCCTCTATGCATGGCTGCACGACCGCTTCCGCTCCGAGCTGAGGAAGATGCTCAAATGCCGACAGCGCATTGGGGCTCCTGCCAGTCACTGTGCTGCAGGTGTGGTTTTGTGAAAGCATCCTACATGATATTCAAGCATAACCTGCTGAAATGTATCTGAAAGAAACTCCCATGGCTGCCACTCACCTGAGAACATTTATTGTATGTTTCACTGTAGTTTCAGGCTGTTAACAATTTTTATTTAACTCATTTTCAATAAATAAACAATAAATTATGATTTAAATTACATTTTTGTGCAGCCTCCTATCAACTTTAAAGGATGTGTGAGTTTGCCCCATTTTTGTGGTGACGGCAAACTTTCAGAATAAGATATCAGTCAGAGTTGACATGAAGGGAAACAGGGCTGTCAGTGTTGATGTTGTAAATATGGCAGCTTTTTGATGTGACACTTCCATATTTGTAAGATGACAGTTCAATATGCTGCCATTTCAAATCAAGTTTTTGTTTTTTTGGTGACCAAATCAGCATTTTAGAGAAGGAAGACCTCTGACAGGTGATCTTTATGCATCTTTTAGTCATGTGGTGACCATCTTTGCTTGTCATTTGATGATCACAAGACAATGTACTAAATGTGAGCTTCAATCCAAATTGGATTTATTATAAATAATGTACACATGTTTTTATGCATACTTCAAAATTCTCAATGTCAACATATTTTTTCTTATTTTTAAGTCTGCTCTGAGTATTTCAAACACAAAACCAGCTCTGCATGTCAAACTGTATATAACTCATTACTGGTGTTTTGATTTATCATGTCTTTACGAGTTTAAAAACTGCTCTTTACTGAGACAATTCGGTTTTAATCTGATGGGAAAAAACAAGACGGCAGTGGTATGTCACAAAAATGGGATTTGGAATTTCTTAATTACAGTTTTTTTCTATTCAGTATTCGGTTTCAATTAATAGACAAAGCAATTCGTTTTTTTTTTTATTTGAATATGACAAAATGTAAACATTTTTGATTAAATTTTTCATTTGTGACCAAAAATTTCTATTTCGTGTGTGCAAAAAAGCACTTTGTAGCAACAAATTAGTATTTTCTAAGCATTTTGTGCACAAAAAGTAAAATTTTCTGCATACAAATCAGTATTTTGTGGTCACAAACAGCTATTTTATGTGCACAATTTAGTATTATATGACCACAAATTAGCATTTTGTGCACACGAATTAGTTAAAAGAATTAAAGAAAGATGCTAATTTGTGAGCACAACGTGACAATTTTTGCACACACAATGCTAATATGTGCCCAAAAATGCTAGTTTGTGTGCACAGAATAGTAAATTGTGCACATAAAATGCTAATTGGTGGCCACAAAATACTACTTTGTACCAACAAAATGCTAATTTATGTCCACAAAGGATATCAATTGGTTAATTTGTAGTGACAATATAATCAATTGTGTTTACAAAATGCTCAGTTGTGTACACAAAGTTCAACGTTTTGGCCACAAATTATTAATTTGAGTAATTTTTTTTCTCTGTTTGAATGCCATTTTCAAGGGGTCATGCTCCACTGTTTTTCATTCATAAAATATTTTTTTTTATCATTGTGTAGTGCATTGTGTGGTGTCTTTCTTTTTCTCTTGCACTTTATTGGATATTTAGCATTTTGTGTTCTTTCATTCTTCACGTTAGAACTGTGTGACGCTGATGCAAAACCAATTGAACCATGGTGCTATTCTGCTATTCTACAATTGGCTTGTTTTAACAGAAGTCAGACAGATTTTTTTGCAGATGAAAGTTTTCATTTTCCAGGCGATGTCTTGAAGTTGAGTCATGTAAGAAGACTTTAAGTCTCAACTTTAAGACAATAACTTCTATTGCCATACTGACTCCTAGCAAGTCAATTTGAAGTAAAATGATAAAAAAAAAGACTTTCAACAAACTTGCTGAAACAATCATGGATGTTGACAGTTTTTCTAATCAGCTGCCGTGATCTCTGGGAGGAATAATCTTCTGATAATTGTGACAGACATTTTGATTTCCTGTCAACAAATTCTTCCACATCATGACAACAAACAGTGGCCATGAATTGTCTCCATGCAGACGTGAGGGACACGAACAGGAGGAGTGTGTCATCATGGACCTGGGCCTTTGTAATCACATTACCAGGGATATTTAGAATAAATGAGATCTGCTGAATATTACCTTCAGATCTTCAAGCGGCACAAAAACCAGGCGGACAGGGCCGCCCGTGCGGAAGGCAGGATATGAGGAGAAAATTAAACCATCAGTTCAAATTGTATTTGGAAAATGGTCAGTGCGAGTGTGATTGTTTCCACTTAGCTTCCCGTGTCAGATGTGATCATTATGTCTCGCTCAGTACATTGGGAAATTAAGTTTCACAACCAAAGGGTTTTATTTCTCAAAGCTGATGAATGCACACAGGCGTTTGCGTCAGGAAATTATTTTTGATGGCAGAGCTCTTTATTATATATCAAAATGTGTGTGTGTGAAGGTCAATTTTGTTCTCCATCGTTTAAGGATTTGTGAAAAATACAAATGAACTGTTCCACATTATTTCATAAATTTGTAAAGATCCAGATTAACAATAATATTCTATAAAAATGTAACAATAGATACTGTTGTGCATTTGTTCATAACTGCTAGTATGTTGAGCATCAAACAATCATCACTACAGTCAGTTATTGCCTCAAAACATCTGTTTTTGCATCTTTATGTTTTTGTACAAAGAATCACCAAATTTGGGATTCACTTGAACTTTTTATCCCAAAGATATTTTCACACTTGCTTTGAAAATTGTTATCTAGTAAATGTCGCATGTGATTTTAATTTAGTGTACAAAACTGAATAAAATTCTCACCTGAAATACCATTTTTAAATTCCAGTGTGACTGACAGATGCAGCAGAAGCAGGAATTGACTAATACTAATCTGGATTAGAGC
>NC_050523.1:13743801-13755002 GCF_002922805.2 Oryzias melastigma | reverse complement strand
AAATAATTACTTAGATTTCTCTGATTAAATTTGTTTTAATTTGTTGATTTTCCAATATATATAAATGATTTTTTATGTTTGTATCAACTTTACTACATTGAAATATTATTAAATCAACATTCACTGCTCAAAAGAATAAAGGGAACACTATAAAAATGCATCCTTAAATGCTTTATTCTCTGCATAGTTACATGGGCTGACAACACAAGCACGCAAAGATTATTAATGGAAATTAAATGCATTAGCCTATGGAAGTGCTTAGTGTCAACCTGCTTTCATCTGTCAACAGCTCAGGGCGTTAGCAGAGAATTTGCCAACCTTGGTGTTCTCTAGCCAACACAAATGTCTTGAATGGCATCGTGCAGTAAACACAACCCCCACCTGTAGGTGTCAGGCCCTCACACCACCTTATAAAGTGTAGTACAAAGGAGGAGGTAGTGGTCCTGATACAGGCAGGCTCCACATCTCCTGATGTACTGGCCTATCTTCTGGTAGCGCCTCCATCCTCTAGAGTCTAGACACAATACTGACAGACTGCAAACCTTCATGCCACAGCTCACATTGATGTGCCGTCCTGGTTGAGTTGCACTGAACTTGTGTGGGTTGTAGACGCCATCTCATGGTACCACTGGAGTGGCAACGCTTTAAAAGTCACCAAAACATCAGCCAGAGATCATAAGGATGGAGAAGTGGTCTGTGGTCACCGCTTGAGGAAGCACTCCTTTATTAGTGTCTTACTGACTGTCAGTTATTTACACCTGTCGTTTATTCAATCTGCACAAAAACCAGTGAAAATGATTCAGTCAGTTTTGCTTCCTGATTGGACAGTTTGATTATACAGACGTTTGATTAACTTGGAGTGACATTGAGTTGTTTAGGCGTTCCCGTTATTTATTTTGACACCTTGGAGTGATTTTTTTTTTATTTTCTTGACTGGAAAAGATGGATTTAAGGGAATAAAAATAACCAACAACCCATTTTTACATGGATACTAGGATTTTACATTACTTTTGTTAATTTATCTATTTGTGAAATAATTGAAACAGTTTCAGATCTGAATGTATTTAATTCAATTTTTTTTTTACAACGTGTCAGTGCAATATAACGTACTGAGAAACCTTTCTGTGGTAAAATGACAATCTGCTGTTACAAGAGAAAACAAAAGATCACCTTTTCTCAATTAAAGACAACTTAAGAAAAACACAACAGGCTTTTAGAACAGAGTGGACCACCAATGAACAAGAGACAAAAGATTTATAGCTAAAGGTGATCAACGCAGAACCTGTTGGGATAAAATAAAGTGCATATAAGGCTGTACGCTCTTTGGATGTTTCCCAACTTCATGTCAGAACTGTTTTCCTCTTCTGTTCACATCTACATTTGCTCAATTTTAGTTTCCTTTTATAATTTGTGCTAAAACAGTCACAATTTGTTGTAAAATAATTTTTGGACTAAATATCTCACAGCTCAACAATTTATAGCAACTGGAGAAAATCTTAACATTTAAAAAAAAAAGTCAAAACGTCATTACCAGTTTTAGCTTATTTTAATAATCATTTATAATCTCAGAACAAATCCAAAAAAAATGCTAAATTTAGGAAGTGAAATACCAGGACAAACAACATGCGATGATTCTCCCCTAAACTTTGTTTTGTTCTTTTAGCATCGTCTGCATCACGGCGAAGTCTCGAGCTTCTTGCGGCGTCCGGATGTATGAATCGATCTCACTGTCAGAGATGTGATCGTCTTCGCTCACGTGCAGCGCCGGCCGCTCCGTTTTCTTTTTCTTGGGATTGACCACACAGGGCGGAGCGAACAGAACTCTTTTCCCCCAGTTTTGAGTCGACCCTTGTGCTTGAGGGTCACTTAGCTCCGAAGGTGATTTTGGACTCTCGTCTTTATCTCCCGCCTCATTTTCTGCATTTACAGAGGATGTGGCGGGAGTCTGACCTGCATCCTCGGTGACCTCGGAGGAGGGGGTCTCTGCGGGGGGAGAGTTCACTGGACATTTCTCCAGCAGAGAGAGCTCATGGGCTTTCATAGCTCTCCTTAGCAAAGAGTAGCGGTGCTGCAGAATGTCTCCCACCAGACTAACCACATTATCCGGAGTCAAGACCTGCTTGTACCAGGGAATTTCTTTTCCCAGCTTGCACAGCATCCCCTTCATCTCCGTTATCCTTGGCCCGGCGACTTTAATCTTCTGCACTTTGCCCAGCCTGCAGAATTTCTCCAGAGACATCTTGAGGCGCTGTGGGTTCGGTTTCAACGACTGCCAAGCCAGATAAACGGCAGCCATCATGATTGGTAGTGGATGCCGGCCCGTCACGATCCAGGAATCTGCCGCCAGCTCCACCAGGGCGACGGCCCGCTTCGTCAAGACCCTGGATTCTTCAGCCAGTTCATCAGGAACGTGTCCGGGGTTTATCTTGTACCTGTGCGAAGAGAGGAAAATATGTGGCTGAACAGTGTGGATTTGTCTAAAATGATCAATTAAAGGCCCTCAATGAATCATTTAAAACCCTGACAGGCTGATATTCCTCCAGAAGCTCATAATAAGTCCAGAGAGGCCAGACTTAAAATTTTATCAAGGCAGATCTGAACCTCAGGCCAAACAGAATAACTAATGGGAATTCAGAGAGATCAAAACTCAACCAAATAAGAACAGTTTTATTCAGCTAATCAAAAATTAAACAAGAACCAAATCCTTAAATATGCCAAAATCAACACATTCATGTTGTCTATCTAAAACACGTGTCAAAGTCAAGGCCCGGGGGCCGGATCCGGCCCTCTGGATAATTATATCCGGCCCTCCAGATCAATTTATTTTAGTTATTAATGGCCTGATGTTATCTTGCTCTCATTTATAACTTGTATCCTTTTGACAAAATATATTGTTATTGAGCAAAATATTGAAAGTTATCTAAGATTTAAGTTGCTTTATTCTGGAATAATACTCCTGCCTTTTTATTATTCAGAATTATGTTAAAAAAGTACAGCTTTAAAGCTTTCAAAAATTGGCATTCTGCTAGCTTTTTGGACTTTTTTGGCATTTACTAAGATTTTTTAGACTATTTTGGAATTTGGCTAATAATTTAGCTACATGCTAGCTGTTTTGGCTAATTTAGGCTTTTCGTTTTAAGTTTCTTAGGCTGTTTTGGAGTTAGGCTAATATTTACACGTTAGCTGTTTTATCTAATTTAGCCTTTTTTAGGCTATTTAGGAGTTTAGCTAATATTCCAGCAACATTGTAGCTGATTTGACAAATTTAGGCTTTTCTTTAAGTTTTTTTTAGGAGTTAGGCTAATATTTACACGCTAGCTGTTTTGGTTAATTTAGGCCCTTTTTTTAGTTTTTTTAAGGCTATTTTGAAGTTAAGCTATTTTTTCAGCTACATGCTAACTGTTTTGGCTAACCTAAGTTTTATTTTTGGCTAATTTAGCATTTAGCTAATATTTTAGCTGGCTATCAGCTTCAGTGTTTTCAGCTATCAATTTTAGCATCTTCAGCTATTAGCACTAGCATCTTTAGCAGCCAAATTCAGCTTACAGCATTCACACTAGCATTATCACAGGTAATGCTATACATCTAGTTCATATAACTTCAAAAGAACACTTACTCTTGACAATGAGCTTCCATGACATCTGTGACACTGAAAGCAGGAGCCTGAATGTTAAGAACTTTGATCATCTCGTGGTAAACCTCTCCCACCACTGCTGGGTCGTCATTTAGCAAGTAGCTGACGGTGTTCAGGGTGATGGGCCATCTCTGCTGTCTGCAGCTCGCAAGGACACAGCAACCTCCCAGGATTTCTTTCCTCTGGAGCGTCACGTTGAGGAAAGTCTTGTGCTCATAAGCCTGCCTGTAATACGTCAGAGAAAGCTCCTCGACTTCTTTGCGGACTCTGAGAAGGCGAGACATTTCCTTTACGCGCTCCATACCTACAAATATGCAAATAAAAGAGACAAAAAAGATTCTAAATATGCTAGAAAATAATTTCTGTATGCAGAAAGAGTACAAAAGTAGAGGGGAGACGTCACCTTGTATTAGGTTGACGCAGGGTTTTTTTTTCACAACTGTCGTCCTGCTGTAGCTGATTTCTGCGAAAAGGACACAAACAAAACAAAATTCCACGTCAAACATGATTTATCCCCCATATATAGAACAGCAATTTATTTCTCATACATTGCAATGACATGAATACACAACAGAAAAGACCAGATTTAAATAAACAAGACCGAACACAAACCAAATCCTGCTTCTCATCAACCACGTTTGTGATCTACAGTCAATTACTGCTGCATGTATTCACAACCACGAAAGCCACTCCTCCTCCTCCTCCTGCACGCCACTCTGATTGACTCAACAAATACCAAGACTAATTCTCTATTATGCTCATGTGGGCATATTCTGGAGAAAAACAAACCAGCATAGTGAGATGCTTCCCTTTCTTTATCAAGTTGCATTCTGAAGATACCGCTGTGTGAACATTGTGTTCTCAGACTTAATGATTTGTGTCAGCCTGGCAGGGATATTTATTCACAAACTGCAATTCAATGTAATTTAGTCTGCATAAAAAGAAAATGAGTTTTTTTAAATGAAACAGTAAAGAAGCTGGACTGGTCTTCATTCACGATGTCGGAAAAAAAATAAAACAAAGCTTTTTAGTGTGTATAAATAAATCATTTTAATTCAAAGCACAAAAATTCCCTTAAATGTACAGAATATATATATATATATATATATATATATTTACTTAACTGCAGAGCAATCTGTCAAAAATGAGATGTGTTTAAAAATCCTGTGCATTAAAGAAAGAAATACTTGATGAAAAAAAACACTATAGTTTAATTTTAGATTATCAAAAATACTTGAAATGCAAATTATTCATGAATTTATTAACCTTCTAAACCCGTTTTTATTCCTTTGGGGTCATGGGGTTGCTGGAGCCTAACCCGACTACTTATGGGCGAAGGCAGGAAGCAGGTCGCCACTCTGTCGTAGGGCCACAATCACACCCATACACCTAGGAATAATTAATATTTTTAAATATCTGCGGCCAACAACAAATTCCAGCCTTGTACACACTTAAAATAGACATGGGCAATAATGTAGTGTGCATTAGCCCTGCATGTATTAGTTGCCAGCATAAATTTTCATCACTTTTTGTGCTGGCTGCATGTAAATACATGCAAATAACCTTATTATTTAAAGAAACAATTATTTACTCAGCATCCAAATACTCTTCCATTTGGGATAAATACAATCTTAGTTGTAATCAAATGTGTTTATGAAACCAGCTGTGAGACAAAACTTCACTGTATCTCCATAAGAGAGCGTCTGATAATGACAGGCGGCAGGAAAGGCATTAAAAATTGTCAATCCTTTAAAAGATTCAACACATTTATGAAAGGTAATATTATAAATAGATATAAGAAGCACAACAAAATTCATCGCTAAGTAAATTTGGAATTTTTTTTTCTTTTGACAATAATGGATTGTTTTCTGTGTTTATATTTTATATTTCTGTACAAATACTGATTGTATAACTTGAAGTTTGGACTGAAAAAAGCGGGCTCACTAAGCTGTCAAATTTACACTTTTATTATTTAAATATAATTTAATGACATTTTTATTTTATTTTATTTTATTTTTTTGATTAAGTAAGTTGAATTATCTGACACATATTAGGCATAAATGTAGGTCACAGACAGACAGAGGGGTTCCTCGACATCCTCACCCGGGCCGTTATAGGGGTCTTGGGCCAAACTCCCCTCAGAGACCACGGTGCCGCAGTCTGCGCACACCTGCTGCGCCTGACAGTACAGGTTATCGTTCACGATGTTGGAGGAGCCGCAGCCCGGACAGCGCGTGTTCCTACGAGGCATGATCCTTCCACGCAAACCTCCGTGAAGTTGAAGTTCACTACACTGGGGGGAAAAAAATACTACTCTATATTATCCAGAACGAAAAACAAACGTTTGCTTCTTGGGGCCGGTTGTGTGCACCGGAATTGTGTCCGGGTGGACACATTAAAATTCTTAAAGGTTCCGCTTTACAAACCAAAACTATATTTAGCTGGAAGGATATTTGAGGTATTAAAAATAATAACAATATTAATTATTATTATTACAAACAATAATAATTATAAATAATAAATAATATTTAATATAATTAGTACATTTCAGTATGCTCCTAAAAAAAGGCACAACGTTAACCTTAAAATTTATAGTGCCTTTTGTTCATCTGCATGTGAGTTCTGTATCTGCTAAGTTCGGGAAAAATATTCTGAAATATATTTATAAAGTTATTTTCTCAATCCCAAGTCCCTGTACAGCGCTGACATCTCACTAACACAGTCACCATAAGTTATCTGTTTTTTACATTTTCTTAGCATATCTATTCACAAAGAGTGGTATCTTCTCTTTTAATAACTCTAAATTTGTTTTGCGTTTTCAACTCAAAAATTCAAAAGCAACTTCAAAATGACAGTTTTGAGATTAGACCAATGTGGGAAAGCTAGATTTATTTTCTAATGATGTTTAACATGATTTTTTTTATATATAAAACATTTTTACTATTTGATTTATTCCTGATCATTTGAAAAGCTTAAGAAATACTATAAACATTAAATGTTTAAAAACTGTTTTTATCTTGTGCTGCACCCTTAAATTAGAGAGTTCCATTACATTACCTTAAGACAACAATACATCCATATTTATGATTTGCCATTTTCACAAATCGATACAATAGTTGGTTGTAAATAACTAGTTTAAATAATTTATTAGCAACTGAGAACACCCTTTATCACAATGGATATTTTTAGAAATGCACATCAGTAAAGTTTGAACATTAAAGTTAAAAACTTTACATGATCTCACCACCGATAACTGAGGTTGGAACTCAACTACTTAAAAAAAATCCCTTTTAACCTTGAATCCATCCCAAAGCACAATAAATTCCTTTAATGAAATGTAAGAAAAATGTTTGGATTATATTCAACCATAACAATAAACTGCAATTTCACACAGAAAGTAGAAGAGTGTTTAAAATGTTACTTTTATTTCAAAAAATAGAATACAGCAGTAATTTAATGATACAGTAATTCAGTATTTAACATTTCAGTTTCAAGAGGCTGATTAAAGTGCATTTGAAATTGGCAAATTATTTAAATCTTTAACATTTAGGACAGAAAAACATCCTTTACAGGTGTGTTGTTCAACAGTGTAGTAAAAGCTATTTTTCATTGGAAGAAAAAAAAGACATTATGAATCATTTTGTTTTGCCATCACGTACAGTATAATAAGAAAAAGAAAATTATATACTCGCATGAGGGCATTTAGATTGTTAAACAATTAGACACAGAAAATCTGAGCTTTTACTGTCAGATCAAGAAATTAATTTGTTTCAATTTTCTCATATTCATTTCTCAAAGTATCAACCTTGATGTAAAGCAGCTACAAAGACAGATCAAGTACCAAAGCCTTCTTAATGAAAAATTCTTTAAGAAGTAAAGTTAGGAAACAAACTCACACTAAAAGAAACACACATACTGCAAGAATAAAGTAAACTTAGGCAACTTTCTTAGGGACGGCAGACAAGGACATCAGGATACTTGGCTGCTCCTCGATGACGCGCACCAGTAAGTTGTCGATATACTGTTCCAGCTCTGATATCTTCCCCTGTTTCTCCAAGAGCTGGCTCTCCTGTTTCAACACCAGACAGATCAGTTCCTCCCTGGTCAGCTGGGAGTACGGTCCTGTCATCACAGTATCATCAGCCTGTGGAGGAGACGGTTGAGGCACTCGGTAAACGGATCAAAATATAAAACGTAGAGGCAAAAAAAGGGAAAGCTACCTTATTTTTAGCCTGCAGTTCGTAGCCGATTCCTGGAGATTTGGTATCTTCTTGAAAAGGTGAAGTAGAGGGCTGATCGGAAGGATGAAGAGGTTTCACTGGAAGAAGTCTATAGGAAAAAGAAAACAAAATAAACTTTAAAAGACAGTCTTGGTGTTCCAGCTGCTTGATTTTAAAGAATAAGTTATAAATGGCAACATGGATCCTAAAGGGTTCCACACTAAACAAAAATGATTAGTGATTCATTTATAATCAATTATGATGGCAAAAAAGAAGATGATATTTAATACATTTAGAAATAAATGAGCTAAATTAATGGTACTGGGCTCACCTGCGTGAACTTGGAGGTTTTTCTGGTGTTTTCATGTGCTGAGAGTCTTTGTTTGGACCATTGTTCACATGCATGTGACCTGCACCGTCACGTTGTTGGTCATTTGTGTCAGCTAATCCTTTATTTATGAGATCGTCTCCACCGCTGGC
Organism: Oryzias melastigma; assembly: GCF_002922805.2. Taxonomy (NCBI): domain Eukaryota; kingdom Metazoa; phylum Chordata; class Actinopteri; order Beloniformes; family Adrianichthyidae; genus Oryzias; species Oryzias melastigma. The sequence continues at coordinate 13,746,668 of NC_050523.1, read as the reverse complement.
ATCACTCTTAGCGGGCGGTGCAGGAGCACGAGCCATCTTGGAGGATTTGAGTTTTGCTCCATCTGCCGTCAGCGCTGGAGGCCAGCAAACAGGAGCAGAGACGGAGGAATCCTCTTGATCTGAGAGTTCATCCTCAAATGGGTTTAAGCCGTGAATAGGCAAAACTTGTTCTTTCTCAGTTGCACCCATTTGGGGAATTTTGCCGGCAGAAGAAATTGTTTTCAATTCAGACGAGTCTTTTGCAGCAGGTTGAGGTCTAGTCGGTGCAGGGCGTTTGCCATGTTTGGCTGTCAGGATTTCAGAGGTTGGAGTTGAGCTTTGCGTGTTTTTCGAGTCTGCCGGAGGCTTGTTCTGCAGAGGGATCTTTTTCATCAAGCGCGCAGAGACCACGTTGCCAGTTTTGACGTCACTCTCTGGGTTTAGCTTGTTAATTTGTGCCTGCTCAGCTACATCCTGCGCTTTCCATCTTTGGCTCCCATCTTGGTCACTTCCAGGAGGTCGAGGAGCTGGCCTCTTCTCCCTCTGAGTCCTAATCGGGTCCGTTTCTTCACAGGAAACGGGGCGGCTTCCTTCCGAAACCAGAGCCGGATCACATCTGGAAATGTGAAACAAAGCAAGCGTTTAATGAAAAGGAATCCAACAAAAGCAATGTGCAGACAAATGCAATTTAGCAGATTTGAAAGATGTTCAAAAAGAAAACAGTGAATCTTTGTGGGTTTGTTGTAGACCGAACAGAACGGGTGAATTCAGATGTGCTTATTTTCCTTCAAAAACATCATATTAAAGTAAAAGAGAAATTCCTACACTTGCTATTCTAGTCTTGGTTAGTCGAGCTCAACTGAAAAGCTTATTGCAATCAGCAAGAGTGTGCAACCATTTTCACATCTTATTAACATGATACCTAATATAATGAGGCAAGACAGTGCAACGAGCACAGTCCCTGCTGGCCCGGTTTCCAAACTCATACAAGCTTAAACACAAGCACAAAGCTGTTCAATATTAATGCTGGTGTCAGTTTAGGTAGCATTTAAAAGGAGAAGTGAATAGAAGAACTGCAGCAGATATCCGGAACAATCAGATAATCCTCGGTGCTCATGTAAATGAGGATTTTTAAATTATGTTTACTTCCTCTCTTGCAAGTCAGGATCCAAATCAACATTTACACCACATGTTAACCATTATGTCTTTTTGGAGTTTGTGGTTATTTACTAAACCACTTGAGAAAATAGTCTGATAATTACAGATTTTTGGGACAACTAAAGGGAGTCATTTTTCCATCTATTCCTACAAGCAAGATTAAGGTCAATGCCGGTTGTTGTGCAGGCATGAGATACCCAAAGAGTTTCCTGTTTCCAGCAGCTCAAACTGCAAATGTTCCCCTCTTATTTATCCTTAGGTTTTTGTTAAAAACTTCCAAGCAATCCAACTTAAAACAGTAAAATAAAACCATCAGAGGCACACATTTAGGAATTAAAGATATATTTTTAGAAGTAATTTATATTGACTGAACTCTATGGTAGAATCTACAATTATTACTCTAAAATCTGCTGTAGTTTGCAATATTCTTTAGATTTTGTGCATTTTCTTTTACTTTGAATTGATATAATATTTAGGTAATTGGTAAAATTAAACACACTTAATAAACAACCTATTTATTTTACTTAAAAAAAAACTGATGAAACAATTTGCATCCAATCTATTAGAGCAAACTTGTTTCAAAATTTTGAATAAAAATATCTCAAGTCAACAACTAAAATAAATAAATAAATAAAATAAATTTGAGTTAACTATGCTTAAAATAATTCTGCTTTTTATAATACCTTTGCAGTGCCAAAACGACATTTTGAAAAAAAAAAAAATTCTAAATTTTTGAAAAAAAAAAAGTTTTTTAAACGTTAATTAGATGTTTCTGTAACATTTTAGATAATGTGCTGCTCAACACTTAACTAAGATAGTTAATACATGTGATAAGACTTTAAGCAGTTTACACATATGGTCTCACTTTAGATGTTAATAATTCTGAGTATGTTAATAAACCTTATTTGACTTATTGTGCAAATAAATGTCTTGCTAACCCATATAAACACATGAATAATGTTTGTTAATTTGTTCATAAAGCTCGTTAAAAAAAAATCTTATTAAAAAGTGTTACTGATTTTTCAATTATATATACACATGAACAAATATTGTCTCCTCCTGGAAAAACCATAAGGTATTTTGTATGTAAACATACATGATGTTGCTGTAATAATTCTGTAGGCTCCTTCCTCATTTATTCTTTAGTTACCATAGTTAGATGTTAATTTTTGTACAAGCATTTAGGTACATTTAGTATTTTTTTAATAAATTGTAAACATTTCTACTGATTAAATAGTAATTTAAACAATTTAACTCTTGTATGAGACCCCTTGAAATAAAAAAATGATAGAAAAGAAAAACAAAACCTTCAGTTTTATGTCATAAGATGAATTTAGTGTCTATGTGACTGCTCTGAATACAAATATTGGGAGGAAGATACGGCTTCATGCTAACTGGTTTAGAACAATCAAGGTTCATTGTGTATGCAGATTAGTTGCAGTAAACGAACCTTTGATTTACAGTTTCCTCTTTGCCTCTTTGGTTCTGAGATTCAGAGGAAAAGTTGGGAGTTTCCTCATCAAATGGATTTGTAGAGATCAGTTCAGCAGCTCTTTGCGCCTCCTTCAGCTTCCTCTCCTCCTCTTCTTTCCTTAACTTCTCTTCTTCTTCAATCTTTTTCTGTTCCTCCAATCTCCTCAGCTGTGCCAACCTCTCATTTTCTTCCTTTTCCTTTCTAGCCTTCTCCGCATCCTCCCGTCTCCTCTTTTCCTCAATCCTTTCCTGCTCTT
>NC_050523.1:13734635-13737687 GCF_002922805.2 Oryzias melastigma | reverse complement strand
GTCATTGAGCACCCAAGTGTTTCTCTCTGGAAATACTGACCTTAGTCGACTTTCACTGTGTTTGTTTTTCAAAGATAAAAGAGGAATGTAAGGCCGAGGCTGGACCCAAACCTCAGGCAACAGCCCCGGCTGAGCTCACAGGAGGGACGACAAAAGGGAAGAATAAACCACTCCGAAAGTTCCTCACTTTGCAAACCAAATTCTGCTTTTATATCATAAAGAACGACTGCAAGGAAACTCCACAAAATGTATGAAATCCTCAGCAACTTCTTTCCAAGTGAGAAAATTGCCTTGTATCCTGGAATGAAGTCGCAATAAAAGCCAGTCAGACACAGAGCAGCAGAGGTCTGACATCTGCATGTTCAAACATTCAACACATGCCCCATGCAGTGCAGATTAGCCCCGTGGAACATCCCATTCTCAGAGCAAATAGAATTGGATATTAAACCACTGAAGGAGATAGAACAGGATGAGAAGTTGTTAAAACCCTTAAATCAGATCTCATTTCATGCATTGAAGTGTTACATTTCATTTTAGTCCCCTTTAGCAGTCCACAGGAGTTATTTAATGAAGAATTTTCCACAATGCACAAGAATAACAGAATGTAAGAACTCAATTGTATTAAAAATAAATAAATCCTGCTTTGCTGCTGTCTAATCCAAGACACAAACAAGCCAAAAAGGAGCAAAAACATGTTTGTTTGTGTGTTTGGATTAACATTTCTGACTGTGAATAATGCTAACCACGTGCAGGGAAATCAAAGAAAGGAACCGTTTAGCAAAAACAAACGGCGATGGAGGAATTGTTCGTCAAATCTTAACATTTTTCTACACAAAGGAATCGTGTGAATCTGCTAATTGTGAAAGTGTTGCACCAGCACTCCCTGAAAATCCTGATTAGTGTATATATATTACAAAAATAATCTTAAATGACATGGGTGTGAATGCATTTTAAACAAAAGATCAGCTCATTTGGTTCCAACGTCAGAGCAGCTGACGTTACAGGGAATTCTCTCTTGGCCCGCTGAGTGAAAGTGAATATTCTGACGCGCCGTGTTAATGCTTCTTGGCATCTCAAAGATCCCCAGCAAACAAATCTCTTAAGCTGAGCTGGTGTGAGGGGAAACATTCAAAGGTCAAACCTACCAGAGCAGGTCAGAGCAGTGAAGCGTGGCTGGAGGAGCTCACATACCTCAGAAAAGCTTTAGCATTATTTACTTGCAGGTAAAAGCATTGAGTTTGGCTTTTTAAGTGAGTGACGGAACCAGTTTAGGGTGAGGAAGTCACATACTTTCTCCCTAAAATAGGAACTAATGAGTAAAACCTTGTGTTGCATTAGTGCTTCCAGGAGTCAAAAGGTCACACACACCTTTAAATGGAGGAATGAGATCATTTAGATTATTTTAACTTATATCTCCTACTTCTGGAGATGGGAGCTACTCTTTATTGATGTTAGGACTCACTCAGTCTTGCTGCGGGTGGTGTCTTCGCTCAGCTGCGGCAGGTTGATGACAGCCTGACCCAGCAGCTTGTCCGGGCCCACCAGAGCCCGGTGTAGAACCTGGACCTGCAGCGTGCTGCGCTCAGATCCTCCTCCTCCTCCTCCTCCTCGCACTTGCAGCGGCGGCAGGTCGAAGGTGGCCTCCTCCTTCCACACCGGAGTGACGCTCTTCTCCACCACGGACGTCTGGAACTTCTCCTTGCCCACTTGGAGCAGCGCGTACGCATCGTTGGTGCCGCTCTTGCCCTTCACCCGGAGGCCCCGGGCTTGGAGCGCGGTCACCTGCACGCTGGTGGGACACCACTGCTGGTCCGCCAGCGACATGCTCAGCTGTCAGCGAGTTCGAACCCCGAGCAGACCGCTGGAGCGCAGCGTCGGCTCCGAGGAACAACACAGAAACTTTACTCGATCAACTTCAGCGGCCAGCTGACTGGGCGTGGCTTCACACAAAAGGGGAAATGGGGCGTGGTCCAGACAGGACACGCCCCTCAAAGCTGACAGGTAGATTATTTCCAGCTGACGTTTACTTTCAGATCAGCTGGGAGCATTTAGTCCCTGATGAGTCCTCTCAGTTTGTTTGTTGTTGTTTGTGTCACTCCACCCCTCATCTGCTCAATTTATGAATAATTAATAAAGCTGTAAAAATAATGTAGACTTTTACTGAAACTGCTGCCTCCTTTATGTGCTTTAGAAAAAAAATGATTAAGATGAAGTTGAGTGGGATTGACTTTATTACCTGTGTAATCAAACTGCTGTGATACAAACAGAAAAATGTCAGAATGTCCCACAGGCAGACTGCTGTGTTTGAACAGTGACTCCTGCTGTTTGAAGAGGGAAAGAAAATCCACAGAAATGGTCATTTGAAAACATGGATTCACATGCAGTCATGATCAGGAACAAACATTCCTGATGAGACAGTTTAATCTCACTTTCTCTGGTTCACAGTGTGCAGTGAAGGCTGAAGCAGAAGACAAATATAGGACCTTGAGCCACTTATCACTCAGCGAGCTGACGTCTTCAGACCTTAAAGCTCACAACTACTGGATCCCAACACTGGATTAGAGGGTTTCTGTTCAAGTGGCTTGATTACAGAAGATCACACAACAGACCCATCATCTTTTCTCCTTTACAACATGAGTAACCCTAAAAAATTCAACAGATTAATCATTCATATTATCATAAAAGAGAAAATAATAATGACTTTTGTTTTTGATTAATCCTCCTCTTGAGTTTCATCTTTACAACATATTTCCTCCGTTTGTATTTGATGTTCCCCCAAAAGAACGCTGCTGTAAAGTCTCTGCTGCTCCTCTCTGAAGGCATCTTTCACTTTTGTCCTTTTTAGGCCACCATCCCTGAGACACAATAAGGGAAAACACAAGATCAACTCTGACATCCTGAATAACAACAAGCAGGGAGCAATGGGAGGACTGCAAAAGGTGTCAAATTAAACAAAATAGTTGGTTGTTACTTAAATTTCCCTTTGAAACATACATTAATAGAATACTGGCACAATTGGGGCCTAAAGTTTAGACAAAAAATGTCATAAAAC
>NC_050523.1:13674260-13734263 GCF_002922805.2 Oryzias melastigma | reverse complement strand
CGTTTGTATTTGATGGTCCCCCAAAAGAACGCTGCTGTAAAGTCTCTGCTGCTCCTCTCTAAAGGCATCTTTCACTTTTGTCCTTTTTAGGCCACCATCCCTGAGACATAACAGGGGAAAACACAAGATCAACTCTGACATCCTGAATAAAAACAAGCATGGAGCAATGAGAGGACTGCAAAAGGTGTCAAATTAAACAAAATAGTTGGTTGTTACTTAAATTTCCCCTTTGAAACATAATTAATAGAATACTGGCACAATTGGGGCCTAAAGTTTAGACAAAAAATGTCATAAAACTATTTTTTTTCACAATTTAACATTGTGTCAAAATGTTTTCTATTTTGTGTCAGTTTTATTACCCATTTTTGTAGCCAAAATTATAAAATTATATTTTAAAAAGCTTATAGGTGATTTTCAGGCATTCAATTTTTCCTAACTTTACTTGATATAAACCAATAAAAGTAAGGACATGTCTGTCAGTGTTTTGTGAGGCCCACATCCAAACAAAAGCTTTATTGTATAAAATTATTAAAATAAATCAAAGCAAAATGATTTATCCTTGACCACGAATTTACGATAACTAGAGAGTTCAGTTTCATTCAAAATTCAAGAACTCTGCAAATCAGACGGTTCTTCACATTAGACCAAAGAACAGCTTCAATGATCAACACACTTTGTGCAAAAAAAAAAAAAAATCGTGACACCAGTAATGAGAGACCTTGACAAGATACTTGCTGAAACCTTCAAGAGTTCAAGAGTAGAAAAGTTACAGGGCCATGAAAGAAAGCCACTCTTTAAACACAAACATAAAAAATGTGTTTGCCTTACAACACTTTTCAAACTGTAAAGCATGGGGGTGGCAACATCATGGTGCAGGGGTACAAGTCATTGTATTCAAAAGTACCTCTAAAAGATTATTATTTTAATACAGAAGCTACAAAAGTAAAAATATGAATAAATGTGTTTTCTAGTCAGAAGATGATGAAAAAGTAGAGACAACATTCAAATTGCCATGACAACATTATGGCTCCAATCTTAATATATTTACTGTTTTGGGGTGTGTGATACGTTTGCAAAAGTGGTTAATTATTTAGTTTTAAGACAAATATTGTTTAATGAACTTGTGAAACCAAAATATTTTAGATCAATGGCCTTGTTCGGGATGTCAGTGATTTCTACAAAAATGTATTTATATATATTTAATTCAGTTGGACACTTTGGAAATGAAACCCTTTAAAATCTTAATCTTAAAAAAGGAAACAAACAAACAAAATCAGGACAAAGTGCACACAGAAAAGCTGGTCATGTAAGGATTTGTCTACACATCAAAACACTACAAAAACTACAAGTACCCACCACGTGAGATCCGCTAATCCTGCTTCAGCGGCTATGGCTGCCTTGACTCTTTTTGCAAACTGCGCTGCATCCTCTCCTTCCTGAACAAAAACAAGCAAACAAAAGCAGAATGGAGCATGACTGCTCAACTATAAATAGACTAAAAAAACTGTTTTATGCACATCTTTTGGCAGCTTTAATGAACAAATATGTGTTTCAAGTTAGTGCCAGCTTTAGTGCAGATGCTATTTTTGTCTGTGTTAAAGTATGAGAATAAGTCGGACATGTTTCACTCTTATGTTCTTTTTTGGTACACATGCTTGTTTTTGGTTTAATTTTTTAAAAATAAGGCTTGCAAATGATTAATTTAACAAAAAACACTCATATAAGTTTATCAACTAAAGAAACAAGACATACAAAATGACCTTGATGGATTTTTTTTTAACTCCAAAGTCAGTTGTTTTGTAACTACACAGAAATCCTGTTTATTAAATTTGATATGATCACGGATCAGGAAAGCCTCTTTTAAAGGAGACTATATCCTATCAACTCATAAAAATAACAGTTTTTCAAGTGATTTAATCAGTTTTTTTATGTTCACACGCCTTAAAACATTTCTAGTAATAATTATGACGGTTTTTCACCTCTCTTTTCATTGGGGGCAGGTACCAGACGCTGCAGACTAGCGCCCAGCTGCTCATTATTCTCAGAAGGTGGCGCACCAAACCAAACTTACTGCTGTTCCAGTAAGCATCTCCAAAGCGAACGTCATACTGAGAGACAAGAGGATGCAGAAGGCGTGAGCTGCAGCTGTGAGTGACGTGAAAACTCATCAGGCGGGAAGGAGAACCCTACCTTAATAGCTACTGGAAAGATGGTGCACCCGATTTCAAAGCTGCCCTTCTTGAACATCATAACTGATGTGTTGTTGACACATGTGCCTGTAAAAGGAAGACTAGAATCGCAAATATGCAAAAAGGATAATGATTTGTCTGAGAGATTTTTTTTAGGATTTAGTTAATGTTTCTTTACAAAAGAAAAAATCTTGGTTTAACTTTCTGTTTATCACAGATTAAAACCCAGGGAATTAAATGCTGATTTTTTTTTCTGCTTTGCTAGTTTGAAACAGGGATAAGGCATTTTTTAAATCGCTTTAGTGAGTTCTTTAATTAGCTCATCTTATACAAACCTTCAGGGAAGATGAGGATGGGTTGTTTGGTTTTATCAGCAGCATGATCGCAAAGCCTGAGAAGATAAATTAGGGCAAATTAAAAAAAAAAAAAAGAGCAGAATTCTTTACTAACTGGGATCAATTACTTAAATATTTACCTAAGTTATAATTATCAAAACCTCGTTATAATAATGTGTTTTAAATTTAACAAATCTTGTAATTACTGTTGCCTGACAAATGTCAATATGCAATGTCACCTTTTGGCCACTAGATGTCGGTCTTTGACCTCTGCTCTTTCAAACCATATGTGAGGTGAGGATTTAACCATCGCTTTTTGGATCATTCCCAGCAGACCTCTGTGCACCTGACCCACCTAAAAGAAAACTGGAATTCAGATAGAATAAAATGTACCAACAATCACTTTTTCTATTGTTTAAGTGTCACTTCTTCACACAGGCAGGAGGATTTACCAAAGAGTAGCAGCGATCGTTCGCCAGGATGATCACATCCAGGGGTGTTGTGTGATTGGCCACGCAGATGCTGCCATTCTTTGGTCTGTTTTCACTGTGGTTACAGAAAAAGAAAATAAAAAGTTGAAAATTAACACTCTTTACCAGCAGGGCAATCATATTCTGAATGTGGGGGTTGGCTGGACACCATATTTTTGGAATATTATTATTGGAAGATATATGGTAAACCAAAACTTACAAAAAAGAAACTGAGTAAATGTCTGTTAAAAAAATAAATAAAGACAGCATGTACATAAATCACAAAATTATCTATTTTTTAAATAAGTAATCTGCACATGAAGGGCCTCAGTTTGGCTCACTGGTTATTCCAAACTTAAATCTCGGATAAGTGAGTCTTTTTAACAGGAAATAAATCTTGTTTTATTGTTTTTTTTTAAACCTAGTGTGCATTAAACACATGTAATGAAATTAAAAACCCACTTTAACGAAAATGATGTTGTTTTTTTGTTTGTTAACATGCTCTTGTAACAGTTTTCTCATGATGGAGGACATAAGTGAAGAATTTTAAGTTAAAAATTGAATTTTGGAGTATATTATTTGTATGGCTGGATAGCTCCAACTTTGATAGCAATTTTTGTTGCACAACTTATTTTAGTTTTGCGTTGTGAGGGGCTATAAGCTAGCGGGAGAGAGTGTAAACAAGGGGATGATGGGAAATAAAGGCAGAAACAGTCCCGACCATAACTCAGAGGCAAATTTCTCATTAAATTCTGCTGCGTTGCAGAAACTATATCATAGAAAACAACTTTTTTGAGGCTAAAAATTGTATAATTATAATTAAAGGACCACTTGGAAGGATTTTGCAATAGCTCAAAAGAAAGTGCGTCTTTAAAACCTAGTTTTTGGCCGCAGTGTTTGTCAAATTCCAGATTTTATCAGTTTTTCCCCCAAAACAGCAGATATTTCTCACTATCCATCATACCTGTTGTGATAGGTGATGAATGCTGTGAGAGATTTAACACAAAAGCGATATCCCATCAAATGCACCTTCTCTCCAAGAAAGGATCTTAACCTGCAAAGCGTCGCAAGGATCATTTGAGTTTGACAAACACCGACACACAAGAGCTCCTATCAGTTGATCTGAGATCCTCGTTACAGCAATACCACTCAGTTGCATTCCTCAAGCGTGACAAGAACTGGCAAAAACTCACTTTGCATTAGGTAAAAATCCCACTGAGGTGCTCAGAACCACAAACAGGAAAATTCCTGTTACTGCTAGAATTACTCTGCAGAAAAAACAGAAAAACACTGTTAATATATGATGAGTAATACACATTTTTTTATTAATAAAAAATGAAAAATATATATATTTTTAAAGTCTAAGCTTTATTCTGATCTAACCTGAGAGGCAGCAGGATGCCATAGCGGATGAGTACACCCAGACCCCACAGGAGTGTTAGCCTCAGACCTCTGTGAGGGAAACGGCAGATGCTGCGAGTGAGCAGGTTCCAGGACTCTACTTCCTGGGCTGAGAAGCATTTGGTCACCTCGTCATCCACAATGCTCTCCACTCCTTTCTGGCAGAAGTAAATGACGTCAGCCAGGTCAAACTGTGGCTCCGAACGCCGACTGTGAGCTGAACTCCGGAGCTCCTGCATGTTTTCCTGCACTGACAGTAGTTCACTTTTGGGTAGGATGCCTTCAGTGAAATGCGGGAGGAGAAATGGGGTAAACATGAATAGAAAATAAGGCACAAATATAGAAAAATAACATACGTACCTTTGGTATGTGGTTTAAAGAGCTGCTGGTTCTTTAGCTTTGCTCTCAATTCCATTTGTGAAGTTGTCCACTAAGTTCAGATCAAACAGCAGAGTCACTCATCATACAGTCACTCTATGAAAATGACATGTTATGGCCTCCTTCAAACACATAAACCCACTCTTTGAGATTTTTGGCAGCTTAAAACTTAAAACAGAGCAGAAGTGATGTGATAAAAGTGACAGATTTGGGTAACATGTTCCCTCTGCTGCAGACTGGGTTGGTGGAGCATGTGTTTTGCAGCTGAGCAACAATTTTGGCTTCAACTTCACAATGTTAGTCCAAGCATACAAAATCTGTTTTTGCTGCAGTTTTGTCCTTCAAAAAAATCTACCTTCAAGGATGTAATATAAAAGTCTCTGGTTATGAAATGATAATAAATGGAAAATCTCAGAAGTAAGAATCACTCATTAAAAACATATTCTAAGACTGAGACTTGTGTACAATTAGAAAGCAGATGCAACCTCTACAACTGACTCACAATAACATATACTATCATAGTTATTAGTAATAATTACACTTTTGAACCTTGTTACTTGTTATGACTTTTGGTGATGTTTTTAGTAAAGAAAAGCAAAAACACAACATTTTCTGACATGTACAAATCTAATTTTTTAAGCTTTTAAGGTTTGTTTGTACAGGAAATCTCTATTTTTTTCTATTTTTCTAAACCCGATTTTTCCCTTTTGGGGTCACAGGTCTGCTGGAGCTCTGCTGGGAAGAACATGCAAACTCCACACACAAAGGTGATCTGGAGTGTTACGATATCTTTAAAAATATCATTTATTTATTTTTAGGTAAGTTTAAGAAAGTAGGCGACATACACCTAAATTCACTTATTTTTTTACATACTTTAGAAACTATTAAAACTTAATTGAAACATTTTTAAAAAAGTATAACTTACATATTTTTGTTGATTGTTGTCAGAGTTTTTGACTTAAGATATTTATGCATGGATTCTTTAGAGATAACCTTAAACTGACCACTACTGTGGCAGCTGTACGCGGCTTTTTGCTTGATGCAATAGGCCAAAAAGATTACAAGAACAGATTTTGAAATTTAACCTTTTTGCTATTTTATAGCCTAAAAGCTTGTTATTTTATATTTAATCTACAAGGCTACTGATTTGGAAGCTTTGAGTTGGCCTAATTCTGAAATTGACCTCATGTAACCCTTCAATCTTTGTGAAACTACAAATACAAACACTGAATAACTTTGAAAAAAAAGGTATAGCTGAAAGTATGTGTTCAGATTCCGATGCACTCATCTAACAAGTCTCCACTATCATCAGAATATCGGATCAAACTCCTACTGCTGAAGGATGCTGTCTTCCTGGGGCTCCAACCCCAAAGATTAAACCCCTGAGGTGAGGGTTGATGCATCAAACCCTAAACCTAAGTTGTTTTTTTATGTTAAGGAAGCAGAATCTGAAAGTGCTGTTACATTAATAAAAATATGGCAGATGTCTTTTTTATACGATTCTTGAATCATCCGATTCCAGACTCTCACCTCAAAAAGCCTGCACAGTGTCCTGATGTAGAACCCATGGATCCCCAGGGAGACTCCGAGCACAGCTGGCACGATTATGATGACAAACAGGAGAGTAAACCAGACAGCGAAAGCGACGCCAAGACACCTGCAGAGCAGGTTGTAAGCAGAGAGTGCAAACTGGAGCATGTTGGCAGCAGCAGCCACAGCCTGGAGTCGCAAGGCTGCATGTCATGGAGGGACTTCGAGGCCCCGCAGCTCCAAGAAGCTCTTCTGATCTGCTTTGAAGTTACAGTTACTGAAAAACAATGAAGAGTCATTCATCTGAAATAGCATCACTTAAAATTTAATAGATTTAAATAATGTATTTTAAACATTTTAGTTGCTTAGACTCACAGCTATCAAAGAAAGAATCATCTACTAACCACAGCTGACTCCTGAGTTTGTGAAGTTGAGGAAATGAGACTCAACGCTTCATCCGGAAAGTTCCTTCTTCAGTGTGTGAATGTCCACCACCGGGTCCGGCTTTGTAGGGTATTAGTGACATGCCACAGGCAAAGTTGCACTGGATCACCATGACTACAGGTGGCCAATGAGAGCGTCCGTCTTTGCGCTGTGGGCTGGAAATGAACTTAAATCTGATTAGTGTTGATCTCACAGAAAGTCGGTCTGTTGAAACTGTGAGTTGAGAAAAAGAGTTGTTTTGTTTGAACTTTTTAAAGTCTGGAAAACTTATTTTTTTAATAAAAAAATAAAATTTACTACCAAACTTCCAAAGAATAAAATAGCTAAAAGAAAGTTGAGAAACTAAATGTGTGACATCCTGCTGTCCACTTTTAGCCCAAAAATCTTGCTCCATATCACAGTAACACCTCAGCATCATGATCCCAGATGATCACATTTATAACTATTTGTTTCCATTTTCTTGCTGTCTGTACTGAACATTTAAAAAGTGACCTCAATAATGTGTAATAACAATAGAGGTTTTTTAGTTTTTTAGTCTTATCTGACAGGACTGTGTTTCTGATGTTTTTAACATGTTAGTGTGGCCTTTTTCTCATAATTAAGGACATATATAAAGTAAATTATTGAATTATTGAAGTCTTGCTATATCATCATAATTAAAAGACAACTGGGGATGATTTTACAACAGATCAAAGGATGATCAGAGTGGAACTTTAAGCTATTTTATGTACTTTCTTGGATTCTCTTATTAAAAGATTATATTGCATGTGTTTTATGTAGCTTATAATTACCAAATGCAATGTAAAGTTTATTTATGATATGCATCTTTGAAAGTGGACAAGTCAAGAAGGAAAATTCAAATGACAGATGATGTCAAATGAAATGAAGGACCAAGCAGAGGAATGCAATCTTAAAATCTGGTGGACATCACATTTTTGGTTATATTTTTTTATAAGTAAGGTTTGATTGATTGATTAATATTTTCACAGTAGTTTATTTTGCTTAAATGGGGCCTGTCAAAGAAAAATAAAAAAGGCTTGGGTCTTAAGAGGTTAAGGACGTTATGTAGTCGGGAATGAGGAAAGTGCAAATCCAGTCAACAAAAAATGACTTGTTTTCCCAAACTACCCCACCAAAGGGCAAGTAAAGCATGATGGGAAAGTGGGCTTTAGACTATCCGAAGTGACAGATTAAGGTTTGTAGCTACAGAATAGAGCCAGAAAAAGGGGACAGATCATGGAGAGACTTTTTTTCCCCCTAAAAGTCAATTTAAAAGCATGACTGGAGAGCTTGTTACTTCAGTCGGATGGAGGCAAAAACACATGTCAACAAGACAATGAACCACAAATGAATCTGCTGTAGCTCCTGTAAAGCAGCACATTAGTCTTTGCAATGCAAATCTATTATTAGAACAACTGTTGATGCAAATATGCTTCTGAAATGATGGGTTCTGATATTATAATCAATTTAAAACAAAGGAAGTTTGTTGATATCATGTTTGGTAAAACTACAGAGGAGATCAACATTCATGATGTAATTAGCTGTATTTTATTTGGACTTTATACAACCGGTCAAGTGGGGATGTGGAGAGATAATCTTTTTTTTTAGTATTTTGTGTATGATTGCCAAATGTGATGTAATCTTTTGTCCACGAGGCGCAGGTTTGGAGGTCAGTGACCTGAGTTACGCCATCAAGTTAAGGATTGGAGAGAATGGATATTTAACTTGTCTATAGACTTTATCAAAAAGTCATTATTTTCACAGCTTTGTACATTAATTATGTTACATTTTAAGGTCATACTTCCTGCTGTACTTGATTTATAGTTTTTACTAGTTTTGTCATTTTTTTGTTACAGAACAGGACAAAATACACATCATTTTTCTCAAGTTAAAATAAAAACTTTATTTGAATACAATCTGCTACAAATTGCAGTTTTCTTCTGGCATGCATAGTTTCACATAGTTAAGACACATATAAATCGTAAAGTAAGATTTCCCTTTTGGAGAAAGATCTTGACGTCAGAGCATGCATGTACCTCTGCTTCTCCCCACAAACAGTCTCATAGTGATTTGCCTCTGTGACTCCCTCTTAACAGATTTAGATCCATATGGTGTTTTAGAAAACTGTCTTTGGCTTTTTTTTCTTTTTTTTTAAAGAAGCATCGTACTGCTTCCTTACACATAAACTGGGAATAGAGATCAGACTGTTGGGAGGAGAGCAATGACACTTATTGATCAGTTTATTTTGAGGTATTAAAGCTGAAAATGTCACTTTCACGCACATTAAAAAACATTTTCAGACAAGAGACCCACAAAATCATGTTTGATAGAAATGAAGATGATTGATTTCTAAATGGATCACTCCATTGATCATAAAATATAGAAAAATCTCAAGGTGTGTTACATCGTCCTCTAGAGCTTCAAAATTAATAGTAAAATTTATAATTAATTTATAGTTGATGACAGTAGCAAAGATGAAAACATGTCCAGTGGGAGTTTTATGTACAACAGAACGTACACGTGTGACACTAAGATAAACACGGATATTTGTTTAGAGAACAGAAAGGTGCTACTTTACACCAAAGAGATGCTGACTTCAAGTCTCTATGACATTATTTATGAGGAAAGACAAGCTATGCACAACCAAATAACATGAAATATTTCCATATTGCCATTTATATTTGTGCTTTTTCCAACCTCTCTGAAAATAAATAGGAAAACACTTTAATTTATGATTTAATTTTACTGACAGCAGCTGTGGGTGTTCCACCACCCTTTAACCAGAGGGTTAAAACACACACAAAAAAGCTTATTTTTAAGAAATTTCATTTCATAAATTTGAATGCAAAAGTTACTGTTATTTTCTGAAAACATCAGCAGCAGCGTGTTGTTTACAGTGATTCTCTTGACTGCGATTGGTCAGCCAGTGTGCTTCAGTATGGCAGTTTGAGGGCAAAAGTGATATGTCATCATACTCATTGACAGTTCCACACAAATCCATCAGGATTCCGAGCTCCCTCCCGTTTCTTGAATTCCACACGAGACTCCGGAATGCATTGCAGTGTTTTCTTCCTCTCACGGAGACTCACCGAGACATCATCCGCACAAATTCTGTGAATCAAAGACACGACAGACACTTTTTATTTGACGTCTTAGGAGGTTTATAACTGAAAAGTGCAGTCCAAATACAAACAATACTATGTGGTAAATATGTGTTTTCATATGACGAGGTTATTGGTAATTTTTCCTCATTCGACACATTTATGAATCTCTAAAGATGTGTGAATCTTCAAAGGGATCCCATATAAAGTTTTCCTTTAGGAATCAGAGAAGTAATTTAAATTTTTATTTAAAAAAAAAAACAATCCTCAACAATCGACTCTTGAAAAATGAGGTTGTTGCTAGTCTTTGCTAAAAAATGTAATGGTTTGTAACTACAATCAAGAAGAGATATACATTAGAAATATTATTATTATTATTATTCATTATTATTCATAGTATATTTTTAATATTGATGCTGCCATTAATATAATATAATATAATATAATATAATATAATATAATATAATATAATATAATATAATATAATATAATATAATATAATATAATATAATTTTTTTTTCTTATTACAAGTGTTTACCAAAACATTATCAGTTTTTTCAGTTTACAAGGCATTTAATATTATTTTCTGTCACTCAGAAGAACTTTGAAACTGTACAAAAAATGTTAAATGGAAATTAAACAAGAAAAACTCACAATTCTTCTTTTAAACATTAAGCAGAAAATTAAAACAAAAGGAATGCTTCAAAACTAGCTATGCTGCAACAAAATCCTTTTTTTTGTTCCTGTTTTTACTGCAACCTAAAACCCTTATGCTTAACAGTGTTTATGTTCTTTGATTTACTGTAATTTTTAAGTGTTAACACAATCAACGTAATTCCAGTAGTTTCTGGAGGAGAAAAGCACCTCGTGCCGCTCTTGTCCTTCTGAATCTGCTCGAATGCTGTTAATCGTGCTAACGGTTAAAAAGTTAGTTTGTTAAAGATTTTGTTTGTAAGCGTCACTGTCGACGCCTTGGGTGTTAAAGGGTTAAACTCTCTACAATTCATGTTCTATCCAAAATGTCTTTTTTTCCTATTCATTTTTAATAATGTCCCCTATTTTTTCAGGAGCTGCACATAAAGCAGCACATGTACAAACTTTAATGTTCCCATAAATGCAGCAGCATGTGTCAGAAAACCCAAACGTTCTTAATATTTTTATCCCTTGCAGCCTGTGTGCATCTTTTCTCAGCAGGTAATTTTTGACTTGACATAATCCCTTGGCACACAGATAATCTGACAGACATTCCTTCATCCCCTCACCTCCATAACAGCATGGAAATGTGACGTAAGGCAAAGACGTGCTGGGATTTGAATGTGTATTAATCTGTAAGTGTCTCAGACACAAACATTGGGGGAATGAAAACCACCTAAATAGGACTAATCGTGTCAAACAAACTGGTGTCACGGTGTGTTTTGGTTTGTGGAATGATTTTGAATCCTTTTGCCTTCAAAGTCTACGTGTCCGTCTCCATTTAGGTCGATGTCTCGCAGAATCTCCTCCAGATCCCTGTGTCCGACCTGAGAAGTAGAGAGGAAGGTGTGAACGTCTGATGGTCGGAGGGAGACGGCATTTACAAGTGAAGAGCACGGGCTCAAATCAGATGGACAGTGATTGATGGACTGCCTCAGGGAGGACGGCAGACTCCTCCAGCCACTCGGTACCTGCTGTCCTAGAAGCTTTTTCATCGCCTCTCGAAGTTCTGCTGTGCTGATCTGGCCGTCTCCATTAGTGTCAAACTGAAAATGACCAAGAAAAAAAAAATTATCCTGACATGAATCACGATGTGGCCCATGCTATTTCTAGCACCATTAGGCTGCCAAAAATATCAGTAGAAGATATTTTATTGTCAGCTTTTCTTCACTCGGCTATTAATATTTCCCTACCTCCTTAAAAGCGTCCCTCAGTTCCTTCACACCAATCATGTCGGCTGTTTCGGCCAAAAGTTTGGGTCCCATAAGTTCAACAAAGTCCTCAAAGTCAACATGTCCTCCTACTGGTATAAAAAAGCAAGAATTAATCTCTTTTGTATTTTAAACAGATTATATCATAAAGTCCCACTCTAAACATCTTTTGATCTTTTTTTAAAGTGTTCCCAGGGGTCTTTTAACTATGATTATGACGTTTTTTAAGAAAAATGGGTCACCACAACAACTCCACAGACCTTCAGGCCTATGTCTGGCAGGACAGAAGAGACCCGCCATGGTCCTTAATACCTTAAATGGCCGTCCTCACTAAGTCTATGTCTTGAGTGAACAGTGTTTCCCAAAAATGTCCAAATGAGAAGAAAAAAGTGGTAAATATTTACAGTTCATGTTGATCTGCTGGCTCAGTTCTATCAGCTCCATCTCTGTTGGCATGTAGCCCATCGTCCTCATGCAGTTCCCCAGGTCTTTGCAGCCAATGAACCCGTCTTTGTCTTTGTCGAACTCCTTGAACGCCTCACGCAGCTCTGGGGGAAAAACATGATCAAATTAATCGCAAAAATGTCCTTTTGTGCATGTTTGTGTGTGTCATCAAATATATCCCAACATACCATCCAGTTCCTCTGGCCTCAGCTCTCGATCCTGTGAAGGACCAGAGCACAAGGTCAGCGTTCACAGTCTGCTGACTTCTTAAAAGACAATGCCAAGATCCAGCCTTCCTTAAACAGCGTGACACTGTGAAGGATGGAACAGCAACTTCCAGTTCATGCCAACCACTTTCAGTCGCTTCCAACTAGAGAGGAAGAGCTCGTCAGCGAGAACACACGGTGAAGAAGACATGCTGAGTGCTGGCTGTGATATCCACAAATCTGTGATGTGTTTGGCATATGGGTGAACAGAAATTTGTTATCAGTTCTAACAAAGAATCTACATGCTTGCATTTGAATTCTCAAAAGGGGAGAAATTATAATTTTAGCTTCCTTGTGCGTCCTCTGTGATCCGTTTCGCTGAATTACATGATTCAGTCCCTGCTTATCGAGGAATGCCAGCTGATTCAATTCATGAGGATTTTTAAAAGAGACAAAAAGTCGGTTTTCTGAGGAGCACAGTCATCATTTTAGGAGCTTTTTTTGGCTTGTTTGAAGCTCACCTCATTAGGTCTTTTTGCCACAACCGTTATGTAACATCTTCAGAGACACAGAACACTCCTTCCAAAAAGATTTCCTCTTTCTAAGCACCGCAACTTTTCACATTTCCTAAAATCTTGCAATAAAGGATCATTTTGGGGGCTAATTCTGCATGAACCCCTAGATGCACTGATCTCTCTTGGCATGCATGCACATATTTTCTGAACTTACGTACAGCCTGCCGGCTCTCAGCGAAGCCCTTGCGTAGAAAGATGCACGCAGGCCCCAATACGTTGTGCATGTTGGCTCCGTTCTGGGCCAGGGCTACTAGTGGCTCAAGATAGGCCCCCCCAGATCCCCCCTCATCACAGGAATGCACTGCTTTGTAGTTCTTCTTCTTGTCCTGGAGCAGCATCCAGGGTGAGAGGTCAGATGTGGGAGTAAAGGGCAAAGACAGGGGTAGAAACTGTGACTCAGCTTGTTGAGGCATGGTTTCACCAAGGAGCCAGCATGGAGTTGGGAGGGAGAAGATGCGTGCAGATGTATTCATATTGATGACAGACGCTGGTCTGTCAGTCATTACACAGGTTTACAGAGACAAGAGGGGGTAGAAGAGCTAAGTCAACCGGATGTATCAACCAATATCAGGACACAGCAACTGATGCCATCTATCATCACCGCCTTGATCTATGATACTTTTCTTATCAGGGCACATATCTGTTGATCTTATAACTTAAATGTCTAATTGATCAACCCATTCAGACTAGATTGAGTAAAAAAATGATTAATTTTGCAAAAATACTTCCAGTGACGGTCTGATTTACTGCAACTGATTCCAGTAGAAAGTGGATAAACGTATTCTTAGTGTTAGTTTCATAAGACTGTTGAAATGTTTTTCATTTAATGTACCAATTTTCACAGAATTTCCTAAGATTTCCAAATTGAGATAAGGGAATCCAAGAGAATTTACCTGATTGTTAATTTGTGAAAAAAGCTTTATCATAGTTTTAAATGACATTTCTTTACCGAGTTTCACCAAAAAAAGAACACATTTTGCCAATACTCTGTAAACTTAACCTAATGTTATCTGCAAAATGAATTACCAGTTAATTCAGCTATACAATTATAATACCTAATTATGCAAGAGTACGTTTTTTTATTATTATTATTCTAGTTATTCTAATTGCTGGAAAAGCTAATGGTTAATTAAAATCAGCAAGAATCACTGCTTGCTAGTAGACCAAAAACATTCCTGTAGCTAAAGTCAAACCTTTAAATATCTGAATGAGATATTTGTATGCACAAATACACTTACAACTTTAATTATTTCTTTGAAATCTTCAAATATTTCTGTCACTGCTTATCCACAGGACAATTTCGCAGTTGCTTTAAATCTTCCTGACATGAGCCTTCCATTTTATGCAATACCGTTAGCAATTTGCATGCACAGCATAAGATTTTGAACGTGCACTTCAGTTAGTGTTGCACAAATAACCTCCACACTCCATCTGTTCCAATGCCAGTTCGTGCATTCCTCCAGTTCTAGCTGCAGAAACGGATGCCCATCGGGCAATCTGAGCAAGTGATGCATGGAGCAGTGCTGTCCACGGTGAAACCGTGCCAGAAAAGTAGTATGAAGCCTCATGTTAATAGTTATATAATGTGAAAGAAGCACGCTGATGGAGTTGGAATGACTGGGGTCAAGTAAGAACTTTTGCAGCACTCCAAACCCTTTTTGAACAGATGGCATCAACAGTTGCTTGTCATATTGAGCTTCCTCAAGGATGTGCAGCTGCTGATGTGAAGGAGAGGATGTTTGCGGGGCTGTGCGGCGCTTGTTCAGATGTTTGCTGATGTGAGGACGGCAGAGATTCACTGCCAAAGTTGGTGCATTCGTCAACACTAAATACAGAGATTAAAAAATAAAAAAAACACACAAATTGTCTTGTTAAGTTTGAGAAAATGGGCATCCTCCTTTAGTTAGGAAAACAGAAAACCCAAATTTTGGTCAATCTCTATCACATAAAGCTGAATTAAGCTGTTTTACATTATTTTTCTTTCAAATAATTAGCCGTTTGTCATGGAGCGGATCATAACACTAAAGCTGTAAAGTTTGAAACCACAGTTCTGTCATAATTCTCTCTATTTTTCCAGCGACACAGCACTCTGTCCATTTCCTGGCAGTGAAATGTCAGACAGAGACCAGGGATCAGTCAGAAGAGATCAGTCAAACACAGTGGCCAGTGGTCCAGTCAGGGACACACCATTACACAAACATGCACCGGGAGTCAGCGGAGTCAAGGAGAACACAACAGGGTGGAAAAACCTCAGAGCAGAGCTTACCTTCTTGCTGAAATTTTTGAGCGACTTTACAGAGTTTCCCATTGCAAGAAAAATGGAAAAAAAAACGTCCCTCGTCTTTTATGTTTTCTAATTGTGCAAAGCCGGCATGTAAGTGAACATGTATGCATGTGTGCTATCATGTGTATCCAGGCATGCATTGGGAAGGGGGTAAACACAAGGGAAGAGAGGGTTCATGGGGTCATTTTGTCAGATTATTTAGGGAAGTACGGGAGAGGATGTTAGGGAGAGGGTGAAGGCAGGGAGGACCCTGGAGGAGAGGATGCTGGACAGTACAAGGAAGGGAATGCAGAGACAAAGGAGGAAATATGCAAAGGGGGAAAAAAAATCAAGGATGGGTCAGAGCAACATCAAGGGAGAGGAAGCATGCATGTGATCGAGATGCAAGAGCCAGAATTAGAAAAGCAGGATTGCTTATTCATTCCATCCTCAGAGTCTTCTTCCCTCCCTCTACCCCCTCCACCCTCTCTATCTCTCTTTGTGTGTCCATCAGTCTTTCTTTCTTTTTTTCACCCCCTCCAACTCCCACTAACTCCTGATTTTTATAATGTCCGTGCAAAGGTGGCGGAAGAATCTTGTTCGGACAAGCAAATTACCTTCCTCTGAGGAAGACGCCGCAGGCACTAATCCAAACCCCCATTTACACACACACACAAACAATCCCGTACACTCGACTAAACACACTTGGATGTGGGGCTATGGAGCTAAAAATATACCACGCTCTCTCTCCCGCTCCCTTATTCTCCATACTCTAGCCCCAGTATCCATCCCTCTCCACGCAGAGGCATCACAAAGTCATGTTAAGCTTGAAGGGCTTGGATTCAGATCAAAGCCAAAATGTGCAAAAAGTGACACACGGATGCTGAGCCACTGTGCTCCAGGATGCAAGCCAGCATGTGCAAATGCAAACACACACAGACAGGCAAAAAAAAAAAAAAACCTGCTTACAGTCTGTTTCTTCCACACTTTTAATAAAACAATGTATGTAACATCCTAAAACTGATTAAATACACATTTTATGATTTTACTGTAACATTCCACTTCCTCAAATCCATTCTACTCATTTATTTACATAATCTTTATTGGAAAAGTGTTTTATGTATTTTCTTAATCGCATTATTGTATACCTTCAATATCCTTCCACAAAAGCAAAATTAAGATTATTTTCAACTCTAACCATCTAAGGTAAATAAAGCCTGAAAAATAATTCCCGAAAAAACAATTGTTTTTAAATGTGTTATGGATGCAGGACTTATGTCTTCAGGATTTGCTTGGTAACAATTAAGACACACTTAATGGCAATAATTCTAAAATTGTAAACAAGGTGATGGCAGGTATATTTATTAGCTTTAATCTGCTCCAGCAAAATGTGATAACACCATAAATTGATCTTAAAATATCTTCCCACTCACTTTTAGAGCTGGGAGGTGCATTATTTACAGGAAATACATATCCGTGATCATTTTCTCAGTGATGTTCACTATTTTTTGGAATTCTTTTAGTTTAAATAGTGCATTACTACACATTAATGTGCAGTACTTTTAATGAAAAGCAGGGGATTAACCAATGTAGCTACTTGGAAGATGATTCAAGCTTTTTTTTTTTTAAGCATTTATTGTGTAAAGGATGGTCTTATTTAGGGTGAAATTGGTGATAAAACATGTTGGCTCTATCATAACTGACAGGCAGTCTCAGTTTAGCTGTTTTAGTCAGACTTGTTTACAGTCCTATGCTTCAAACGAGCAATCAGGGACTGCCAGGATGAATAATCTGATACTGTTCACTTTTCAGACAGCTAAACTTTTCAACAGGACAAAAAACAAACATGTTTTTGAGGACTGTTCTCCTCCGAAGACGCAGAGTGTCCTCTGTTGTGTCAGCTCTCCTGACCTGAGAAGATTTCATCTGCCAGTTTGCATCAATTCTGAATCTGTCTTTCTTCAAAAACATTTCAGTCACTTTGAAGATAGTAAGAAAGTGTTTTACTATTGTCTGTGGCATGCAATATGACTCTTGTGTTCCCATGGTGATCTTTGAACCATATTTAAGATGACAGGTGACACGTTGGATAAAGTTGTTGATCAAGCTTTAGTTGATAATTGCACTCGTTTTTTTTAAGCGATTAAAAAGATAATAACAGTTTCCAGGGCCACTCCGATTAAATTTTTATCTATTTTAAAAGTGTTCCCAGTGGTCTTTTAATAATGAATATGATGTATTAAGACAAAATCCAACAACCTGTGTCATATTTCAGGACATAGTTTCTGCAGTGCGGCAAGAGTTCATTAGAAACTTACCTCTGAGTTATGGGCGGAACTGCTGCTGGGACTAAGCTCCCCCACTTCCTATCATCCATCTGTTCTCCAACTAGCTTACAGCCCCTCACAATTCCAACCCAACAGTACCAGTGCAACAAAAGCAGTATTGTAACTATCCAGCCGTACAGTTTTGAGCCAGACGAGGAAAACAAAGACGTACAGAGATCTAGTCGTACATATGAGGGGCCGTACAAGACATTATTTATTCTGAACCATTCACATTCATATATACTCTCTTACACATACATATATACTCTTTCGCATATATATATATATATACTCTTTTGCATATATATATACTCTTTCGCATATATATATATATATACTCTCTTTCGCATACATATATACTCTTTCGCATATATATATACTCTCTTTCGCATACATATATACTCTCTTACACATACATATATACTCTCTTACACATTCATATATACTCTCTTTCGCATACATATATACTCTTTCGCATATATATATATATACACTCTCTTTCGCATACATATATACTCTTTCGCATATATATATATACTCTCTTTCGCATACATATATACTCTTTCGCATACATATATACTCTCTTACACATTCATATATACTCTTTCGCATATATATATACTCTCTTTCGCATTCATATATACTCTTTCGCATATATATATATATACTCTCTTTCGCATACATATATACTCTTTTGCATATATATATATATATATACTCTCTTTCGCATACATATATACTCTTTCGCATACATATATACTCTCTTACACATTCATATATACTCTCTTTCGCATACATATGCGAAAGAGAGTATATATGAATGTGAATGGTTCAGAATAAATAATGTCATGTACGGCCCCTCATACATACACGTGGGTACATCGGAATGGAGCAGAACAGGGAACTTGTAGTCTGTATTTTCTGATTTTGCCTGATTCACCACGGTTTGAACAGAGAAATAGTAAGAAGCTAAATTTTCTTTAAATATGTCCTTTTACATAAGAAAAAACCCTAAAAGAACATGTTAAAAACACGATTTTCATCCAAGTGGGTCTTTAAGTGATATTTTATGTCTTGTTTTTCCAAAAATATGTTTTGGAAAACTAATATTTACTCAAAGCTAAAACTTGAAAGCAAAACAATTGAAAGCTAACAACTGTGGGTTTTTTTTTTTTTTTTTTGTACTTGTGATGGAATTTCCTGAACGTTTTCTTTGCTCAGATGTCCGAAAGTTGAAGAAATAAGGTTGCTACATTTCAAAATGTTAGTTTTCCAAAATTAGACTAATGTGTAGAAGCCCTAGCATGAAAGGAAACTTACATTTGCCAGCAGATTAATGTCAAAGCTATCTTGGAGTTTAAGCTTGAGCTCACGGATCGTTCTGCTCACTGAAGGTCATCACCACGTTCTAAAGCAACAAGCTCTCCTTTTTTCTCATTGGAAAAGTGTTTACCAGCAACATCCAAACCAGAGATGAGATCAGCCATAACATGATTATTGTTCGTCTATATTCTCTCCTTCTGCTCAACCTTGTCTATTCTCTGCTGTTTGAACAAACACATTCACGCCAAAGTCGTTTGAAATCTCGCTCCCATTCGGGATCCGCGCCACTCTGCTGCGCTGCTGTGTGCATGATTCATCCAGCCTCTCACCGGAGGCTCATTGTGAACTTCAGAACACATCAGACGACAGACACAGGAGCCGTCAGCTCTCATAAAGTCACACCACAGCGTGCACGGGCATGATTTTCCTCTATCATTCCCTAATTCTTCTTTATTTTTCCTCTCTCCTTCATTCGTTTTAACCACTTCCTCAGTAATATTACTGTGGCTATTTGGACACCACATACCCAAACATTAGACTTTAAAATCAATTCATTCAGGCTAAGCTGGCTGAAATTCAAGGACATCAGCAGACGCACTTGACAGGAAACTCATTGAGGGATGAAAAATGAATAATTATCCTGGCTATTTGTGGAAGACGGTAGAATCAACTAAAGTCATTAACTGTGTTAAATCAAATGAGCCATGCAGAAGTAAGAAGAAGGATATCGGTGTAATAAGTTCATCAACTATTAGAGCTTTATGTTTCTATTTTAAAACCAAATTTACCAAAAAAATGGTTTTCAGATTATAACCCCCTCTCCTCTTTAAACTGACGGATTCACAAAGAAATACAGCTTGTGATTATTTCTGTTTATGACGTTTTTGTCATCCGGAGAAGCAAAAAAACACACACTTGCGTCATCGTCTTGTGCTTAGGCTGAGACGTCACACTTCTATCCTACAGCTGATTAATCCATGAAAGTTAGCTGTCGCTGTCAGACTGCATGCAGTGTATTGGGTTTGTTGCGTCAGTGGGGGGAAACAGACGTCTCTTTTTCCAGCATTGAATATATATTTTTTTATCTTTCTTTCTTTTCAGCAATAACATGAAGGTTCTTTGACATAAATTATGTGCTTGCGGTGACTCAAACAGTGACGTTTAGGAATTTGTAGCATGAATATACAGAAACATTGTTGTGAAAAGGTTAAATAAATATCATAAATAGAAACTAATTCCTTCAAATTTGCAGATTTTTTTGTCATTTTCGTCCATCATTGTCATTTTTTCAATTAAAAAACATATTTTTAATCATTTCTATAAACATTTAAAGTCAATGTGACCCAAGCAACAAGAATAATAGAGAAAATAAGTGATTTTCAGGAGGAAGAAAGAAGCTGGAAAATAAAAGACTAAAAACATTTTTTAGCTTTTGTGGGAGAAACAAGACAGGAAGACACTGTCGCTGAAGAATTTGCTTTACTTTGCTTTTCAGAGCTGTTAAAGACACCTTGCTGTCAGCATCCTTAAAAACCTTGAAAGCAACTTCCTCCCTCTGTTTTTACTCCTCCCTCATCCTTCCTTCTCTTTTTCCTCCCCGATTCCTTTTATTTTTTTGACTAATGAAAAAGACACGAGTCTCCTTCTCCTATATTGGAAGAGTTCTTGCACCCTCTGCTGGTTAATTCAACTCTAGGCAGAAATAGGAAATCATAACAGTTAAAGGATGTCCTGCAGATGCTTTAAATATAGCTAAAATGTATAACATTGATTTACACAACACGTAAAAGATTAATAGCCGGAAAAAAGTAAAACGATTAAATTAATAGCTTATTATTCAACCACTAAAACTAAATAAGTGTATTATTTTGTCTCCTCTTTAAAACATGGAAATGTTTTTGAATTGTTCATGTTCCCATTAAAAAAAATACTTTAATAAGGAGGTTATTTAAGTTATTTTAAATAGTATGTTTATCCATCCCTTGTTTGATTATCCATCCTCCTTGTTACCTAATTCTGTCTTTAGATTCCATCTCTACACATTTCACAAGAGATGCGACAATCACTATTTTCAGAATCTTCTCTTTGCCTTAAGCAGAAATGTGACTCATCACAAAATCATTTTCATTCAATCATCCAGACCTGATGACTAATAACCGTCTTCAGTCCACTGTAGCGTTTTATTCTTTTTCTCATTCACTAATAATGATTATTCGTACTCTCTATTTATATGTAAACATAAAGTGTTTCAGTTTTGGTCCAATTACAATCTATTTGGTGCATTTTTAAAGCTCTTTCAGTTTTCTTTTTTGAGCTTTGATCTGCACAACTATAAATTTGATGTCACTTTTTAATCTTTTCTCTCAGGTGTTTCATCAGTCATGTGGAACACGTTGGATTCTGCAAAAACTCTCCATGAGATGCAGATTGATTGTTTGACATGTGTGCAGGTGAATAATCTGGAAATTCTGTGAAAATGAAAAGCCATAACCAAGAAAATTCACTGTTTTTTTTTCCTTTACTTTGAATTTTGAGCATTCATAAAGCCAAAATTTTTGTAGTCATACCAGATCTAATTCTTCTAAACTTCATTCATGCTGTCCTTGATAAAGATAAAAAAAGTTCTCTACAGAAGATTGGACACATCATTCTGTGAAGGTTAAGATGTCAGCTGATGGCAAAATACGAGCAAAGAAATGGTAATAATAGCTATGAACTCCATTCTTTGTTAAAATGTTAGCAAAGACAACAATTTTGTATAACATTTTTAATACTACATTTTATGAAAGAAGAAACATGAATAACTCATTCATAGTCCCACTCAGATTATGTTGTAAAAACATTCCCAGTGGTCGTTTAATTATGATTACACCATTTTTTTTTTATTATTTGTCGTTTTATAGGACATAGTTTCTGCAGAGCGGGAGGAGTTGATTATAAATTTGTCTGAGTTGTGTACTGAACTGTTGGCCTTTCATTTCACTTTCCTGCTAGCTTACAGCCCCTCACAACCTCAACCAAAAAAAAAATGTTGAGGAATATTGGAGCAATCCAGCCATAGAATTTTGAGTCAGATTCCAGCTCAGACGAGAAAAGCAAAGACGTTCATGGATCTGTTTGTCTGGAAGGATGTATCAGAATGGAGTGGAGCATGAAGCCCCCAAGAGAATCTGGCCACAGAGAAAAAGTCCTCAACCGGAACCCGCCATTTTAAGCTTTCGACCTTTTTCTCCTTTGACATACCGTAACTGCTTATATGATCAGCTGATTCACAGAGGAAAAAGAGGCATTTCGCCGACTTTTTCAGGTCTAGTTATACAAATTTGAACACTTGTTAATATCGAATCGAAAGAAATAAAACGATTAACGTTCTCTGTCCCATTTGAAGCTCATCTTGCACATTAAAGTGTTAGACAGTTACAGTTTATTCACATTTAAAAGCTTAAAAGCTGATGGTTCTGAAAAGTTCTTAAAATATACATTTTGAAAGGGTTTCCTAAAGTTTAGGAAATTTCTGCTAAAGCAACCGGTCAAAGTTGCTAAGTTTCTGCTTCCGGCTAGAGCGAGGGTCTGCAACCTGTGACTCCAGAGCCGCATGTGGCTCTTTAATCTCTTCCTGGTGGCTCCTTGGCCAAACATAAAATAAGTCAAATGACCAAAACTACCTAAAGAAAACAAATTAACAAACTAAGACTACCAAGGTCCAACCCCAAACTAAAATAACAAAACCCAGGAATGTAAGACTGCAGAGGACAAAGAGGGGAAAAAGAAGAAGAAGTTTGATCTTTTATGAGTTAAAAGCACATATTATCTTCTGCTGCACAATATTGGTTACTAGTTGTTTGGCATAGAGCATCTTTTATTTTGAAAAGAAGTTATTTGAGCTTCTGTCAAACATAAAAAATAAAAAATAAAAAATTGAGAGATGCTAGGTTCTTTTTGTATTTTTGCTTTTGTTTGTGCCAAAAAATAGACATAATTCATATTTATTTTTTTTAAAAAAGGTCATGAATGCAAATTCTAATTTCTTAAAGGCTAAAGTAGAACTATGCGACTCCGTCTAGATTTTGATCAGCTCAAAACGAGCCCAAATGGCTCTTTCACTGTTAAAGGTTGCCGACCCCTGGGTTGGAGATTGTTTTTGGTGCCATCTTTCATGCGACTAGAGGCCCCTCAAAGCTTTTGGCCCACCAACTGTAGCACCTAAATCCCTGCAACATGCCTTTTTAACGGCAATTTTTTTCATCTGCTCCTGATTCACAACAATTTGATTAAATAAATGCCATTTTAAGCTTAATTTTCTTTATACATATTCTCCATGAACAGAAAAAGTGTTCAAGAACATGTTAAAAATACCAAAAAAATGCAATTTTCATCAGAGTGGGTCTTCATTTTCCTGACCATGCTGGACCTTTTTGTTATAAAGACACTTGGAGTTGAATATCAGCTTCTGCTGGAACTCTATTCCCATTCTAATCATCTCTCTCTGCTATCTTGCTCGCTGATGTATTTAATTTTTTTTTCTTTTTTTGCCAAGACGAGAAAATAAAAGACACCACACTGTGCTCGGGTCTCTTGTAATCAGGTCTCTGTGAGTTATTTTTAGCTTCTCATAGGCCTGCTCATGGCAAATGATTTCTGCTGGGATTGTACACACATCTCAGAGTGTTACGCAATGAGGTGTGCAGTGAAAGACTTTTGGGGAGTTTCACAACTCAGCTTGGATCTCCTTTGATTCTGTCACACATTTTTTTCCAGTAATCCATGGCAGCAATCCCTCTTTTTTTCCCCCTTTTTTGTGTGGTTTTCAGTTTCGTTCTTACACGACTCGTTTTATTACTCACTGTTTGATGTCTTTACTCCAGACGAAAGCTTGTGCCCATTCATGAAATCATCGTGACCTTGACCCCTTCAAATGGCTTACGGGAAATCAAAAGTTTGCTCATTAAAAAGGAAAAGAAGGAAGTTTTACATCAAAGGAAGCAAATGCCTTTGAGTGCTTTGATAATTAGCTTCATAATAAAAAAAAACATTTTTTTTTTTCACCAAATTTAATCTAAACTTAATTCAACGGACACTAATGCAACCATTTGATATAAATGCCAAACTGTCCTCTCTTCCCACACACAACAGCAGCTCTGGAGACTATTTATAGCTCACTGCACACTGCATGGATTTTGCCTCACTGGAACCCCCTAAGACTGATTGAAGCTTTGGCCTGGATTGAGAGGAGTTATTTCTGGAACACATTAACACATGCGGAGGTAATTGTCTCCTCTTGAGCTTTTTATCATCAGCACAAAAAAGAGGGATTTCAGTGAAGCCAGAAAAGGAGTTAGAGAAGGAGAAATCCCATTTGAGTTCTTCTCACTGTCTCAAATATTGCTGCATTTGTTTGGCTAAATGGCACTTGTGTTAGTGCACGGAGCCCTCATACTTGGAACATTTTCCACACACCGGGTAAGCTGATCCCCCCCGCAGTCGCTCAGGTGACAGTCACAATGAAAGCCGCCGCATTCATATCAGGAAAGCGTGAAAGTAATGGACACCGGGGACATACAGGAGCCAGATTTGAACTGAAAACACACATCCATTTTTAATCTGTTTGGCCTGGGGGACTGCAGGTCCTGTCAATTGTGGCTTTAGAATTTCAGGCTTCACCTTGGTCTCACCTGAGATGCTCCACCTGCTGCAGAGCACTTTCTCTGTATGAGCATCCTGCAGTTTGACAGCTGTGCAACCCCAGAATTCACTCCAATTCAATTGAAATTATTTACTTGTTATGTTAAAATCAACATTTTATGGATTATTTTTGACAAACTGTATACCAAATACCAAATTCAGATTAAATATTGATCACTAATACGTAATTTTAATCCCACAGATTTGTGGGATTGTTATATTTGAGGTTGCTTGATTCCTCAGGTGATGCCTCTTACCTGTCCAAACACTGACTTGACGATGGGATGGAGGCTGGAGTCGTACTCGGACGCTGCGCTGAGGCGTTTGGCTGTGCGTCTGAGCGCGGGCTGCGCAGGTGTTTCCGCGGCTGGATCCGAGCTGAGGCTGGACGATGACCCGGTGATGACTCTGTCAGCGGACTCGAAGAAGAAAGCCGCGTCCTCCGGGTGTTTGGAGTATGATGGAGTCGGGGAGGTCCTCCTGTCCGGCCTGGAGCCACTCTGGACAGGAGGCTCATGGTGATGGGGGTGTTTGGATCTGGAGGACTTGCTGCGCTCCTTCTGGAGCCGGCTCGTCCTGTGCCTCACATCCTCCTGCGCGTCGTTCAGGTGACTCTCCTGCCGCTGGGAGAGACTTCTCTGCGCGCGGTGCTGATCGCTGGGATTTCTAGAGTCCCCGTATCTGGGCTGGCACAGGGGTCTCCGCGCACTGGTCTCGCACTGATCCGTCCAGGATGGATCGTCTCTGCCTCCAGCTCCGGCGGGATGATGGTGCGCGCGGTGGCTCCGGTGAGGGGGATCCGAGTGCGCAGACCTGCGGTTGGTTCTCAGCAGGGAAGTGGTGGACTCACTTTTAGGAATGGAGGAGCTCATTATTCGCGTTTTCTGGATTGACAGAAGGGATGATGCATAAGGGCGAGGGTCTGGAGAAAAGGAAGTCCTCCGCGCACGTGCAGGTGATGAAGATGCTCAATCTGAACGCACATCCACACGCCCAGCCATCACCGCAGACTGCAGAGAAGAAGTTGGAGACACCTGATCGAGTGATGAGCCTGACGCTTCACGGGGGGCTCCGAGAACTTTGCATGGCTGCGCGTCGTGCACGGTCCACGCACGAAGTTCATTAAGATACTCATCACGTCACCAGCCTTTGATTTCAGCAGAATGAGCCTCTGGAATAATTCTTTTGTCCTCGCCAAAAAAAAAATTGAGCTTCCTTAACATGATCACACTTTTATACCTCAGAAACATCTATTTGACACAAAAGACTCAATTCAAACCTAGTGGTTACAATGTTACAGTGTTGGTCCGCCTCTTTGTGGAACAAACAGGCACCCATCCATTCAAAAACTCAACACCTCAAAGGATGATCTGAACACAAGTGAACGACGTTTGTTCCTTTTTCCCAGAAATACAACAGATTAAAAAAAACACACATAAAAATTTGATATTTCCTTTGTCAGATTTCAAGTTATTTTTTAGTCATATGCGGCCCCTAAAAAACCTGTGTCAAAGTCAAGGCCCGGGGGCCAGATCCGGCCCTCCAGGTGATTATATACGGCCCTCGAGATCATTTTAGTTTTGACAAATTTTGACTAAATATATTTTTACGGAGAGTAAAATATTGAAAGATATTTAAGGTTTAAGTTGATTCATTCTGGAATCATATTCCTGCCTGTCTTTACTCATAGTAATGTCAAAAAGTTACATTTTTTTAATTTAGTTTTCAATAAATGTTTATCCTGTTCGGCCCATGAAGGTGTGTTTTGAATTTTGGCCACCCCTGCTCTAAAAGGACATACATTCATAACTCATAGATATGACTTACGTTCTCTGGGAACCATAAGAATTAGAGTTATTGAGTTAGTTTCTTGGTTAGTTTCTCGTGCACACCAGATGCTTTCTATTGCATCAGAAACCAGTTCTAATACTTTTTTTTACTTCTGTGTCCTTGGTGGGCAAACTACAGCCTGGGGGCCAATTTAACTATTTAAATCTATCCTGCAAACTGGAATAAAGTATATTGATAACCCTTATTAATGTGTTATTTATTTTCCCTGCAGTTGTCATGTCTCCCCATAGTGATCTAAGAATACATTGACCTTTGTGTAGGTGCAGAGAGTTATTCTTCATTCGCTGTTGGGGGATTTGGGTTTTTTTGTGACATTCATGTCTGTTTTTCGAGTCAGAGACTCATTTTCTGATCATTCTAACACCACAAGAACACAACATTTCTCTAAGTTTGTGTTTTACCCTTCAGGAACATCAACCCATTGGTGCAATTGGAACAAAAATTAGAAAAAAAATAACAGTTTTGAAATATAAACTCCAAAATGTTTTGTTAAAATGTTGATTTAAGTTTAAAATTAAATTAAATTTTTAAAATTAAAGCATGTTTTTGTTGCCAAAGTGTAGTTCTTCTCATAGTCGCTGATCATCATGGTCTCGGTCTTAAAACAGGTGATTTATATGAATTAGACATTTTCAGATTGAACTTTTGAGGCTCAATTTCTTATTTGGATAATTAAACCATCTCTTTGAAAATGTTTTGAACAAGTAGTTTCTATTTTATTGTTTTGCTCCGCGAGGAACTCGTGTGAACTGAACTCTGCCATCTGAGATGAAGCTCTTCGTTTTTTTTGTTCATCTTACGACAAATCTTTTGTCTTAAGGTTCTGTGAGGACATCTACTCCTGGCAACAATCTCTACATTTTCCCCTTATAGGGATCTCTCAGTAGAGATTTTGAAAGGCTGTAAGGTCAAATGACATCATGAAAAAGACTAATTCATCTCTAAAG
This sequence comes from Oryzias melastigma, assembly GCF_002922805.2. Taxonomy (NCBI): domain Eukaryota; kingdom Metazoa; phylum Chordata; class Actinopteri; order Beloniformes; family Adrianichthyidae; genus Oryzias; species Oryzias melastigma. The sequence continues at coordinate 13,706,893 of NC_050523.1, read as the reverse complement.
TGCGTACGTCTTTGTTTCCTGACACTGTGTTTACAAGTCAATTAAAGTCTGAATCCTTTTAGCAAGAAATCCCATAACGTTTAGTAATAGTCAATTATTGACAGACAGATTTATATTTATTCTCTTAGCGTCTCTAAGTGAATAAAAGCGACTGAAAGGTTTGGTGGAGTTAAGAGGATTGTTGGATTTGGTGTCTTGTCCAAGGATGCAATGAATGTTAAGCCCAGGATTTGAAACTTTGAAATCAATCAATAGTCAGAGTTACTCAACCCACAACGAACTACAGTCACCAACAAACTGTAATTTTCATGTTTCAGTTTTCAGATTAAGAGTTTCACCCATTATGTGAAGCATGAAATGCACCGCAAGCTATTATATATATATAAAAAAGAAACAGTTTGCCTAATTTGTTATGACAGCACATTTTAATTACAGATTTTGATACTGCTCACCATTTTTGTTATTTTTAATGTTAGCTTGGGGTTGTAAGGAGCTGTAATCCAGCAGGAGAACACGTAAACAGACAGATGATGAGAAGTGACTCTTTCTGTTGGACTACTCCATTTCTGACGAACTGCTGCCACTCTGCAGAAACTATGTCTGATTTGATCTGAAATGAACAAAAAAGTGTCAAACCTTAAGCTCCACTTTTACATTTATTAGTTGTTAATAGTGCTCCAACATGTTCATAGTTAACTTTTACTGTCATTTGTTTTCCAAATGATAGAACCTAGAAAAGAAAAACAGGTTGAAAAATATTTTCAATCTGAAGAAAGCAAATATGGTGCAGTCTATTTTTATTGATTAACTATGTAAAATGCAGTTAAAAAAATAAAAAGACATAAAAACATGACAAAAAACGAACAAGATTTGGTGCTTTTCTATATCCCAGAAAGGCATCTTTTTTTTTTTTTAAAGAAGACATTTCCTATTTTTTAATGACTCTCATGTAACATAGATCAGGAAAAATAAGTGAAGTAAGATTTATCTTTTATTCTGAAAATTTGGGGAACACAAGATTCTCATGCAAACACTAACCAAGTTACTATCTGGAACATTTAATTCAAGTTTTCTCCACACAAAAATCTTTTTGTTGCCAAAATAAATTAAGTTATTGATTTAATGCAATATAACAAGCTGCAGAGCTTTAATGTTTCAATTATTGTGACTTTTACTAAAGCTTACAATCAGCTGTAAAACTTGAAACATCTAAGTGTGTGAACTCCAGTTCCACCTTAGGTCATAATATTCACAGCAGATGTCTGAGGATGGAGTCCAGAATGATGTGAGGATGGAGTCCAGAATGATGTGAGGATGGAGTCCAGAATGATGTGAGGATGCTGTTAATTAGTCACTGGATCTCCTGTAAACTGTTTTGGAAAGAGCAGACTACAGAAATGAGCAGATTATGCTCTCTGGTCTAAAGGGAATGTGTGTTCTCTGACATCTGTGTCTTTTGTGCTCCAGGGAGAAGCAAAGTATTGTCACTCCGCTGCACTCGCTGCAGCTTCAGCCGTGATCTGACCCTCTACTGGGCGCTCATTTAAATACTGTAAAACTCACTTTTTTCATTCTAAATTATTACTTGAAGAAATTTTGTGTCTTTTCTTATGTTTTCTCAAAATGGTCAGTAGAGGGTAATTCTTTATTGAGTCACTTATGCTGAAAATCTACAAATCTTTTATTAGTTTGTTCGTTAGAGAAAATCTTCCTTCTTCTACCCCAATTACGTGGTTCATTTGAAAATCCTTTTTCAGTCCCAGCAACCTTTTTCTGTGGTGCTCATCACCCCCACCCCTCTGTAGACAGTGGGCTGCAGCAGGGGACATCAAAGCCTTGAGGTGGAACATGGCCCATTTAACGTCTGCACAGAGAATGCAAAAAAAAAAACAATAAAAAAAACAACAACAACACAGGATGACGCCGTGAGCAGAAATAAACAAAGCTGACGGCATTATGAAAGAAAAAAAAGTTCAGGCTGCAAACAGGTTTCCACATCTGTACTGTTATTCTGCCATTGTGTCCCTGCCAGAATAATATTACTAAAAAATACTGTTGACATTTTTTTCTGCATTTTTATCTTTCAATTTCTTGATTTTTGCCACCGTAGCCAATCCTTAATCCTCTTTTGAATATTTTAGCTGTTGTTTTTATCGTTCTAATGCACAGAACCTTGTCTGACTGATGTCATTTTAAGGCACTATATAAATTAATTAAATTAAAAATTACATTAACTAAAAATAAACTTAAAAAATGTATTTTTCATTCATGTGAGTAGCCATGTTGAAACTTTTGATCTTTTTCATACAATAATATGATTCAATTTGCAGGTTGAATTTAGTTAAATTTTCACTACAACAGTAAAGATTTGTGTTTTTTTCCCAAAATAAACTGATAAAAAATGGTGCAATTTATAAAAGATACAATGCAAGGTTTAAAAACGTACCAAAACAAGCAGGGGTCAACTAAACAACACAGAAGCTGCAGCATATGAAGTTGTAAATTATGAAGCTTGCACATTATTTTAGTGTCAGTAACCTTGAAAACTATGCTGGGTGGCCAAAACAATAACCCTGTGAATGCATTTATCATAGTTCAGCAGGACTGAAACAAGAGCCACACAGAGAGAGTTCAGTCCCACCCATCTGTCTCACACTGGCTGTTTGCAGTGGAGAAAGTTCAGACTCTTCAAGGAATACTATAGAATTTGACTTGACAGACAAACATCATCTCAGTGTTGAAGAAAGGCAAAAATTCACACTTCGGAAAAAAATAAATAAACAAAAAAAACTATTTTGCATTAGAACAGTGAAAACATTCTGACCAAATCTACATTTTTTAAAGTTTGAGTGTTGCAGCAAATGAATATGGCTCATTTATTTTCTTTTTTTTTATTATTCCATGCTTTAAATTCTCATTGTGGAGTTAAACAAATCAAAAAGAGAAATAGACAGGGGTGGTTTTATATCCCTGCAACAGTGCGAATAAACCACTTTAGCTTCCTGTTAGGAGTGTTTTTATTTTTACTGTCATTTCAGTGAGCTTTCAGTGAGTTTTGGTTCTTGACCCTGGTGTCAGAAGAGCATCCCACCCTTCGCTATAATGTGAGGGGCTTCATGACCCCGGCTGCTTCCTGTTCATGTCAGCTTCTATCCGAACTAAAAACACAGGAAAGGAGGCCGTTCGCCACAGAGCGTGAAATGATAGTGACAAAGGTTAAAGACTCTTCATGAAGACAAACTGCTTTTGTTCGCATGCAAGCCCAAACAGCTCCCTCTCTTTTGTTTCAGTAAACCAGTCAGTGTCGGGGTCAATGCACTGAAACTCAACCCTCCACTAATGAAAACCTATGACAGATAGGAGATTTCACTAATATACTCGTTTTTCACTTTAGTGGAACCCGACTGGCGCTGCCTGTCTGAGGGAGGCTGACTTTCAGTATCTCAAATTATCTTTTTAGCAGTAAAAGGGAGGAAAGCTACAATAAGTGGCATGCTGAGTTCATGCATGAACTTTCTAGTGTTGCAATATGGAGATAAAGTAAACTCATCTGATTTCTATGAGAGCATTTTTTACAATCATACAATACATTTGTGCACAACTTAATGTACTTGCAATTGTGTATTCACATATACGAAAATGACAAAATACAATTTACAGTTGCACAACCCAAAATTACAGCAACTTGAAACTCCTTTCCTGTCTCCAAGATTTGTGTGTATGTGATGCGTTTAAATACTGCTAGAATGCTGGGTCATCAGAGTTTTCTTGTCTGTCTTATATTGTGAATATTATCTGGTGAAAACTTGACATTTTACCACTTTTGAGGATCTAGCACCGCCCAACGCTTGTGAAAGAGCTCTATGGCGAAGGTGCTGAGCTGGCAGGGAAAGTGCAGCTGTGAGGGAGAGATGAGAATAGAGACACTTTAGTGTTTAGTGTTTTAAAATGCATATTTAGACTCTTTAATATAAATTATCAGGGTATATATGTTTGAGAAAGTGGGAAAATGTCAAATGTTCAAATATCAGATATTTTTCACAATCTACGATCATTCTTCTGTTAAGAAAACTCTGATGACCCAGCATTCTAGCAGCATTTAAACATATCACCTTTTTTCAATAATCCTATTTGAAACTATAGGCACTGTCACTTGTACTTGGAGTAAATTTGCATCATTAGCTAACCAGCATGGTTGTCTTAAACTGGTTAATCAGGAGAGGCTGTTTTTCAAGATTTATGTCAGGAAAACTCTGTTACTCTGTCCTGTGAACTCAAAACAGGGTTTCCTAAAAAGAATTTCTGCAGAAAAAAGCAAAATTTCAATATATCTCATGAAGTTCTAATGCCTGAAAAACCACTTGGGTATTTCACAAAATTCTGGATATGGTCCCAACATTTCAAGAGAAGGCTTTACGTCAGCAGTGAAGTTGCTTATTACGCAACTTAGCTGGCTAAAAGGGGAAAAACTTGAAAGCAGTCCAAAACACTCTAAAAGGTTTTACCTTCAAAATCCACAAAGAAGGAGAATAACCTGAATGGGTCCTCAAGATCTTCCCCAAAGGCTGTTTTCCAACTTTTCCTACATGCTCGATGATGCATGATAAACAAAGTCAGGTGTTTCAACATCCTAACTGACTGAACACAAACAATCTAGGTGTCTGTGATTTTTGTAAATCTGAGAGAACAAATTAACACCGCATGAAACATTCTGTTTTCAGTCAACTGGCTTTGACCCAGCATTTATTCATCAAAGTTTTGTCATATTTATAAATGTACCTTTTGTCTAAAACTGTAAATTACGTGTTAATTTACTTCATTTTCTTTCCTTGATTCATGTAGTTACTGGTGGAAATGAGAGCAGGTTGGTGGTTATTTCTGATGGGTTAAAGCTGTACGAGGGAGTCGATAAATCCTTTAGCACTTCAACCGTTTAATTTGCACCCACTCTAGTTATAATTTCATTACAGTAAATGGAAAGCCGCTGCACACTTTTGAACTATGTGATAGATCCAAAGAGTAAACTAAACATTTGTTAAAAGCATTTTTTTTTTGTACTACGAATTAATCGACAGCAAATGATAATATAGCTGCATTAAATAATTATTCTGCAAGCCGTAAACTCCATTACCAGAGAATTCATCAGCCTTTGTTTGTGCGCGTCACTCTGCTTTTCACTGCACAAAAGGACTATTTATGCATTAGAGAGGGAATAACAGTTCTTTCATCTGTCTGTCTCCAACTGCCTCACAATGAGTTCCAAAATACACAAAAACTATTCAAATGACAGGAAAAAAAAAGCTCTGTGGAAACCTCAAAGGTAGCAAAAGATTCCTGGGCTGTGAAGGTGCCGCGCTCACAATAGATGGTGGAGATGAGTGAATGAGGGTTGGCATTAGTGAGGGGGGTGGTGGTGTGTTGCAGTGAGGGCAGAATAAAATTGTACACTATTTATAGCAGCACAGGGACCTGCAGAGTGGGATCCTTGGAGAATTTTCTCCTGCACCCTGTGTGCTTACATAAACTAAAATGACACAACGATGAGATTAATCGCTGTATTTTAATATCTGAAGATCCTCCTGCAATGTGTGGCAGAAACACATCTGTTTTCTTAAGCAAACAAACATTTACTATAGCAAAGATGAAATCCATGTTTTCTTACATCACAGATAAGGTTGTTGATATTTTTTTTACATTTTCATCCTCACTGATTCGTAGATTACTGAAAGATTTTGACGTGGTTGCAGCTGATGGGAGATGAAAACGTGCATGCAGTCTCCCTCTTGTGTTTAGGTGTGTGAACCTGAGACTAAATGGAATTGTGGCGCTCTCTCCTACTGTTCGCTGATGGAAACTGCATCACTAATACTTCTTTTTTGTAGATTTTTAAAGGTCAAAATAAGCTTCAAGGGCTGGAATTAAAGCGTTTTATACCTTTTAAAGTTGACCCCAATCTGAGATTAACCTGGAGGGTGAAAGCCCAGTCAGACAGCTAAAACAATAGACTTGGATTTTCAAGTGCTATTTTGCAGTCAAATGACCAGACAAAGTCGATATTTCACTAAATGAGAATTAAAGCATTCAAATTAAGGATAAAAAGGGATATTATGAAGAGTTTTTCAAATAACCTTTACTCTTCTTGGTGTGTCATTCATTTTTACAGTAACTGGGGTCACATGGACTTTCTAGAACACTCGTAGTACAAGTCACAAATTCTGGTGTTGCCACAGAATAAATAAAATGTTTTTAAAAATTGCAAAAAGTGACTGTAAAGGAAAAAGTAAGTAAGTAATAATATTTTTTTTTTAAAAAAAAAAAGCAAATTAGCTTTATTCAACTCATTGACAAACAGTTGAAGGATGTTATGAATCATTCAACGAGAATCCTAACAATGTTAGCTGTAATTCTCCATCAATCCTTAGTAGTTTGTCAACATCATTCTGACAGAGTTGTACCTAATTCTGAGCTTTTTTTATTACAGAAAATCAATTTATTGTCTATAAACACACCCCGAATAAAGATACGTTAAATTATAATCCATTGGATTATAAAGCAGATTTTCTATTTTAAAGAAATTCAAGGATTTAAAGTGTGTCTCGTGGTTTTCATTCATTAACTTCATTAACTCTGGTTTACTATATGAATTTGTGCCTGAAATGCACCAGAAACAGTAAAATAAACAGTTTTTTTTTGTTTTTTATTTTTTATATTTGATAACTTTACATTTCCTACTTCATTTGCTGGATTGACATGATTCTATGGTGTAGGATGTCTTTTATTTTGAAAGGGAGTCACGTAAAGCTCTGTCAAAAGTTATAAACTATTTCATATTTTTTCAAAAAAGCTATTTTCTCTTCATGTTAATGTTTTATTTTATTTTGACAAAAACACAATATTTTATTTACATGTATTTTGTCAGTAGCAAAAACATGAATATAAATCAGTTTCTTATTTTTCTAAAGGGTGAGTTTGTGGCTCCTACTGGGTTTTGGTCGCCAATAAATCAACCCGAACGGATCTTTAGGTGTTGAAGGTTGCAGACCTCTGGTTTAGGTGCAAAAAGGTGTTAAAAGCTGAGATTTTCTGGTCAGTGTTGGTACATGTTAGTAACCTCTAAAAAAAATAACTCACATTTACTCTTTCCTTTCCTTCCCATGATGCGATTCGGCTCATACTTTCTTGTGTCAGCACAAAATTCTGATGATTTATCTGGTTTTAGGACAAAAATATGATGAGAGGCCCAGTTTGATGAGTTCGGTTTCAGCATCTTCACGCTTCTGCTTCTCTGGTGTCACGCTGGAGAAGCGCCGTTTGATGGACAGAGCATCACCAGCTTCAGTGTCATGTTCTTTAAAGTCGGGATACTTTTCAGTAAGTTCAGACAATTCTTTTCCATGTGACAGCATCTTGTTCCTAGTGGACACAGACTGGAATTTTTCAACCTGTTCACTTCTGCCTCTGGAATATCTTCTTTCTTTGACCAAAGAGTCAAACACTTATTCTTCAGCTCTCGTAAGGAGATGAACATGATTAGGCCGGCTCTCTTTGAAGAAAATATATAAATATATTGTAGAAAACTCCATTATTTGTCTGAAAGAGTCAAGTTAATGAAGCAAAGTACCGCATTTTCTGGACTATAAGTCGTGCTTTTTTCATTGATTTTCCAAGGGTGCGACTTATACTCCAGTGGCGACTTATAGTCCAGAAGAGCTTTTGTTTCTCAATCAGATGGGTTCACCATGCAATCACCATCAAGGAGCTCATGTCTAATATCTTAATTCTATATATTTCCAAAGGGTAAACAATTATTTTCATAATATAAATGCCTGGATTTGAAAAGGCAGTTAACAAGTTGCTTAACATCAAAATAAATTGGTTTATTGCAATGATTTTGGATTTTAACTGAGCAAACACAGAAGAAATTCCGGTCAGATTCAGGTTTGAGACATTTTTACATTTAACAAACAGTAAGTCCTTCAAAACAACACAGAATGTTATAACTTAAGGAAATGTTTTATCTTTTTATCAGTGCACACTTCACTAATGACTGGAGAGCTGCACAACATCATCACTCATACGGCATAACTTTCATGATCCATACAAATAGTTCACGACACACTTACCACACAACAATCGTCCATTCCATTTTCCCATCTACGACTTTCCACAGGTCCAGACAACTCAGAAACCCGCAGCACCCGAACAGGTGCGTGTGACTGAGACATCAAACGGATTTCTTTCATTTTGACCTGGGATTTTGCCAGATTCCAGATCTCTGCTGGTTCATACTGTGAGTGAATCTGACGGGTTTAACCCCTGCACTATTGATGGTGCAAGGACTTGCAAACACTTCCATGTAAATTATGACACAAAGATTCACAACTTGATTTCTTGTCTTTATTTCCCAAGATCTAAACAGTGAAGCAACATCTACCATTTCCTTCTTCCGCAAAAAAGCAACCATACATTATTATTATTTTTTTTTTTTTTACTAAATGAAGGTTTGGATCAACCCGAAAGACCACATGCCAACTCAGAGTTAAGTATCAGCTGCTTAACAATGAGACTCTATATAACTATACAGGAACGCTGCAGGACAAGGTGACTTCCCAGGATTTACAATCCCTAATGAAAACATCAACTCTGCCTTCAAGACTCAATCTGACCCAACCCTGAACTGTACCTGAACACACTCTTCTGGCTTTTTGACAAGTCATTTGTTCTTTAATGTATTGACACAATAATTTAGGCTGTTAAGATCCATGTGGTCTAGTTATTTTAACTACATTGTTACATCAGAGTTTTTTTGATTTTCTGCCCAAGAACACAGAAAACGTGTTGCACTGTGGAATGGTAAATCAAGAGCTTATTGAGTTGTGGATGTTAGTTTATCTTTAAGGAATACAAAATAAGCTTTATACTGCTGTTTGTAACAGCACTGAAAATGTCTAGTCAATAAACTTCACCTTGAACCACAAGAACTGCTTTTACCACATAGCATTTCTTTCAAAAAGAAGTAACTTCTTAGACAAATGTGGAGTAAATAAAGTATAATGTACTTCAAGAGGTGTAAGGAATTAGTATTTTTTCTACTATTGAGAAAAACAAAATCAGCAAACATGGTGTCTCGGAAATACTGAAGAACAAAAGGCTGTGCTGCTTTTTTACAACCTTCAAATGTCACTGTCTGTCTACTTTTATTGTTATAGTATTAGAATGAAAAGAACAGAAAACACAGAACAACACTGTATACCCAGCTCTCCTCCTATCCTCATGCATAGAAAACTAAACATATCTATGGAGCTATCACCTGACAGCACCTCCTGGCCTTTCTGCATGTCTCTTATCTTGCTCCTCTTCTCTTACTCATTCTCCAGTTAATATATTTTCAAAGTTGCAGTCATGCTGTTATGTTCTACAACAAAACCTCCCTTTTCCATAATTCTAAAACTGATAAGAGTCAATTTTTTTGCCTTTTGGAATATAGAAACCTGTCCAGATGTGATAACATTTGCCTGTATATTAACCCTTTGAAGAACTACTGATGAAAATAATGTTTTTAGGGTTTTTAACATGTTCTTGAGGCATTTTTCTCATGATGGGAGACAGAAAATTTAATTTTAAAATGCATTTCTTAATAAATCTTAACTCAAATTATTGTGAACAGATGAAAAACTGCAATTTGTAAGAAACTTGTTACCTACAAATACTGCTCCGCTCCGTTCTGATGCATCCTCTTGCAGACGACTAGATCCATGTATATCTTTGTTTTTCCTCGTCTGAGCTGGCATCTGATTTCATTTTATACATCTACATAGCTTCTATATTGATCACTATTTTTGTTGCACCAATACTGTGGGGTTGGGATTGTGAGGAGATGTAAGCCAGCAGGAAAGAGCTCAGATAGATGATGGGAAGTGGGGGCGGAGTAACTACACGCCCACAACTTAGAGGTGAATTTCTGATGAGCTACTGCCACTCTGGAGAAACTATGTCCTAGATGTTTTTGTTATTTATGCTAAAATTTAAAAAAAGCAAAGTCATAATTAAAAGACCACTGGGAACGCTTTTAAAATAGATAAGATGATCAAAGTTGACCTTTAAATATATTAAAGCTGTATGGGTGCAGAAACCGGTGATGTTATACTTGTCGTTTAAAAGAAAAAAAAAGTTGTGAGAATTGTTTTTGAAATCCAGGGCACTAGATAGTCCTGCACTATTTAGTTTTTTTAGTTGTTAGGAATTATTAGTATTAGGACATAGCCTATGTGTCACAAAACTCGCTGCAAGAAAATGAAAGGTTGAAAAAGTGTTTTAATTGTATGGGAATAGTCATCACTTTTTTGCAGTTCCTTTACCTCTTACTTTCTAGTCAATAAATCTTTGTTTCAGTGTTAAGATCTTTTGTAAACGTTTGTAAAGTCTTCTTCAGAAAAGTAAGCCGTTGATCTGTTAAAAGATTTTTAGACCGATAGGGGACAGATTTGTTTAGACTTAGAAATGAAAAAGAGAAAAAACTAAAAGCAAAAAGTTAAGTAATTATATACACTTTCTGCATCATTATCAGATATAAGGAATATAGTTTCAATGTCAAAAAGGCTTTCACAGACAGTAGTACGTTTAATCCAGGAGAAACCTTGTGAGGAGTCTAAATTCTGTTTCTCATCATGGATTAACTGCTGCCAAACATATGTGAGGACAGCATGCAGCAATGTAAGCAAAGTTTCACCCTGTTTATACTTAAAAAATAATTAACATTTTTTGGAGGGGGAGCAAGTGTCACTGTTAGTCAAGCTGTGGTCTTAAAAAAGATGAACACCGTCAGGAGCAGGACGGGACAGAAGGCCACTGGTTCTTGACCCTGCAGCTGCAGTCCAGGACAACTGAGTATGTTTGCTGTCTGTGCAGATTCAGAGGAGGCGACTCGCTGTACATACTGCAGCTATTAAAGATTATTAATCAAACCTTGAAATGTTTTCCTGTTAACGACACAAAAGCTTCTGGCTGCTGCCAACCATCTGGTAAACATGAAATGGAAGATTTTTAAATGACACATCATAATTATTTTCACTGGAGCAGAAAACTCTGTTTCCTTGATTTTATCTCACAGTACAGGTTGGTAAGCTTACAGTACACAACAATATTCACATGTTTTATATTTTTTAATCGTCAAAAAAGCTGGAAAAGTTTTAGTACAACTAACTGATGTTAACGGGTGGATGGCTCATCATGGAAACCAGGGTTCATTTGGGGGTGCAATGAGTTGAATCCAGTGAGTCCTTGGGCAAGACTACTTCCTGTAGCCACAAGAGGACGTAAGTCTGGGCCTCTGTGCTGGTCCCCATCCAAATAAAATACAGGGTTGTGTCAGGAATGGTGTAAAAATGTCTGCCAAACCACCTGTGTGAAGGTGAACAACAAGGCACAACTAACTCAAGTCTTGACAAATTAAGTTTTGCACTTTCTTTTCCACAAACCAGTTACCCACATGTACGGTCTTGTTGCGTCACCCGCATACGGCTTAAACACCTCAGTGTTCGGTAAGTGGTTCCAAAGTGTCTTTTAAAGCTGTCCCGGCATCAATTACAATGTGTAACGAACCATAGTTGTGTAGGATGTAAAACAGTCAATTCAAAAGTATTCAAAATGCATTTTACAAATGGATCTGGCAATTTAGTGAATCCATATATAAATATGTATATATTCCAAGAACCACTTGAATGAAATTCAACCATAATAACAAACTTTAATGGAGATTAATCAAAAATTGGTCAAAAATAGGCCAGAGACACCAAAATAAGAGTTAATCTAATAAAAAGTGCTACCCAAATACAAATAGTACCACTGCTATTTAATTAAGGTAATTGATTTATTTTCAGACTATATGTTGCTGTCCCTCTGACACAAAATTCATGACTTTATAGATAATGAATCAACAAAAGCAGAAGTGTGTAAGGACATCTCCATATGCCTTTTTTTAAGATACTCATCTCAAATTTCAACATGACACAGGCTTAATGCACGAATGATGGTTGGGAGTTTCCAAGTCTGACAATGAATCAAACAACAATATGGTCACTGTACACTCTCAGGCTTTGGTTTCGCTTCTGATTAAAATGAGGGGGCGTGAACCCTCGCTTTTGGATTATCCACGCTCCTTTACGCGCGTGTTGCGCACTGCTCCACTGAGCCACAGAAGCAAGTTTCTTACTCCAGCAGCGCAGACTAGTTCCATCCTTCTGAGAACCAATGGCAAAGTGTAAGCCATGGCAGAAGTGCTGCTGCATTTTCCTCGTCCTGATCTGCGCTGCTGCTCTAGTTTGTCTGTGCATCGCCACAATTGTAGGTGCTGGATGCAGCGGCGGCTTCAAGCACGCGGCGGTGGCTGCAGACTCCCAGCGTTGTTCCGACATTGGCAAGTAAGTCATCTTCCCTTGAAAAGTTTTTTAAGTTAACGACAAGTTATTAGTGACAGACAGAAACACACATTTACAGAAAAGTACAGTGGTTTGTTTCTCTAATTTATCTGCGTAAAGCTGCGTGTGTTCTACTGAGTTAATTAAACCCCAGAGCTGTCAGGCTGCATCTCTGGAGGAGGTATGATTATAAATCTGAGCCAAGCAGTGACTTAAGCAGTTTAAGAGATTTGAAGGGCTGCAAACTCAGAGCAGACAGGTTCCAGATCCCCCTCACTGCTCGTCATATTCTGCCAAGTGACATTTGTGTCTTGTTACAACTTTGAACTAGTGTCATTCTTGGAGCCGTTGAGTGATCCAAAGTTGAGACTTTTTTAAACAAATATTTCTAATGTGTCTATTGTGCAAGAGCAAGACCAGTTAATCCTGTCTGATCTTTAACCCAATTTTTTTAGGGGAAAATGGGATGTTGCTTGCAAGAATGTGCACCTTTTCCTGCATTTGTGTTGAGTGAAAGTCTTTTTTTTTTCCTCTGCCAGAGGGTTCATTTCCAGGTTCACAACTGAGACAAAGAGTATCCTCAGGTGTGAGTGCCACAAAAATGTGTTAAAACATACAGACAACCGCTTCCTCACATGCTTTGAACATGTTTTTTTAGTAATTCTGTTTTAATTTGAGATTTTTTCTTAATTTCCTGATTTTTATGTTACACCTTATTAATTGTATGTTCAAGGTCACTTGTCACCTTACCACGTTTTTTTTATTTTTTATTTCTTGAGCATCGTTTTGCTCCTTTTTCAGTTTTCAACCAAATCCAGATCCTTGTTTATATGTTTGGCATTGCAAATCCTCTGAAAACTAGTTTTAAATGAGCTCAAACATTCCCACTCTTGACTTGTTCTGCTCCTCTGAGAGCACATGTGACATTCTGCCAAACTTCTGAAAAGAGTCTTTCACATCTTCCAGGAGCCTTCCCTCCCTCCTTGTTTTTTTGTTTGTTTGTTTTTTTCACGTTGTAGTCAAGTGAAGCTTGATAAACCAATTAAATCAGAAGTCAATCACATGTCAATCCTTAATTAAATGATAAAAAGACTTTTTTATTAGGTAGAACCAAATATTTTTACGGCTTTCTTTACTTTTCTGCCAAGTTGTTATTGTTCCTGTGGACATGTCTTCATCCAAGAGTCTGGAGCAGAATGTTGATGTACAAATGTGCTGTGAGGACTCAGCGTCTCTCTGTGTGGGGTCATAAGCTTCCCGTAAGCTCAACTGCTCATGTCTTCCAGGGAAATGCTTCTGCTGGGCGGCTCAGCAGTAGATGGCGCCATTGCAGCTCTCCTGTGCACCTCTGTGGTCAATCCTCAGAGCATGGGGATTGGAGGTGGCTCCATATTATCCATCAGAAGCAAAACAGGTAGTTTAGAGTTTGTTAAAATAGGGTTCCTCTCAGAAATGTATTCTTTTTAAAAACAGTAGTTCTATCTGATCTTCTTTCTTCAGGGAACGTGACTGTCTATAACTTCCGTGAGACTGTCCCCAAGTCCTTCAAGAGCGATTTGTTAAGTGATTGTCCCAAAGAGAAGAAACTCACCACAGGTAGGCAGAGCTGTTTCTCATATAATATCAGCTTTTATTGAATTTATAAAGTCTTATTGGTTTCAATTGTTAAAAAATACTTTGAAGCAATAATAATAATAATAAAATTACTGACTTTAACAGAAATTTGCTCCATTACAGAACAGCAGAATTTAAAAAAGAGTAATCTGAATTTTATATATGTATATTTACATTAATTTAAATAAGTCCAGATGACTATTTGGAAAAAAATTAAATAAAATATGCAGTGGCACCATTAGAAAATGATAAATTTGAAGTTGAATTTATATTTTGATCCTTTTTTGTTTATTTGTATCTGTCTTTTTGTGCTTCTATGCTAATATGTAACAAAGTATACATAAAGCAAGTTACGAGATATGAATTAATAAACATTTTCTTCTACTTACTCCTTTTTTGGGCACTTTTTTAGCTGTTTATCCTGTTTGTTTATTTAACCTTTTATTGTTTGAAAAGAAAAGGATGTTACCAATTAATAAATCAATCAATAAATCCTGAATAAAGTATTCATAATCACTACAAATTTTAAAATTAAAAGAACATAAATGCAACAATATGTCATACATCAGCAATGAACATTATGAGTTTAAGTTTCCCACTTGCTTTAGATAATTTGTCTTTTTTAATGTCAAATTAAACCAGGTAACATTTTATGAGTGCCATAAATTTTACTTTTAATTCTGTATGAAATTAAAATTAAATAAATGTCTAACATTCTTTTAGTATTTGGTGTTACCTTTAGTTTCCTTCAATGATTATTGACTTTTTTTGCACTGTTTTCTCTCTTTGCTGAGTCTGAGCTGCACGTTTCTCTTCTGAACCCACCAGGCAGCCAGTGGATCGGTGTTCCTGGAGAGCTGCGGGGCTACGAGGCTGTTCATAAGAAGTACGGGAAGCTGCCTTGGGCCAAGCTTTTTGAGCCGACCATCAAACTGGCCAGGGAGGGCATCCCCATGCCGCCATTTCTGTCAAGCCTGCTGAACCACCCTTTCGTGAAAGCGCATGTGGAGAATTCACCTTTGTGGTAAAGCCTCACACTTCCTGCTTCAAGACTATTTAAAGCTCTCTGTAGTCATCACTATTGAAGAAATTATGTGAAAATAGTAAAGTTGAGTTTGATAACCTAAAGGTCCCTTCTGAAAACTGCTATTAGTATTAATGTCTCTAAAGTTTTATGTAACGTCATGCTTTACACCGACTGTGAGAATTGTTCTTTAGATGTTGCACAACAGTTAAGCTCTGGTCCAACCCTTATTTTAGTCTGGCAAGTTTCCGGGTTTTTAAAGAAACTTTTTGTGGGAAATGTAAATAGTGTTTTTCAAGTTCCATCACAAAGAAGCTTTCTTCTGTTTTGTCTTTGTGGACTGATGACAGAATGTGATAAAAAAAAAAAAAAAACTTTTATTAGTGACGGAGGAGTGTTCCTTTTTTCATTCTCTAAAACAAACAGCTGTCAGATCTGTCCCTTTTTTCAGTTTTACTTCAGAGCTTTGACAAATTTTAGGAATCCATGCAAGTTGGAAAAGTAAGTTTCAATTTTAGCATATTTAATTTTTTTAAAATCACAGGTATGACTGCCTCTTTACTAGATACAACTTGCTAATACCAAGTTGGACCTCCTTTAGCCTCCAGAACTGCCTTAATAATTCTTAGCATAGATTCAACGAGGTACTAGAAACATTCCTCAAAGAGTTTGGTTCATTTCGGTTCATTTTGACATCACTGCAGATTTGTCCACTACGTCCCAAAGCTGCTCTTTTGAGTAGAGATCTGGTGACTCTGGAGGTCATTTGAGGATAGTGAACTCATTGTCGTTCTAGAATCTGCCTCAAGGCTGGACGTGTTGTGCGTTCAGAGAGACAAACCTCTGTTATAACCATTAGTCATTCTTCTCTGATAACACCAAGACATTTCCACCCACAAAACTGCTGCTCAATGGATATTTTCTCTTTTTCTGACCATTCTCTGTAAACCCTCTGAAATACTCAGACCAGCACATCTGAACATTCAAGGTAATTTCCTGGGTGCTCTTACAGCAGAAGGAAGATCCGCGCATGTTTTACATACTCGGATTTTTGAGATTATATCATGCAAGAGAGAAGAGAAACATCAAAAAAGCTTTTTGATTCTCGCTGAGCAGCTGTCAAGTCATGCTGAGCTTTCATGTATTTTTGGCTCTGATAACAAGAACTAGGAGGTCATAGCAGTGCCGCTTTCTAACTGTGTCTGAGTCATTATACTGTAATTGTACTTTGGAAGCAACAGTTGTTAAAGATGATTTCATACATGGAAATTGCCACTGCTGTGGCTTTCTTTCCAAACAGCTTTGTCTTTTTTTTCTACCCTCTGGTTCAGCAGTGTTCTCAGGATTCAAGTTTCATTGGGTTCTCACAACGTGATTCATACCTTTATATGGTACACAGCTTTAAACGGAAACACAATGGGGACAGTGACAGCTGTTATTATGCTGGCGTCTTTTTCTGATGTGTCAGCTTTTTACTGCCACTAATCAAAACATTCCAGTTAAAAGTGGAGCAAACACAGCAACTTTTTGCAGAACAAGCTGGAACATGGTGAAAATTATGAAACCCTCCAGAATGTGGGTTATTGTTTTGCCACTATAAATACTACATCTAGAGCGAAAACAGCCTTAAAGTAGTACAATCAGTTAGACTTTGTGGTTTGAAACTCCTTTTTTGTCCTTTCATTTCACTTTCCCTTTTTGCTCTTTTCATCTAGTGAAGTTCTCTGCAACAAGAACAAAGTCGTTTTGGGCAAAGGGGAAATCCTCAAGTTTCCTAAACTGGCAGAAACTATGGAAACCATCGCTCAGCGAGGGGCTGAAGCGTTCTATAACGGCAGCATAGGACAAGACTTAATCCTGGACATCAAAAACGCAGGTTGGTGGTGGAAACATTGCATGGGCAAGATGGATTTCTGGAGTCTAAAAACATCATTTCTGTTGTTGTAAAGAATTTTCATCTCTGATTTTTTTTTAACGAAAGTCAAGAAAACAGCCATTTTTTGTATTCTTTTATTTAAACATAAACATGAGCCAAAATGTGCTAAAACCTGTCATTTTAGGGCATTTAAAACAAATTATAACAGAAAAAAAACTTGTGTTTAATATTTTTTCCTTTTATTTGCCTTTTTTGTTTACTGAAAGTTATAAGCAACACAAAACACAAAATTAGGAGATTAGCTATTTTTATGGGTTTTTGTCAAGTTTTGTTGTATAATCAATTCACATTTGTAGGATGTTCTGACCCACAGAACCTAAAGATATTAAAATGTATTGACATCCATGAATTACTCATTTTGAAACAGCATTAAACCAGTTAGAGAAAACTAAAGGACTTTTGAAAATATCTAACATTTTTCAGACTTTCTTAGGAATCTTGAACTTTTTTTAAATCTTGCAAGCAAAATAAATAATAACCACACAATTCTGCCCCTTTAGCTGCCCTGATTAAACTTGTTTGTGTGGTTGGGATTGCAGTCAAATCCGACCCAATGCCAGTAAACTACAACAGACTCTGGTTGGCTCAACAAACAAAAGAGCCTCAGGTCCTGGCTCCAGAACCCGTCCATGTCATCACCTCCTAACTACTGTGCTTGGCTTTTGATTTTGATGTACCTTTTTATGTTAACAGTTTGTGCAAAAGATTACAATGAGTTGTTTTTTTCCTTAGAGGAGTAATACACACAGTTTTTAATAATATGTTTCCTAAATGTGCTCTACTGTTTAGTTGAGCAGGTAGTTAAAGGGTTAAATGCAGTTTTTAAAGTGTCTGAGCACCTGGTAACACCTACAAATTATTTGTTATTTTAAAAAATCCTCTCTATGGT
Organism: Oryzias melastigma; assembly: GCF_002922805.2. Taxonomy (NCBI): domain Eukaryota; kingdom Metazoa; phylum Chordata; class Actinopteri; order Beloniformes; family Adrianichthyidae; genus Oryzias; species Oryzias melastigma. Next base: position 13,689,014 of record NC_050523.1, on the reverse strand, counting down.
CTATCTTATGAGAATAAGTTAAGTGTGTGGAAACTTCCAGCTCAGTATCTTTGAGATACGACGATCCTGTAGGATGTTTTGTTACATTTTTAAGATCCTTTCTGCAACGTTATCACATCGGAGAAGGTCAGAAGATCATCAATCAACGACCTCATCCTCATCTCACTCTGCTTCACAGCTTCATGCAGTTCTCATAGGGCGTGTGTGTGTGTGTGTGCTCGTGGGCTCAAAGCTGTGAAACCAATTTAATCATGCACACCAAACAAAAACAGCCATGCTGCTGTTTGGAATATAGGTAAAGGCAGCAACTGCATTTTGACTTTGTAGAACTGAGCAAGGAACAACAAACAGAAATGTAATTTTTCTTCCGTTTCTCAGATCCTTTCCTGAGCTAGGAAAGCAAAAAATGTCTTTCCAACACTTTCCTGGTCTTTTTCTTTCAATTATAATTACATTTGACGTGAAGATTTCAAACATACTGTAAATGCTTTTTGGCTCAGTTTTTACATCATTTTAATGAATGTATTCCCATTAATTTAAAGAGTTGGTCAATCTTTGTTTTCTTCAACTCCAAAGGTTTAAAAACTATTAGAAATAGATGAGAAGAAAGACTTTGGTTGTGTTTTCAATGTCAGGTGGGACGCTGTCAATGGAGGATCTGAGGTCCTTCAAAGTGCAGGAACAAGAGGCATGGACGGTTCGTCTGGGAGATATTCAGATGCACGTTCCCCCTCCTCCTTCAGGAGGGCCTCTGCTTGCCTTCATCCTCAAGATCATGAAAGGTATTAGTCATGACCCTGATGCTGTTCTTCCACTGACATTTCTGTACTGCACCAGTAAATATACTGTACACACTTTTTTTGTCTGATTACTGAAAATCTCTTGTCATCTTCACACAGATTACTTCCTGACTTCAAACACCTCAGACCCTAACGGGAAGATTCAGATGTATCATCATTACATCGAGGCAGTTAAATTTGCTAACGGACAAAAAAAGATCATTCGTGATCCTAACTTCAATGACCAAAAGGTGAACATAAAAAAATGGTGGTAACACTTTGTAATAATGATGCACTAGTTAAGCATTAGTTGAGCATTAGTTAAGACTTAATTAAACATTTATCAAGCCTCACTCCTTTTTTATTAAGCATTAGCAAGTAGTTTAACACTTAATTATTAATTTAAAATCATTTTTTATAATGTGTATATTAATGTTATTGTAAGACTTTATTTTTTAACAATTAAACATTTAAAATTAAGTATTAAATTCACCAAAGGGTGAATTCAAACCAGTTATTTTGAGATTGTTCTTTAAGTTGTAAGTTTATTTACAAAGTGTTAATACATTAATTGAATAACCTTACAAATGTATAATTATACATCCACATATTTAGATATGTGTTTAAACAAATAATTTATAAACCCGTATTCCTGCTGTAGCTCAAGATGAATTCATGTAGTTATAAGATATTTAGTACTTGTTAATTAACTGTTTTTGTGACCTAAAGTGTAAAATTGATTATGTGGATTTTGCTCTTATTTGGTTTGTTTTTTGTTAGGTTTTTGTAAAACACATTAGGTTTTTTTTAGGTTTTGCGTTCCCTTGTGTCTCAATCCCATCAGGTTTACGTTGTTAATTATCCACAGCTCTCTTTGAATAAGTTGATCCTCTTCAGTGTCTGGTTTTCAGTCGAAGCTTGTCAGGTCATTTCATTTTGTCACTTTTTAAGTCTAGTTTTTAGAAGTTTAAAGTTCTCTCCACTCGCTTAGCCTCCTGCATTTTTGATCCTCCACTCTTTGGTTAGGAAAGTTTCCTTTAAAAAGCAGAATAATTATAATGTGATTCCCCGCATAACAAAAGGATTCCTAATTTTCTCTCAGTTAGTTTTTGTCTTGAGAGCTTAAAGAGGCCATATTGAGCTATTTTTAAGTCTCTATGAAAGAAAAAAAAAACCCTTAATGAGCCTCATTGGATGAAACAAACTTCATCTCTGCTTGGCTTTTTAGGATTTTCTGACATCAAGAGTTTGAAACAAGCTCATGGAAAAACATATCGAAACTTTTATATTTGGATGAGATCACTCCTGCAAAGTCCCTTTTATATTGAGTTTATTGTGAGTTGAGCAGCAAATGTTTAGATAATAAAAAATCTGGATATTTTTGAAGAAATTGGAGTAGACTTGATCAAAGAATTGATCAAATTAGCTTTTTTTTGTGTTCTTCTAATGCAAGACTTGTTTCCTTTCAGCGTGCAAAGCACCTGATTGATCCGTCCTTCATCAATCGCATCAGAAAAATGATTTCTCCAAACTACACACATGAAAACACGTACTACAACAACGTGGAGCCCGCCCCTGACAACTTTGGGACGACACACGTGTCTGTCCTGGATCAAAATGGACTTGCCGTCTCTGCCACGAGCACCATAAACCATCTGTGAGCTGAAAGAGCAGCACGTTTACTGACACATTAAAGGAGGTTAACCTCACAACATTCTCTGACTTGTTCTGCAGATTTGGAGGAGCCGTTTACTCTCCACGAACAGGAATCATCTTGAACAACGAGCTTGCTGACTTTTGCAACAGGGTGACGACGTTGCAAGCAGGTAAAAAGTGACTTATTTCCTTTTTCGCTTATAGTGAAAAGCATTTTTTATTGTCACAACTAATTATAACAATTTCTCTAATACAGAACATAATTGTTGTGTCTCCATCCAGGTGAACGGCCTCCATCTTCTATGGCTCCAACAATACTAGAGTCTAAGTCTGGAAGGGTTTTTGTGATTGGTGGATCAGGAGGAAGCATGATTACATCAGCAATGGCCTTGGTAATTCAGTTTACAGTTTATACTCTAGATTATGTCTTTCTTTATCCTTACATGCCTTTTTTTAATTTATTACAGTCCATAATAAATCATTTGTGGTTGGGGATGAGTTTACAAGATGCCATCGCTGCACCTATTGTCTTTGTCGATTCAGAAAACACAGTGAACTTCGAAAAAGGTTTTGAAAAGGTAACTTTTTTAATGTTTTTATTCAATTTCACATTCTGTAAATGGCCTTCAAATGTATTAGACTAAGATAATCCAGTGAATTTTCCAAACACAATTCCTGTTTATGGATTTAAAAAGGGATTAAATGATCAAAGACTCAATTTTAATTTCCCTGAGAGAACTTTCAAGGTATTAACGTTTGTTTCCTATCAGGATGTCACAGATGGCCTCAGAGCTTTCGGACACAAAGTGGGGGACTGGCCATTGTTTTTCAATGTGGTCAACGCTGTGGAAAAGGAGAGCGGCTGCATCAGCGCGGTGTCAGACAGACGGAAGTTGGGGAAATCCGCTGGATACTGATCATTACGATGGCGATCCACCATTGAAGACTCTACCGAGCCTTTGGCCTTAAACGATGTGCTGCAGATTTTCGTGAATGGATCATGCTGTTGACATGTGGCCTAACGTCTGTGTCGTGAGATTAGATTACGTATCTTCTTCCTCCCCTCTGCATGATGCATACGAGATAAAGGTGCACTTCTTGATTATCTCGCCAAACCTTAGGTATACTGCTGCTTACACTGACATCAGATATACATTTACAGAGATAGGAACCATGACACCTGAGGAAACAAATGTAGGGTGAGTTCAAGAAACGTGTGATTGGACCCAAATGAAACAATCTAAAGCTTCAGCTTCACTTTTTCGTATTTTTATAAACATACAAAGAAAGAGTGTTTTGCTCTGCTGATCTATGTCAGTGTGAAGAAATGTGCTAATCTAAAAACAACATCTAGCAGACCTAATTCTTTAGTCAAGTGCCATTAAAGCATCATATTTGAAGATGCTTATTACATAATGTGCTCTTAAAACTTCCAATCAGCAGCTCCAAGAATTGCAAATTAAGTTTTATTAGATAGTCCTCCTTTTCTGTTTCTTTTTTTTTTTGCTTTTGGGTTGTTTTCATATAAAAGTGGTAGACTACCACATTCGTTTAGGTTCAGAGAACTTGGACTTGTATAAAGCTTCAGGAGCCAAATGATTCGCTTTGAAAGTATGAATCTGCAGGTGCCTTAAGTCTTTATTTGAGAGCTAAAAAGGAGAAAACTGATTGATTTTGACTAAAGTTGCTGCTCTTTGTCTGTAAAGATTTTTTTGGATCACCCAGGATGCCACTCTTATGCACTCCGTCCTCCCGATCGATATTTTCAGTCTATCTTCCAACTCCAGCAGCGAATGTTTTGTATTTTGACTGAACTCAGTGTCTTAGTCTGTCTGGATGGAAGTAGCATCCTAAGTGGCTGCTTAAATAGTGAAATTACAGTAACTGTGACTTTAATTCTGAAGAATTTAACTCTGTTTTTGGTTTAATTCCACAATCTTCTGGATGTGAGCAGACCAAACAGGCGGAAAAAAATGTTGCATTTGCAAGACTCGCTTGTTTTTGAGGGGTTTGTGTGGGGAAGTGGAGGTGCTGTCTGAAAGGAAAATTAGATAGGAAGAAAAATAAGCTTCGATCAAAAAGAATTAAGCCATCTTTTAGCCAGCTCCACAAAATAAATGTTTTTGCCTGTTTTGGTGATTCAACATTTCTTCAGATTTGCACTGTGGATTCTTAGTTTTTACTCCTAAATGTGCAGAATTTACACCGCTTTTTCCTTCGATCTGACTTCCAATCTTACTCTTAGTGGATGATCTGCTGTTGTTGAACCTCACGGGGTTTGCATGCCACTGTGAAGCAGAGAGTGATCGTTCGGTCTGTTCCAGAGTTTAAGGGAGGTTTCTCATCATGCAAATGTAGCAGTCTCTGGGAGCAAAAACTGTGATTTGGACCAATCAGAGCCAGTGCTAAGGCACTCTTACATTTACGTTTTTTTGTTTTAATCAATTATGTAAAATGTGCTTTTTTTCACTAAACATGTATTTTATAGTTATTTTTAAGATCTTTTTTAAATGATTGTTCTTGTTAACGGTCTATTTGCGCTGTTACAATAAAACCTTAAATACAACAAACATGTTAAATCTTTGGGTGTTTTATTTTTCTTTGCCAAAAACCATAAAACTCCCAAAATATCAGAATTTTATTTTATTTAGATGTATTATTAAGGTGCTTCTTTTCACTTGAATGATCACATGAACCATTATATTGTGTTCAGGTCAAAAATTGATCAATTTTAAAGTGTGAAAATGGATAATTTTACCTGAACACGATATATGTCATGAATCTGTCCCCTGTCTACCCCTCTGGCCATCAGCGGAATCCATCACCTGAGTACTAGCACTTCCTGAGTCTACATACTACACCTCCCATCAGCCCCTGTTCTCACTCCCAGAAGCTCCACAGCCGTTTTCCGTCTGGAGTCACTCTCAGCAATATTTGGTCAGAGCTCTGAACTCTTCTTAGTGCAAAGTCTTGTTTGTACCACTCTGCCTGCATCGCCTGATTTTCTGGTTCATCTAAACCCATTTCATATTCGACTGATTGTTTGCCGCCTGCCCCGACCCTCACCTGGATCCTTACTCTTGTTGTTCCCTAATGCTCCTCTTTGACCTCTGCTTGTCTGACCCTGATTTAGCTTTGTGGACTTTTAGCTGTGATTCAAAATGACGGGTCATGCTCAAAAGTATCGACATTAAAAATCGCTGCCTGGTAGGGACTCGTAAAAGATAGGAGACGATTCTTTACTTTTTTAGTCACACCATAAGCGATTATTGCATCAGGGACGTCAAGTTTCAATGTTAAGTCAATAGTACAAATGCCATCTGAGGTCCCCTGGCGCGATTCGTGTGCCGGGTGCGGTGCGTTGGTCTGGCAGATTGTAGTGGGACAAGTTCAAATACCAGAACATTGGCGAGGTTGCTACATCACCTCAACCAATCAGTGACTCTGTTATGGGTGGAAGATCAATCCAATTGTCCCATCCACTTTCTTAACCCTTTCAGGGCTGCAGGGTTACCTGTCGTTTTGTTATTTAAAACAATAAATGAAAATAAGTAACAAAAATAAACAAAACCAAAGAACTAGCATGCCAACATTTGATTCAAATATTTAACAAAAAATGGTTTGTAATGTAATAAATACAACAATATTGGCAATTTAAAGTATTTTCGTGTACAAGCTTTTTTAACATACAAACCATTTTTTTTTGCAAGATTAAGGTAAAATAAAGGTCCACAAAAAATGATTTGTAAAAGAATAGAGAATTGAGACTCGAAAGAGCCGATTCTTTCTAGGGAGTTGAATCAAAAGAATTGACTCCCAAGAAAGAATCAAAGTGCCCATCAGTAGAGCTTCACTCCTGTTCTCCTGTCTGTGCCAAATAAACCTGCTGTTAAGGTTTAAGGTCAACAAAAGCAGCATGTATCAGTTGATTATTAATCATGAGTGCAGCCGTGGGACACCTCTGGACTGCAGCTGACTGCATGGCCGACTTCCAAGGCAGCATTCCTAAGATTATTTTTTTCTCCTAACAAAACATAGAACCTCAGCTGAGTCATTGTTATTGGTCTGTGTTTAGAATCTCCTTTTATGACATGCAGGGAAATTAGTGATGTATTATTCCAACAGGATTCACAAACTTTAAAAAAACTTTTTAGTATTGCTGTCAATGACTCACTGATTTTATTTCTGAGCTGCGCTATCACAGTCAAAAGGAGATGAATATTCAGTGAAGAGACCTGAATTAGTTATGATTTCTTAAGTGGATTCTGCTCCTTTCCCCCTTTGAGGCGCTCCATGAGCGTTATGAGAAATGCAAATTGCAGTCCCTGCATGCAGAAGCATTGTCTTTGTGAGCGACAAAGGAGTTAATCTGGAAAAGCTGTGATTTCCACAGCCTTGATGCCGTCGCATTAGCTTCTTTTTGTTTAAAGAACAGCTGTCAAAAAGTGAGCATGGCTTTAAACTTCTCTCAGCCAACGTCTTTTCACCCAAGAGCCAGAGGCAGTTCAATAATCCACTGATGACTCCGCGTGCTCTCAGTCACAAAGTCCCTTGATGAAGCAAATTATCTCAACAGCCGCTGTTTAATAGTTTTTATATGTGCGCTTTTGCATATCTGTGCGCTGTTATATATATCTGCAGAAATGCTGTCTTATTATCTGAGTCAGGCGACAGCAGCGCGGGCTGAGTAAAGTGTTGCCCGCGGGGCTGGTACATTGCCCCGTTTTAGTTGCATAACTCCGTTCTCCATAACTACAGTATGTGGACGTTACACTGCCACTAATTGGACCTTCAAGGAAAACTCTAGTGTACAGTAAACGCAACAAGGTCACTTTTCTAAAGTCCAAAAAATTTGTTTTAAGGGTCTATATAGTGAGTGTAAAAAATGTAATTGATTACATCAGATAAAATTAGAGCATCAAAGAACAAGCCTCAGGGCCTAATAATGTTCAGTGCAAAGCAACATTAAGGGTTTTAATATGCAGTTTATGCTTTTTATTCTAAGCACTACTCTGACATAGATGAAAGGCAGTGTTTTTGTCCTAGAAAACATCATTTTTTTAGGTATTAAAAAAATTAAGCGTCCTATGGGAGCAAGAATGTGGAACAGTATTAACATGTTAAAGGACGGCACATAGTTTCTAAACTTTTTTGATAGATTGAAAGAAAGTTGAAAGACCTGACAAGTCTCTTTAATTAACCAGTTTGACATACAAAAAAACTGTGATGTGGTTCCATCGGTCTGAAGCCCTATTGTCTATAAAGCAAAACAAAAAAAAGGAATTGTTTGTTCTTCAGCAAACAGCAAAGAAGTCTGCAAAAACTTCCCAAAACACTTTTTTTGCTTATGCGGTCTTTTTAGACTAAAGGAAAAAAACCAGGGAGAAAATGTTAATCATTTCACAGATATGTAACATTTTAGCTTCAGCAAATTGTAAAGGTCATTTTACTACTGAGCTTTAAAACTTTTAGAGATGGCTATAAAAAGTATGTTCCCCTTTTCTTCAGCTTTGACGCGTCTGCTCATGAATAAAAGTTAAAAGATAATAAGTGTGCTTTAAATAAAGTTCTATTCTCCAATAGTCAACTTTAAGAGACTGCTCAAATCATCAAGTTTCTCCAGATCTTTCTCCTTTATCTTATCTAGATCTGTAAAGTTCTATCCTTCCTCTACCTGAGGAAAAAACACTGTTTTTTTTAAACTCAAGTAGGAGTTTTCTAAAAATGTCTATTACAACACATATAGTAAGAGTTTTCTATTTTATCCAGTAAAAATGCAATGGACCTTTGTCATGATCCAGTGCTCAGGTTTTGGCATGTTCTGTTTTGTCATGTCAGTCTCATGTTCAGGTCAATCATCCACAGCTGTCTTCATTCAGTTAATCAACCTGTTAACCAAAGCTGGTTTGTTCTCCTGGTTTTGTCATGTTTAAGTTGATTTAGTAAATGTTTGTTTCTGCCACAAAGTCTTGTCTCCTGCGTTTGGGTCCTTCATCTACCATCCTTGACAACCTTTCAGCAATTAAGGACATTTAATAAAGAACACTCTCTGATTTAGGGAAATGATACCATACAATATAATGAATTTTTTCCCGCATTTTTTGCGAACTGCAAACCATTTTTTGTTGACAACCTCTTATCTTTCATGCCAGAACATTAACCCACCAGCAAACAGGAACTTGCACTTTCAATGGAGCAATGTTTTTTTTTTTTGGATAGTTAGATCAAATGTGGCCCTAATTTGATTGGATGTCATACCAACATCACACATGTAAACAAACAGGGAGACGGCGCCTTGGGCTTTGTCTATGTACTTTTTCATCTGTGGATTTTGGGGGAAATTGCCTGTCTTTCAGAGTCAGAAGGCTAAAGTTTGAGTCAAGTCGTTAGTCACTGTTTATGAAGTCCAAGTCAAGTCACGAGTTACTGCTTATGAAGTACAAGTCGAGTCACTGCCTATGAAGTCCAAGTCACGAGTCTCTGCTTGTGAAGTCCAAGTCAAGTCACGAGTCCCTGCTTGTGAAGTCCAAGTCACGAGTCACCGCCTATGAAGTCCAAGTCAAGTCACGAGTCACTACCTATGAAGTGCAAGTCAAGTCACGAGTCCCTGCTTATGAAATCCAAGTCAAGTCACAAGTAATTGCTTATGAAGTCCAAGTCAAGTCACGAGTCACCGCCTATGAAGTCCAAGTCAAGTCACGAGTCACTACCTATGAAGTGCAAGTCAAGTCACGAGTCCCTGCTTATGAAATCCAAGTCAAGTCACAAGTAATTGCTTATGAAGTCCAAGTCAAGTCACGAGTCACAGCCTCCAAGTAAAGTCACATGTAACTGCTTATGAAGTCCAAGTCAAGTCTCGAATCACTGCTTATGAAGTCCAAGTCAAGTCACGAGTCCCTGCTTATGAAATCCAAGTCAAGTCACAAGTAATTGCTTATGAAGTCCAAGTCAAGTCACGAGTCTCAGCCTCCAAGTAAAGTCACAAGTTATTGTTTATGACGTCCAAGTCAAGTCACTGCCTATGTGCTCAGAATGTGTCAATGTGCTCTTTAAGCCAACCAATGTTTTTTAAATAACTTTATTGTTTAAAGTCTTCCTTAAAATAGAAGTGATGCAACATTCTTAATGCTTTACAGCTGAGGTAAGAGGAGCTTATACATTACAAGGTTGACATGCGAACCAATGTCATTCTGTAATCTCTGGTTAGAGATTGGTAGAGTTTGAGTTATGGGAAATGCTTAGCTCTTACTGAACACTTTGTCTCTATTTGTAGCAAAGCAACTTCTGATAACTTCAGATGAAAATTTTTCTGTGCTTGAAAAACAAAAGCTAAACAAAACTTTCAGGTGCAGGGAAGTATTTGATTTCTCTACTTTACTTTTCAAGGGTGTACTAAAGTTGCTTGGCAGCTTCACAGTCTCTACAGTCCCAGATGTTCCCATGGTCTCTGTAGCCTGCTGCGTATGCAAACTTCCGGGGGTCTGACTGAGCACGGAGTCCGTCTTTGTAACGTACCACCGCCTGCACCACAGCTCCAGATGATTTGAGATACTCTGTGTTGTGATTTTTTGCTTTTAAACCATTCAGGATGTTCTGTAAACCAGAGAAGATGAAGCAAATTAAAATTTGGGGAATATGCAAGGACATGGTCAGTACTGAGTTCATTTAAATATTTAACTGATCTATGACTGTTCAGAGGAACAAACTTTAGTTTAATTTTGAATAACTGGCTGGTGATAGCTAGATAACTGATTACTACTGGTTGAATAACTGGTCGGGTTGGATTATGTAAAAACTGAACAATTCTAACTCTTGAGAATCATTTTTGTACTTCCAAGTCCACTGGGTCTGACATGATGGGGAAAGACCCACTCTGATAAAAATCATGTTTTTGGTGTTCTTGTGACATTTTTCTAATGATTTAGGACTTAAATAAAGAATAATGTAAAATCCTTTTTACTACTGAGTTGATCCTAAAGTTGATCCTAAAATATGATTTTATTTTTTATTTATTTATTTTTTTTTTTTTAAGCTTATGACAGTGGAGCTCCAATTCAGACTGCACCTGACGGCCTCTTTTCTTGCTGCATTGAAGTTCACTGGTTCTCAAATGTTTCACTGGTTCTGCTGATGCCAGAGTTAAATCATTGACTGTGTTTTTCCTATGAGTAGTTACAGTATTTGTGTGTTTATGTAATGTATAAAACTCGCCTGGTCAAAGTCTGGTTCAGCTTCTGTGGTGTTGGGCAGTAGCTGGTTGTGAAGTCTTGGATCTGACACAGCTTTTCCCAAGTCATAGTCAAAGAACAGTGTGTTCAGAATGACCTAAGAAAAATAATAAACGATTTATGACAAGTCACACAACAGCACAGAGCTACAGTGAGAGCGAGGTTTTACCTGAGCAATGGCAGTTGTGATTTTTGTTCCTCCAGAACCACCGACAACCATCTTTACCTTGTTGTCTTTATCAAAAAGGATGGCTGGGGCCATAGATGACATCGGCCTTTTCCCTTTAGACAGAATTATTTAACTATTTCGGTAAAAATCTGTCACTTTTGGTTGAAAATCGTTCTGTCGTACCTGGTTCGATAAAGTTGCTATTAGAAGGAGGAACGCCAAAGCCGTTTGTGATGAGAGGAGAGCTGAAGTCATCCATCTCGTTGTTGAAGATAACTCCCGTAGAGTTTGACATGACTTTGGAGCCCAAACTGCAAGAAAATATCCCCCAACTATGAAGATGTACAGAAAAAAACATCAAAATGTAGTGGTTGTGGTGGGAAGTCTCACTGATGGTTGATGGTGCTGGTCGCGGACACTGCACTTCCATCCTCAGCAACCACAGAAATGTGAGAGGTCCCGTGACTGTCAGGCAGATAAAAGTCTGGCCCGTAGTAGTTCACAGGCTGAGTGGTGCTGTCACTGATTTTTTCACGGAGAGCATCAGCGAACACTTGGGACGTCAGGTTCTGGATGAGCTACGAAAGCAAATAATGGAAAGACCAAACCACAAAGTTATCAATATCAATTGTCAAACCTAGAAACTATGGATTTGAAGCAAAATGCCAAATAAAGACAATTTTCAGATCTTTACCTCTGAACTACAACTAGACACTATTGTGTAACAGAAGATAAGAAAATGTGCTTTAAGCTCATTATAATAATAATAATCCACTCTATTAAACCTTTTATCATCAATTTGTTCACTTATATGACCAGTTAAAAATCTAAATAGAAATAAATATGTTGGATTGTTGTTTTGACAAGTGTCTAAGACCTTCAACGCCAGACACATTTCAGTATCTTCCTAGAATGTTGAACTTTGTGATGACTATAAGGGTGACCAATGGCGTAGTGGTTCTCTCTTTCATCTTATAACAAGATGAACTCTGGTTCAAATCCTAAGTGTGTGAAGTTTGCATGATTTCAGTCTACATGTGTGGATTTTCTCCTGCTTCCTCAATAGTTCAATAGGTTGGCCTTGTGACAAAACTGGTGACCTGATAACAGTAGCTGGGTTGGAACCAGTAAACCTGTGACTCCAAAAAGGGATTCAGTGGGTTCTGAAGATGGATCGATGTAAAATCGCAGCATTTGTTGTTGTTGTTTTTAACTAGTAATTTTTAAGGTACTCTAGTAAACATCTAAAAATATCCAGCTTCAAGTAAATGTGTAGTAGACAGATATCTTTCAGAAGACCATCGATACATAATAGAGTTACAAATAGAGTTGTCAGAAATGTACTGTAGATGTCTATAAGGTATCTAATAGACATCCTACGCCTAGTGAGTATGAGCCAATCAGGATTGGCAGGAGAACCTGGTCATGTTGAATCTATAAACATATATTTACTAAAAGTCATAAGTGCAGTTTAAGCATCATGTGAAGGGTTTGACTTTTACTCAGATTTAAAATCTACTGTTTTCTTGTTTGTTAGTAAAATATTCACTCCAAGTGCAGGTTTATTGTGTCTAGTAATAATTTCCATATTATCTTTTTACAGCATAATGATTATCCCATTAGCTCCCACCTTTCATTCGGAATTTGACGCAAAGCAGGAAGTAAAAAAAAAAAAACAGGTCAATAAATGACAACCAGGACTGAACAAGTTCACACTAACTCAAATGTAGAAAAGTTATTTTACATCAAAAATTTACGGTTTGATTTCAATTATTTTTTTTGCTTTACATATACATGTGTGTATATATATATATATTTCTATTTTTGAACAACTGTGGGGTGCATTTTCACAGATCAGTCATTTTGGACGCTCAAATGTTTGCACTTAAGGAGTGTGTGTGGATTTTTTAAGACATTGTCCAAATGTTTAGACTCAACAAAGCTCCGAACTTTGCTTTGTTCTTTTTGGATCATTACAATTTCAGGAATTGCACTTCTGTTCACAGTATTTTTCAGTTTTATTTTAAATGTTGTAACTCTTGGGTCACTTTTAATATCGCTACATTTATTATTTGTACTTGATTTTCTGGGACTTGTGTTGGAGTCACTCTCAAGCACAGATAGTATCGCTTTTATCAAGCAGCAAATAGTAATTACAAAGGAAACTAGGACTAACAGTGTCTCTGAAATAACATTTTTCACCTCTGTTCAGCTAAAGCAGGAAATTGTTTTTGGCTTTTCCTCCCACCCAGGATCAAAGCTGTCCTTTCCTTTCACTGCTGGTTCTCCCTCTGCTTTGGTTGAATACATAGTGTCTAATTTGGGCTGAGAAACACAAATATCTGGTTTAAACTAAAGAAAACAGGGGAGTTTGGGAGTAATTAAACACACTGTTTACATTAAATGCATGTATATTTATTCTCTTGGTGACACTAGTGGATAACTTTGACTATTAAATGTTTTTGAAAACTGTGTTTACTAGGTTGTTTTATTCTGCAAAAGCTTTATTGCGTCTACAATGCATTGGATTCAAAATTGGTCCATTTTTCTTTTGTTTGATTATAGAATTCTGTTCCATTTGTATTAATTAAAGAGATTTTTTTATTGACTTTTTACAATTGAGGCTTTTTCTGGATAATCAGAGTTTTAAAAAAAGTGTAACTTCTACAAACTTACATCACTAATGTTGAGAAACTTTGGATCTCCAAGCGACGACCTCTTTGCATAGGCAAAACGATGCGCCTCAATAATCCGGTGGAAGGTTAGGATCTTTTTCTCTGGACTTGCCATACTGTCTGCAGTAAAGTTGTATCCTAAGAAGAAGAAAATAAACAATTATCTTCATAAATGAATTCAAACACTTTGTGCATCACAGACTAAATGAGTTTTTTGTTGTTTTCAAAGCTGTTGTGACCAGAACAGAGACAGGGAGGTGTGCCGTAGAATGATGGTCAGCGACAGAAATAAAATCTACAAGCAGTCGACCGTGTCCAATTAGAGAAAAATTGGTGAGATTAGTGTTAGTGTGTGTGTGAGAGAGAGAGGAAAGGGTGGCAGGGAGAGTGGGTGGCCAGTCAAAGAAATGGAAAGGGTTTTTCTTTTTTTTTTTGGGAGGATAATTTTAGAAAAAGGATTGCCATCTAATCCTCGGTGGAAAATACTGTCACTGTTCTGACAGAAGGAAGAGACTTTGTCGTCACACACCAACACCTCCGATTCTATGAGACAAGTTAACAGAGGAGCAAGGATATGGAGAAGTAAAGACAAGAAAGGTTACACCAATTTTCATTTCATTTTTTTAAAGCCAGCATCCAATCAGCAATAAAGTTGAAAATTCATAATTATTATGATTTTCGGTTTGAATTCATATCTATAGATTTAACTTAAAGACCCACTCGTGTTTTTTTGTGTGTTTTTTACATGTTATTTTAGCATTATTCTCATGAAACCATAATTACGATTAAAAGACTACTGGAAATGCTTTGAAATAGATCAAATGATGATCGGAATGGGACTATATTTACTATATATTTATATTTTTGTATGTTGGGGTTTACAAAACCCTACAACAGGGAAGAGATTGTACAGTAAATCAGCACGCTGACTATATCAGACTCCTTCCTGCGAGAGTGACTCGAAGGCAGCCAACATTAAAGCAGATCTTCTCCCACTCAGGATGTGTGTTTTTGGACCGAGCATCGAGGCTCACCATTCAGGATGTTTAGTATCAGCGATAGCACGGGGCCGCTCGCGGGGGCATTGGGAACAACCATGGCGTACTCCCCCACGCTCACCCTCAGAGGGCTCTCATCTAGAACAGGCGTATAATTCCTCAGATCCTCCATTGTGATGATTCCGCCTAAACATGGATTGACAAACACTGTGAATGCTCAAAGAGATGTGGAGGTGCAAATCCCCCAAA
>NC_050523.1:13670407-13674038 GCF_002922805.2 Oryzias melastigma | reverse complement strand
ATCTTTAGGCGAAATACAAAAGCTGAATCTTCAGAAAGTAACGCTTGTCTCAGCAAAAAATGTCCTATTTTTTGTTTAAACAAAAAAAATCCTCTTATTTAAAAAGGCTTTAGTAGCAAAATATAAATTAATTATCTATAATAAATATAATATAATTATTAAATGTAATTTAAGAAAACATGTCCTTGAGCCTATTTAGTTGTTTAAGATAAGACATTTTTTCTGACCTCGTTGGCAGATTTATTTGCTTATTTAAAAAAATCTGCCAATAGTGTAATCATTTTTATCTTATTTAGAAGGGGCTTTTTTGGCTATGCATGAGAGCAGTCCAAAAAAAATATCCTTAAATGAATATTATGATTAAACATATATAAATGAGACTTAAAAAATCCATGTTTTGTATGTGATTTTTGAATAAAAAAAACAATAGAATACTTTTGGGTATAATTAATTGGTTTTTTTTAGAACCTATAAACAAATGTTACAGCTTCTAAAATGATTTTTGAAGGAGAGGTACCTGCTGCTTGAATATCATTGACAAGGTTTTGGGCTAGCGGACCCACATAAAAGGCATCAGGACCCTCCTCTGCAATTTTTCTGTAGGTTTCTGCCAGTTTAGTAAACTTAATGGTCTCGTTTTCTTTCAATACGTCGCCATTTCCCCCACAAAATACTTCACTGAAAGCAGAGAAAATCACATTTGTTTAATGCATGCAGTTGAAAATGTAAATAAATGTGTTGGGGGGGGTTGCAGGTTGATGTCTCACCACAGGACTCGATCCTTCAGGATGATGTCTTTTTTGCCAGCTATAGCTGAAGCCAGGGCCCTGCCCAGAGGAAAACCTCCCTCTGCCAGCTGAATGCTCGGCTGAAACAAGTCTTTCCATGGTAGTTTACCGTGTCGCTCGTGGGCCATCTGGTAGCCCCGGATCTCCCCTGGTATAGCGATGGATAAACCTCCTATAAATCAAGAAGCAGATAATCATTCAAAATGTTGTTATACAACTCGAAAGCTTTTTCAAACATGATTAGATTCCTCTCCTGTAATCTGATTTTTTTCTCTCATACAATATCAAGTCTGTGCGGTCAGACTTTACCTGTCGTGGATAAATCTGTACTGTTTCCAAACATGTCTCGTGTTGCGTTGTATGGAGCCGTCTCCCTGGCATCAATTGTTTCCACTTTTCCTGTAATAAAATCCCACATGAGCATTTCTCCAGTGGTTAAGTTAAGCAGAGAGAACTGAGAGTTTACGAAAATGTGTACCAGTATTTGCGTTGTAGATTGTAAAGAAAAGCCCTCCACCTATACCCATACTATGAGCATTTAGGAGTCCAACACATAATAATCCAGCAATGGTGGCATCCACAGCAGACCCTCCTTTTAATAGGATGTCTCTGCAGCAAAAAAATGAAATACATGAATAAATAAGGCGTTAATTGTTAGATTATTCAGGAAATTATGCAAAAAATGCTCAAATATATAAGCTTTATTTACATAAAAGCGCTTCTGATGCTAAAAGTGCTTTACAGTTTAAACAATATGTTCCTAATTGCATTCATTTTGTTTGTTTCTCTATCTTACCTGCCAATTTCTGAGCAGGGTCCAGCATCCGCTGCCACAGCGGCCTTCAGGTAGATCTGCTTGTCGGTGGCCGACTTCCTCTTCACGCCAAAGAAGACGCCCACAAACACGGCAACAGATACCAACAGTAGTGCGGCCAAAGCGATCAGCACTGTTTTCTTGACCATGTTTTTTTATTCTTTTGTTTTCCTTCTATAGCAATTCAATTAAATGTGTGTCTGAAATACAATAGAATTTGATAGGAATTGAAATTTGAACCCTTGACGAAGAAACTTTTTAATAAAATAGAAAAGGAAAACATTAAATTATAATGAAATGATACAAGAGTCAGAACAGCACATCAGACAGTACGAATGTCAGAAGCAAAAAGATGATTTCCTTCTTTTCCTCAATATGTATTAACTACTGTGGATAGGAAACACTCTTTTCTGACAGAAAATCACAGATTTATCCATAAAATAAATTAATTTTTTTTGTCTAACCATCAGGAATTGTGGATTTTAAATAAAACATATTTTGTATCTTTAATCTTAAACTATTTTTTTCATTTCTTATGTTAAAATGAAATTGATTTGAATTGTTTTTAAGTTATATATTATCGTCTGGAGCTGTGATTTAGTCTTAACTATTCAAGGCTTGGAGTCCTGAAACTCAACCAAAACATACAATTTAAAAAAAAATAAAAAATACTGTTAAAAGAAGCAAAAATATATATTTTTTTCTAAAAACTTTACCAAAATAAATGATCAAGTTGTTCTTGATAATTTCGAAACAAAGCTAAGGTTGTGATAGCGTGGTGATAGTGCAATGCAATACATCAAATGACTTAAAAAGGAGTTGAAGAAAAAGTGACTTTTTCTTAATTTTCTTTTCATTCCTTTCAACATACGGCCACACAATATGTATGTTTTAATATCTTACAGTTGTAGAACTATTCTTAAAATTCTACAACTGTTCTTATAGTGCTAAGCCCAGTTCTGCAGTATCTCCTCCCCCCTTTGACCACATGAAAACCATAAAAACTTCACTCATCTCATTTTTTGCAGATGATATTCAACTTTACTGTTTCTTTAATGAGTCAGAGTTATACAAGACTGCACAAAGTTTGTCCATTCTGTTTCAGTCTGAGTTTTCAAAATCAGCCTTCTAGTAATCCTAGTGCTATCGTAGGTATGTTTGCATTAAAAGCGGGGTCGTCTGGACCCCACGAGACACCACGCTGAACTTTTTTTCTTTTAAGTATTTTTTATCTTCACTGGTGTCCGTGGAAAACATTTTTTTATGCTCCACTTCACAATCACTCCCCAGAACACTCTGTTATTTTCGACCAGTTTATGTCCCTGGAATTCAAGAAACTTGGTTAAAAATAGTTTTTGTCATCTAAGATCCATTTTCAAACTGAGGTTAATTCTTCCTAAATCTGACAGAGTTGGTCATCCACGCTCTTATCTCCTCTTGTTTGGATTATTCCAACTATCTTTTCTCTGCCTTAACCATCTCCAGCTTGTCCAGACTGTTGCAGCAAGGCTTTTAACAGAAACCAATAGTTTAATTCTTGTTACATTAAGTTTAGAATTGGTTTTAAAAATCTTACTTTTAACCCTTTAATGCCTGTTGTTTCAAACATGTGACAAACCAAACTAGCTATAACATTACTTAAATGTAGCATTTCCTTAAAAGCAAAAAGTGAATATCTTTTTTCATAGCTGGGAATTAAAATAATCTCTACAGTCCAAAACCTCCAAAAAGTCCCAAGAACTAATTTAAAACTCATGGAGACTTGTCCTTTCTAGCTTCTTTTAAAAAGCGTCTTAAAACATTTTTATTCAGACATGTTTTTCGCTAAATTTTGCTTCTGATTGCCTTCATATGTTTTAAGTTTTATTGTTTTTACCTATAATGTTTTACTTTTTTTATTAAATATCCATCCATCCATCTTCTTGACCGCTTCTTCCCTTTCGGGGTCGCGGGGGTGCCGGAGCCTAACCCGGCTACTGAAGGGCGAAGGCGGGGTACACCCTGGACAGGTCGCCAGTCTGTCGCAGGG
>NC_050523.1:13665695-13670002 GCF_002922805.2 Oryzias melastigma | reverse complement strand
TTTAAGGTAAATTGTCAGAACGTTGTGTTTAAATCAAAGATTTGGGTTGAAACACATATACATAACCAGCAGGAATAGAGAATAAACCTTCTCTTACCTTGGTTCCTTCCAGGCTTTCGGTGACAGGATGAGTGCTGAAATGACCCACAGTTAAAAGGTAATAAGCTTATATCAATAAAGCCATTAAACTTTAACCGATTCCAAAATGCCTAACTTGCCCTGTCACTGGTGGGAGAGAATGTAAAGGGAAAAGACGTAAGCAGCAGCTCTGCAGGATGAAAGTACTGCACGAACAACTAGTTTATGCAAAACCTTTTGAAACAATTACAGCTCTGAAAACAGAGTCTGTGTGATAAACAGATCTGTATCCTCTATGAAGCTACAACTTATCAGTGAACACGATTAACCTGCAGAGGCTGCAGTTTCCTGGTGGTTCATTTTATTTCCGCCAATGGAGGAAAGTACTTTGTAACAACGCCTGCAGCTCAGGCTGTAACACTGTCGGGTTTGCACGTTACGCCTCACTGAGGCGTTTGACTCTGCGGGGAAGACGGCCACGTCTGACCTGAAGGAGCAAACTGCAGGAGCAGAGGGTGGAGGAGTGCAGAGCTGAACAAAGTGCAGCTTCACCAGTTCGGCAGGTGCTTTAGCAGGAACCCCACGCTGTAAGGAAGAGAGATTGTGTGCTTCAAGTAAATGATTTTCTGGAGTGTCCTGAAACTCACATCAGGAATCTGTTTTCGTTCAGAGGAACCGAAGATGTTCAGTTAGAAGCGATCAAACTTGTGAACATTCTTTGTCATTCTGATGGTGAAATCTGCAAAGACTGATGTGAAAGAGACACTTTTCCACCCAAAATTTGAACTAAATCACAAACAGAAGTGCTGTTGGAGATGTTTTAATGCTGACGACTAATTTGAGTTGTGCTTTTCTTTTTATTCTTTTGATTCTTCATGTTAAATTCACACACAAAAACTGCCAAACCTCACATGTGCAACCAAGGTGCAAAGAATCAGGAAGTCGATCCTCTGAGTCGCTGGAGACAGGTGCAGAAACACTTTGTCACATCAGTTCATCAGCAAATACTGTCTTGAGAGAGAAGATAAGACAATTTGAGATGTATTCTTTTAATGTTATTTGGAAATGCTCTAAATGACTCATAAAGCAGAGATCATGTGTCCTTCATGATGTTTGAAAAAGAGCACAAATCCTGGACATCCTAGACAAAACACAACTTGTGCTTCTGTCCTGATCAAATAAAACATTAACAGAACTGAATAATCTTTACAATCAGTCTGTTCAATTTTCTCCTGATTCATCCTTAATCAGTTTTACAAGATAGACAGGAAGTACTCAAAAAAAACAACAAAAAAAAGAAACAGAATGAAAGAGCAGCTCCCACCTGCTGAAGGCAGCAACAGGGATGCTGTCAAAGCAGAAACACAACAACGTTGGAAGCACAAAAACCCCACAGCAAAGGAAGAAACTCTCTTTCCATATATCCTAAACAACAACAACAACAAAAAAGTGCTCATACATTTTCTATTATAAAAAAATAAAAATAACTCTGACAGGCACAAAGAGCCACTCTGACAAATCCAGCATGAATGTGACGTGGGACCTCTCTTTTACTTCATGATACAGCAAGGAGTTCTCTCACAACTTAGTGGGTTGTCTCTTCTCGGTGATGTAAGAGGGCTGCAAGCTCCGAGCTGATGCTAGCATACGACCTACTCTGTTCAATGGATTTCAGGTTATGTCAGGATTTCATGGAGCTTCAGGATTCTGAGATCATCTGATCAAATAAAGGGAAAATAAGCTTATAAATAAATGTGCACACTTCCCTGTAGAATTGAATTGAACTTTATTTATCTCGCAACAAACTATGCTACTTATTATGTCAAACCAAAACAGAATAGGACAAAGTTTTTTCATGTTGTCAGAATACTTAACTGTTGGGAAGAGGCCGTTCACTTTAAGTAAATAAGCTGTAAGAACTTGCAAACTTGAAGAAATCTAAGAGTCATTTTTTCCTCTTAAAGCTAAAACTAATGTGAACATTTCCTTATCTAAAAAAAAAAAAAAAAAAAAAAAACATTATGACATTTACAAAAATGTCTTTTTTGCATGGAAAAACAGAGGAGAAATATGTATTGTCTTCATGCATTGTTCTTCCCCGCTGAGAGACATTTTTGATGCTTTTGGCAGTTCAGGCATTATTCCCTCTGTTATAAACAGTGACAGCTGACTACACTTCTAACCAGATTTAATTGCAGCTGACCGCCTGGTTCGGGTTGCTTTGGGTCAATTTAAATTTAGTTCTTCAGCTGTGTGGTGATCTCCGTCTTGGCTGGATGGGATATATATGAACACAGGCTTTCAGTCGTTTTTGGTTTGTTGGATTTTTGTGGTGCTCTTCAATTTGAATTTGGTTTTCTGTTCGTTCATCTCTTGATCTATGGTAAAAGTGGTCTTTTAGTTATGATTATGCTGTTTTTAGCCAACATTTTAAAAAGTATAGAACATAGTTTCTGCAGAGAGTCAGTAATACATCAGAAATTCACCTCCGATATGTGGGCGGGACCATTAGTGAACAGTAACCCTGCCCCTACATCCCGTCATCCATCTGTTTATGTGCTTACAGCACTTCACAGTCCCAATCAAACATCTCTACTGCAACAATAATGGTGAGCAATATTGGAGCTATCCAGCCATATACAGTTTTACAGTTTTGATCAAAATGCCAGCTCAGACGTTCATGGATCTAGTCGTCCACAAGTAGAAGATGTATCAGAATGGAGAGGAGCACGGAGTGCTTTTTCTACCCTTTTTTTCAAAGAGCTTTCTTCTTTGTCTGCTCCTGATTCACAACAATTTGAATAAAGAAATACTCAGACTTGCAACTTTAAGATTAATTTTCGTTATGTATGTCCTCAATCATAAGAAAAATGCCTTAAGAATGCCTTAAAAACAGCAAAAAAATGATTTTTATGTCTTTAAATGCTTTACTTTTGTTAGATTTTTGGGGATATTGTTATTGTTGTACTTTATTTTATTTCAAAGGCAATTTGTTACATTTATTTTATTTTTTTAAGACACACAAAGGTGGGATAAAGAAGCTTTTTATTTAATATATTGAATATTTTTGAGAACCATACATGTTTCGGATGTCTTTAAAAAAGGAAACAGGGTTTGATATGCAATAAACTACTATGAATTGACAAGAAAAAGAAATCTCAATCAAAAACTGATTTCACTTAAAAAAGTGAAACGTTGGATCAATTTAAAAAGTTTGTTACATTTAAAATGATTAGGTTTCGTCAAATTTAAAAAATAGTTGATGGTTTACTAAACTGAAACATTTAATTTGATTAAAACAAATATTTTTAAATGTAACAAATTACAAAGTTTTGTTAATTGATCCAATGTTTGACTTTTTCATTGTTCACTTTTTAGGTTGAACTTAAAAAGATGTATTCTTTTTACTGTTTTCAGATTAAATGTTGGGATTTTGACTTGTTTTTGAAAATCAATCTTTATGTTATTATATTGACACTATTGAAATCAGTTATTAATAATCTAATTAAAATGTGATTTTTGCATTTTGGGGGCTTTGCGTGTTAAATGACAGATTCACGCAGCTGTGTGAATATATACTAAGTTTTTATTGTTCAGGTAAAAGTCTGTCTGTCTGTCTGGTGTGGAGTCAGGTCAGGGTACCGTCTCCAGCATGCCTCGCTCTGATTGGCTGAGAGCAGGACCAGCTCGGAGTGGAGGCAAAGGATGCCACAGACTCCGACAGAGCGCGCGCGGATGCGGGCAGGGCGCGCCAGACAGACGCTCTCAGGCTGATGCTTCGCGGCGGTTGTCGCCTCCAAAACTTTAAGCCCGCACTTTTTCACGTCCGTGGACTCATCTGCATGCGAGGTGAGTGTGATGCTTTGGCTGCGCGTCGTAAACCCCCCCTCCTCTCCACCGGCGACGCATCCTCTCCGGAGTGATGGGCTCTAAGTTAACTCGGCAGAGAAGTCTGGATTTTGAGAGCAAACTGACTAAAAGGAGACGCCAGAGGAATGATCTTCCAGGGGAGAGCGAGAGGAGCGCCGGCAGGACCGGCGGAGACTTCATGTTTACTTCCCTCATGATCCGCTCCGACAAGCTGCCGGGGATGCTGCGCAGAGCCAACCAGAGCCCGTATGTCAGGCGGGTGGCATGGGTCCGAGAGATCCAGAGGCTGCTCAGGGAGCAGAAGATGGAGCAAGCAGGAGAAGTGCTGAAGCTGCTGAGAAAGGTAAAAAAAAAAAAAA
>NC_050523.1:13628421-13665689 GCF_002922805.2 Oryzias melastigma | reverse complement strand
AAAAGTGCATTCCAACTTTGCATGCAATTTTCTTTCAAAGAAAAAGTTGCTGTTTCTCTTTATTTAAATGAGATAATCACAACTATATTTTTAATCTTGACTAAAATAATATTTTCTTATAGCTGCACCCACTCATTAAAAATAGTGTGGTGACATGACCCTAATCCAGGGGCGGAACTAAAGGGGGACAAATTTGCCCCTCCAGAATTTTTGAATCAATTATTGACAAATCACCAATACAGTCTTTTTCAAGAATTCCAAAAATAACAAAAGCAATACTTTTAAATGATTTAAAAACATAAAAACTGTTATTAATATGTATTTTGATGCTTTCCTTTGTTGTTCTCATTTGCCGCCCTTCCAAAGTCTCCTGCCCCATCATATAAAATGCTCTCCGCCCCTTCCTTCATCTATTGGATGACATAAACAACGCCCAACCAAGGTCATAAATCTCAGTTAATTGTTTTAAAAGTAAAATCCTTTTAATCATCAACTTGTCCTCATCTTATAAAAAGTAGACTTTGCACAGTAAAGTCATGGTGTTATAATACTGACGCAGTGTCAATGCTCACTGTGTGTGTTTTTAAATAGTGAAAGTAATAAAAAAAGTGTGTTAAAAAGTGTTTTATTTCTGTAAAAACAGATGTATGATGAAATCTGTTTTTATATTTAAACGAAAAGCATTTGTCTTTATATTTTTTATACTTCCACTCATCTCCACTTGGTGTGGATTCATCTGAACTAGAGAAAGGAGGTCTTGGATGATTTGTTTTAAAGCCAGCTTGAGCTCTCCACCTCCTCCTGGAAGCGGATCAAAGGAAAGCTGTTTTGGAGTTCAGACAAAAGTAATTTTGATCAAGAGAGAGACCCCTGTCATGAAATGAAAACTCCCTGCCCACCTGTATGGTGACCATGAATAAATTGCAGAGATATATGCAGATTAAAGCAGGAAATCAATGCAAATGTTACACTCAGGAGGAGGAAAAAAAAAAAAAAACTCAGGATGGAAAGCAGATTTGCGGGAATCATTCTCTCCTTATGAACATCAATAAACGTGCATAATGATGAATTTTTGTCTTCATTTATAAAATGCAGTTTATGCAAACCGGGATGTGACTCATGCCTCCTTTAAGACTTCACAGGGTTCATGTTTATTAAAGCAGTCCTGTCATATCTTCCATAAATACATAAATGCGTTTATTCGGAGATCAACATGTACACTTGTCGGGTTGGAATAACGGCTCACGAAGCACGGCGTCTCCCTCCATCCCGCACTGAGGGGAAGCCAGAGCACAGCTATGGTGTTGGGGATGAAGCCAAGAGTCTGACTAATAATACTTCAAGACGGGATTAAGAAATAAAAAAAAAGAAGAAAGTGCCAGCAGATCTCCTTTTGCTGTGGTCCAACAGTAAGGCAGCTTTTCCTCTGAGGGATGGAATGATGTTGGGGTAATTACCCTGAAATGATTGATATATATGCCTTCTTTTTTTTTTAACCACACATATTATTATAGAAGACAGGCAATTAGTAATAATCGCTATGCTGTAACTTCATCATAAAAATCCTTCAGAACTGCTTTACAAAGGAGGTCAAACCTACTTATTATATATATATCTGATTAGTAGCTCTGATCAACTCTACTCAATTGAGGACTTTTCATTCATTTATGATTTCCTGAAGACATTGTAGTGCAGAATAAGAGTTATTAAAACTGTCCAAAGGCAAATGACAAACTAAAAAAGAGATTATGGAAACCATTAAAACTGAATGTAACATAAAACATCCAACACTCATGATTTAACTTTCTCTGAACATCAAAAAATGTAGATTCTTTTCTTCTCACTTTGTATTTTTTGCAGAAAAAAACAGGTTGCAGTGTAAAAACAGAGACCTGAAGCTATACTTTAGGTAGTTGGTAGGGGAAAAAAAGCAAAACCAACCTAAAATGTTGTTTATAAAAGCATTTCTATTTGAGCACCTTCATAAATCTCAGATCCTCAATCTTACATAACGCAGGACAATTTGGACTCTGATTATGTCATAGTCTGTCAGGCTTTAGCTAAAAAGTGAATTATCTCTGCAACAGAACAGCAAATGTTTAATCACTTGGATGTTTAAATGACTCATAGGGTATAATATGTGACAATAACTTTTCTAATTTGACATTATCCTGCATTTCGTCTGTGGAAACAATCCAATGATTTGAGCTCATACTGGTTCTTCAGATGTTTTCCTTCTTTTCTTCTACTTTATGGAGAGAACAAGAAGTTGAATCTGTTGTTTGTTTTAAAAGTCATCTTGCAAATGTGAATTTTGCCTGCAGGAACAAGGGTTAGACAAAGATTGTGTTCTCTGATTTGGAATTTTACTGTAACCTTAAAGGCTTTTGCATTAAAACAGTCATGTTAATTCACATATATTGAGTGATCAAATATGGCATCTTAATTTATTTTTTGTTTGTTTGTTTGCTTACTTTCAACCCGAAAAACTTGGGAGTGGATGAAACCTGGAAACCTGATGAAGTTGCAAAAGACGCTTGACCAAAAAAAAAGAAAAAAAAAGTGTCTGTTTCTCACTCTCTGCAGATCAGGTGATCTTCCGTAGTTGCCAAATAAAATAAATTCCAAAAGCTCTCAAAGTTTAAAAAAAACAAATGCTATGTCAGAATTCCTTCACTACTCACTACACAGTGCACTGTATAGTGTGTTCACCATTTTGTAGTGCTGTCCGAATCAACAATTCCAAAATTAAGTGCCCTAGAAATTTCCCAGAAGTCTTTGAGAGAACCAGGTTCCATCGATGCTCACTACATTAGCAAAGATAGACCACAATGCATTGCGTTTGAACAATTTTTGCAAATAAAAAAAGTGTTTAAATGTAACTTTTTAATAAACCATTCAAATTTTCATCATCAGAACACAGTAGATCAAAGTAACACGTTTGTTTTGTTTAGATTCTCACTTCGTGAAATCGGTGACATCATATCCATCATTTAGAAAAGAAGAAAAAAAAAATTAGTGAGTATGGTGTCCAGATAGCTTTTAAAATCCAGGGAACAAAGCACTATATATTTTTTTGGTAGATAGGGTGGGAATTCGGACAAAGTGTAATTTCAAGCTAATTTGAACAGCATTAGGCTGATGTGTGCATACATGACCACTGACATTAAACACTGCCTGTATGACAAATGTTAATAAAAGGTCTTAGAATGGATCCGTCCATGTCTGTCAATCTCAAAATGAGACATAGTGTCAGCGTGTTTTCAGGCTAAAGCTGTGCAGTCAGTGGTTGCAAACTTCACCCTTTGACACCCTAAATCGGGTTGGGCAAAGTGTTTGCCTCACGAGCCACAAAGCGTTTTTAAAATTGGACAGAAGGGCAGATGCGTGGCCTGTTTTGGTATTCCACCTCATGGAAGATGAAAAAAAAAACATGCTTTCATTTTGATTAAAAAATTAATATGTATGTTTTAAAACTGAAGAATTTTAAGCTAAAATTGTGGCTTTTGTTCTCATTTTAGTGGCAATTGCACCACCAGGTTGATGCCGTTTAGGTTAAACACAAACTTAGAGAAAGGTTGCATTCAGGGGTTGTTAGAATGATCGGAAAAATGACTGTCCAAATCAGAAAACGTACATAAACGTCAGGAAAACATGAAATGATTCAACAACAGTTTAACTTTCTGCACCTAAACAAAGGTCAATGTATTTGTATTGCACCGTAGATGAGGAAACACCAGAATTTCAGAGACAATAACACATTATTTAGGCTTTTCATTTTGGCAGGCCAGATTAAATAGTTTGACGGGTCGCATATGGCCTCCAGGCCGCATCTTACCCCTGAATATACACTCAAACAATAACAATGGCGAAACGTTGTTCCTATTAGAAGTGGATTGACTGTTAACTATTAAAGCAGACTGGCTTTACTCCTCACTTAACTGTTTCCAGCAGCTCACTTTGTCCTGATAAAGAAAACACACACACACACTTTGGTGTTCTAACCATGGCTTTTATGCCGAGTGCACATCAGGACTCAGTGTTCAGTCACTACAGCTGCAAGAATCCAAACCGATCAAACAGAAGAGGATGCCCTATTTGACGGCTCCAAACTGGAAACTGTACGACTTTCCTTTGTGCGTTCTATGTAACTGGATTCTAATGAACCGCATGTGTGGGAGGATGTTCTGCATTTTGAGCTCATCGTCTTATTCAGATGTTTTGTGACAAAGCTGACGTCGGATTAGATATGCAGCTTTAACGAGGACATTTGTCAGGGGACCTGGAGGCTCACAGGCATCCTGTAAGTGACAAACATTGAAAGAGCGTTCTTCTTTTACAATGAGGAATCAGCAGAGTTAAGTCATAGAATCAGATCTTTATGCAATTTATAACAAGTGCTTCCCTTCTTTGTGAATCCTCCCTCCAAAAAACAAAAAAAAATAAGTAAATTGTATTGAATTCTGCACCTGGAAAAACAACGACCTCTTTAACATCCGTCGTGAACACCCAGTTTGTGATGGCGTGGAGAATGGCCAAGCGTCAGGGAATCCCACAGATCTCCGTTGTAATAAATCATCTCAAAGCTGAAGGAGGAGAAAATGCTGATGGGAGTTTTCCTCTTTGCCTCCTCTGTGCCTGAAAGCGTTATGGCTGTCAGCGCTTATAGAGAATTTTGTACACAGCTGCAGCCTCCAGCCTGCCATTTGAAAAGCCTTTCAGCTTTCTACGGAGCAAACAGGCATTTCATTCAGCAGCTTCACTGCCTCTAAAGTTGAATCTGAAAACAAGCGGAAGATATTCCACTGAATTAATTTTTTTTGTTCTTTTTATACAGTAAAACCAGTGATGTTGATAGTGGAAACATGAAATATAGTGGAGGTGTGGAAGTAGAAAACTTTTCATTTACTCTAAACTTTTCTCTTTTAATTTTTGGGGATTTATCTGCTAATTTTTTTGCATTTCTTGCGTCTACATGTCAACCTTAAAAGGGCAATAATCCATCAGCTAGTGACAGCTGTACACCCTGTTAATGATGTTGTGGCCAGAGTGTTCTATGTTTACATTTTAGATGCAAAAAGAAAAAAATACTCTGAAAATATTATAAGTAACACCACTCTCTAGGGATGTGTCCTGCTTCTATGAAACATTTCCACTCACATGATCCTTATAGACTGGAGCCTGAGACATGAATTGAATCAAGAACTCATTTTTTTTAATAAAAAAGAGGAACTGAAAGCTGCTAATACGATTAAAAAAACAGCCTGTAATTGTCTTCACCAGAGAGTGAAAGTGTAAGAGTTCACTCAGTAACTCTACTGCATTATAACAAAAATCATTCAAACTTTTATAAAATCTGTAACATAAACTGTATCAGATTTGACCATTTTAGTTCTGATGTGAACCTCTTATCAGCTTCAACACAACAGATGACGGGATAATGAAGAAAGCTTCTAATCTATTTCCAATCTATTTTCATGGAAAAATCCATTAAAAGCAATTGAGAAAATGTAGATTGTGACTGAGATACGGCAATGTTGATTTTTCAGTTTTCATTATTTTTTTCTCTTTCTTTCAGGATTTGGGACTTCAAGGGTCGTCACTCAATGACATTCTATACAAAAATGCTGCTTTTCTCAACCTGGTGGACCCGATCTCTCACGAGCTGCTGGTTCGTCTTGCTCGAGACCTGCAATGTCCAAAAAAGGTGTGTTTTGACTGTGACATTTGAATAGAATTAAAAAAAAATAAAGCAGCTCTGCTTTCAGAGTCTGGAGAAGATTACATATTTCTGAGTGTCTGCATGTTTCATTGTATTTCTCGTGTTTTTTTTATTTTATTTTTTTATTTTATTTAACTCGGATGAAAAAGGAGGGTTTAAAGATTACAACTTCAAGTGGTATTTTAATTATGATTATGTTATTTTTAGCCAAAATTTAAAAACCTGTGTCAGTTTCTGGGACATAGTTTCTGCAGAGCGGCAGAAGTTCATCACAGTTTCTCCTCTGAATTGTGGGCGGGACCACATGAGTTCTCTGTTTACATGCTCTCTCGCTAACTTACACCCCGTTACCCTGAGATCATACTGCATCCAGTCCGGTCCAGCCTCTCCGGCGCTCCGTATCCCTTTTCTTTGGAGTAAAATTTTTGCCAGACACCGGAGCCAAGGTGGAGTACTTTTTTTGTGAAGATGGGGCAATTAATGACCTATACTGGAAATCATGTGAGCGAATGTAAAGTGCATCCGGTGCATTTTTCAAAATAAATTCTATTTTCACTGTTTTCACTTTGTTTTAAACATCACATCATTGTAACCACCAACCGGGTCTCCCCTACTTGTTACACAATAAGTGTAACACAGTCAAATATGTACATTTAAGCCTATATAGAACAAAAATGTTTATAAAATTCCATGCAGCAGGACTGCAGCCAATGTGAGTCATCTGCCGTATCTAGACTGTTTTGGGTTCTGCACCGAAGTCGGACCCGATGCTGAGTGAGCCCGGGGTCCTGCCCCCAACCTAACATTTAGGGTGCAACAAAAACAATATTGAAGCAATCCAGCTGTACAGTTTTAACAAGGAAAGCAAATAATGAATCCAGTCATCTAACAGGGAGTATGTGGCCCTCTTAGCATATTTTCTATGTTGCAAAAAAGTTTTTTTCAAATGAGAATTCTTTTTGTCTGCTCATGATTCAGAAATAATCTGAAATGCTATTTTAATCCTAATTTTCTTTGCATATATATATATATATGTCCTCCATTATAAAAAAAACATGATTTTCATCTGATTGGGTCTTTAAAAAAATGATTTTAATAAAAGTGTGATAAACTTTATTTAAAAACAAAAAAAATGACAAAGGTTTTCACAATGACCAATTAAAAACTGTGATTCTGATTGGAGCAGGAAACAGCAGTGCTGATTACTAAGAGAAAGCAGATGTGAAAGGATAAAAGGCTGAGAAAGGCCTATAGCCTGAACAAACACACAGACCAAACAAAACAAGTGTAAAATAAAATAAGAACTCAGAAAATTCAGTCTCAGACCTTCGCACTAAACAAACTTTTTATTAACATCATAAAATTTTAATCTTCATGAAAGTTAAGATTCATGAGGTCAGATGAAAAAGTGTTTAGTCAAAACTTGGAATCAGCTGAGTCACATCCATTAGAGTATATAAACCAGTCACTTTAATTTCTGATAACATTTTAGACTCCAGGATACGAGCAATGCCCCAAGACAGGCTGTAAAAACAGCCATAAAAAGATGTTTGAAAGTAACATCTTTTCAGGAAAAAGTTGAGAAAGCCCTAAAAATAGGGACACTGCGGTTTTCTGCACTCCAGTCCAGACAAAATCACCTGTAAGAAACTCTAATCCGTCTCTTTCTGCTTTAGTGAGGAAAGCCCAGGACTTAAGAACAGAAAGTGAGGAGCTGGCAGCAATGTGCTCCTGACTAGCTGTCGACTCATGGCGAGATACTGTGCTAAACGTGACAGGGATGCTGAGAGGCTATGTGCTGGATTAAGGGCCAGGCAGCTGCTGCTGTGGCCTCCTTTTGTCTTTATTCAGATAAAACGTCAAGGACACATCGTAAGAGTAAAACAAACATCATTTGTGAAAGTTCAAAACCTTCAATTATCATCCTAAATGGTTAATTCAGTTAACACGCTCGGATGCACTTCGATTCAGAGCTGTGATTAATGTCCTATAGTTATGAAAGGCCATGTTGATCCATTCCGACCACACATCCTTTAAGAGCACTTTCAACGTCACACATTAGCATTAGCTGCTGTAAATCAAGCCCAGTCATCCGAGACTCTGAAACAGCACAGGCGAATGTTTTAGAAGCATAAGGCCCGTCTGTTTTGTCACCCACAAGAAGAACTGGCAGAAAGGATGGTTAATCGCCTGAGGCTAAATTGCCTCTGCTTTTTCTCTCCCCACATTGCCTCTTTCTTGTTGTTGTGTTGTCCCATTAATTAGATTGAGCCTCCTCAGCACAACCCATGTCGTTTAAGGTCTTTTTTTGAAGTGTGGGACTAAAGTGAAGGCAAAAAGGTGGACAGAAGGACGAAAAAAGGTAAAAACAAGGGTTTATAGACCCACTTTAGTGTTTTTAACCAACACATTCTCACTCCCAGCTTTTGTTAAGGACCCCTCACTTTTTGACGTTTTAGTGCTGGGCGGATCTATCCAAAATATATCGAGATTATCGATCTCAAGTTGGTATCGGATCGATACCGATTTATATCGTGAAAATTTAGATTTATTTTTGTATCGTAGTTACTTATTTCTTTTGATTTGTTAACCGGTTTGGAATGCACTTCTTCATTTTTTTTTATTTGAAGAAGTTTTATTTTAATAAACTATTCTCCATTTAATTGAAAATGTTGTCTTAATTTTGTTATACAAAATTGTCGCGACCCCGGGGGTGTCGCGACCCCGCGACACCCCCGGGGTCGCGGGGGTGCCGGAGCCTAACCCGGCTACTGATGGGCGAAGGCGGGGTACACCCTGGACAGGTCGCCAGTCTGTCGCAGGGCCTCAATCACACACACATTCACTGTCACATTCACACCTAGGGACAATTCAGAGTCACCAATTAACCTATGAAGCATGTTTTTGGACGGTGGGAGGAAGCCGGAGTCCCCGGTGAAAACCCACGCATGCACGGGGAGAACATGCAAACTCCACACAGAAAGGTCCCAGCCGGGAGTCGAACCGGGGCCTTCTCGCTGTGAGGCAAGAGCGCTAACCACTGCGCCACCGTGCAGCCCTGTTATTGAGATTATCAAGTAATTAAAAATGGAAAACTTACAAAAAACAATTGACATTTTGAGGTTCATGTCATAACAACCACATTAAGGAAAAATGTTGATATTAGAATTGGTATTGACGATATTGACCAGTATTGAATCAGTAATGGATCCATACCCAAATGCTCAGTATCGCCCAGCTCTGGTGTCCCCAATGCATTCTTTTTTGATATGCTGGCTGTTCAATCAAGGGTTTGCAACCCTCGGAACGAGATACCGGAAGCAGAATGACATGGTAACTGGTCTTTGAGACCAGGTCCAGTACCGGTTACGGCACCAGATGCAGTACCGGTCCTGAGCTGGTGTCAGACACAGTCCCGGATGCAAACCGGTACTGGGTTAGGGTTAGTGTACCAGTGCGTACCGTGTCCTGGTACTAGACCAGTTCCGGTTTGGAGTCCAGAGGTTAGGGACCTGTGATTTATTGGGAACAGCCAGCACGTCAAAAAACGGCTAGTTGGGAACACCCAAAGACTCAAAAAGGGACGCAGGGGTCCTTAACCAAACATCAATGTGACGAGTTGAGAGTGAGAATGTATTGTTTTAATATGTTCTTGTAGTATTTTTGTGATAATGGACGACTTAAATAGAGACAAATACAAACTAAACTGGAGTATTTTTTCATTTAAATGTTGAGAATCAGGAAAAAAAATTCAAAAAGTTTGTAGTTGTTTTGTACAAACTACAATCATCAGGCCACAAGCTCCGTGCTCCACTCCATTTTTAATTCATCCCCTCGTCTTTGCTTTTTCATCGTCTGAGCTGATATCTTACTCAAAACTGGATGACTGGACAGCTCTGATATTACTCGCCATTTTTGTTGCACCTGTAATGCTATCTTGCCGTTATGAGGGGCTGTGAGCTAGCAGGAGAGAGTGTAAACAAAGGGATGATGGGAAATTACTCCACAGGCTCGGAGGCAAATTTCTGCTGAACTCCAGCTACTCTGCAAAAATTATGTCCTAGAAAATGACAGTTTTTTTATTTTGGTGAAAAACATCATAATCATAATTAAAAGACTACTAGAAACGCTTTTAAAATAGATCAAAAGATGCTTGGAGTGGGAATTTAAGGTAAAAAAAATGAGGATATACTTCAAGAAAAATCTTTTTTTTCCATCAAACTTGCTTTGCGCTGTAGTTTCATTTTCTTGGTTATGTCATGGCTTTGTCCATTTTCATGTGTTTCAGGAGGCGGACTCGCTCAAGTCCACCAACAAGATATGCCGCCAACTGATTTATCACTTGTCTCCCCACTCCAAGTGGATGAGACAGGGCGTGCCCAGGAGGAAGACTCAGGCCTGGTGGGTGTGTGTGAGTGTGTGAAGCCATGCCAACACTCCTCAGAATGCACTGTCCCAGGGGTGCTAAATGCCTCCTGACCAAATGCATCAGTGCCTCTTATAATTCCCTGGAGTTGCCCTAAAATATGAAACAAAAAAGTTTTTTAGTCTGATCTAGCGAAACTTTCTGTACTCCTAGAGCATCTTTAGCTTTTAATCTGAATCTGTAAATGTCAGTTTCTTGTATATGTCAAATGCAAATTTTACATTTTTTGACATTTTTCAGTACAATGAGTTCAGAATGGTGATGACTCTTATAATAACATTTAAAATTTATGATAACCAGAAATGAATATTTAACTAAGCATTATACGTTCCTACTTTGAGTTGAATATTTTCCCTATTTCTGCATGGGCTTTGGGTATTAAAGTAATTCTATCAGTATTTTTCCTGAATAATTAACCTACATTGTCTCAATTATTACATGCTGCTGTAATGTTCTTTGTAAATATGACAAAACACATTCACAAAGTAGTAATATGAGAAAATGCTAAAGTTCTGAGTTTTTTTTTTATCAAACTGAAGAGAAAAAGTACAGCCTGTAGGCAATGAATGTAGGATAGATTCAATTACAGGATATTTTTTAAACTGGAGAGCTTTGTTAAGCCAACATCTAAGGAAAATAGCTGTTAAAAGAGTGTTTTCCCTCAATTATAATTGTAGTTTATGTGGTCTTCGTTATCTTATAAATATTGAAGCCAACCATTTAATGTAAATGTTAAAGCATTTATTCAACATCTTTGTAATGGCTCTTCAGGACAATAAGCATCAGTTTGTTGACATCGACTTTGCATTTTTGGAACAGGTGCCAGGTAGATTCTCTCATACAAAAGCAACACTCCACTTCCTTTTTGAAGCCTATTAAAAACACACACATACACTAAGAACCGAGTCTGGCCAGTACACCTTGTATCTATAAGGTGGCTTGATGAACAAGCAAGTGCATTTCTACTTCCCTTTTGGACCAAAAGGAATAACCTTTTCATACACAAATAATAGAGCGGCACTTTAGAAATCAGGGTTGAATTCCCAGGGTGTGCAATGAAATTCATTCAGTGTGGGTTCTCGGGTAAGACCCTTTCCACTGCTGCCATTAACCTCTTGAATTTATCTCTTTTAATATATTAAAAAATATCTGTTTTCGCTTTCAACTAGATGCTAAATTAAGGTAATTTTGGAGCAAAAACTGTTTAAAGTATATTTGCATTAATGGGCGTCAAGGGGTAAGGCAAAACAAACCAATCAATGAATAAAGTAAGGGGACCTGGTGGCAGACAAGATGACAGTTGAAAATCCTTAGCCAGAAAGAAGGAAGTCCAGAAGCATCAACCCCACCCCCTCACCTCCACCCCTTCACACCGCATAGGGCTGGGATGACAGACTCAATCAATTGATCTGGATCGATCTAAGTTTAATAGATCAACTTTCGATCTATAAAAGTAGAGATTGATCTAACGTATAATGCTAAAGTTCGCTACCTTGATGCTAACAAATAATGGGATTTCTCATAGGACAGCTAATGCTAACGCTCGGTCGACCTAAATATACATTGTTGACTAAATGAACATCTTTATTTACTCACAGGTATGAACTTTCCAAACTCTTTTAAGGAAATATCTTGCTCTAACACAGCTTTTGCTCATACTTTCTTCTTCTTCTGGAATAAGGTGTAATGCCATAGCGCGATCGCCACCTAGTGGCCAAATTGAAATCCCCTCCAGTAGAGGCAGAACAATGTTTGGATCTTCTCCGTTTGAGAATCCGTGTAACACTAAGGTATTAACAATCTAATTATTTCACTAATACATTTTACATTATGTGAACGGTATTATATTATTATGAAAATCTTCAAACATATAGTAGATTATTATTGTATTTCTAAACAAATGATCTAAATGTGTAAACTTTGTAAACTCAAAATTGAATTAAAGCTAATCAAATTGAGTGGATTGAAAGAATAAAAAAAATAGAGTCGAATTGAGGCTCTGGTGATTTGAGTTAAATAGATTCTGGAAATTATTGGCGATACTCAGCTCTAGCTGCACATTTCGATAGAAAAAGTCGAAAAAGACGAATGCAACCGGCGTTACTTTTTTTTTGTTTGTTTTGTTTTTTAGTTTTAGGCTTTGAACTTTTAACACTGGAGGTGTCTCTGTCAAAACCTGCAATGCTATTTGACACACCACCACTCCTTACACAATCAACGTGAATTAGCTGATCTGCAGAGAAACTTTGTTTTGTGCTGGTAGGCAACACTTAAAAGTGGTTTTTCACAGATATGCAACACATTGCTAAAGTGTTAAATTTTGGCACTTTTCTCCGCAACAGAATAAGCTCATTTACGTTAATCGTGTAAAGTGTTGAAGTTAACTGCCGTCAAACGTAAACACTTGTCTGGAGCTAAAGCTCCAATGTAAAAGTCTTGAGAGTTTTACAAACCTAATGACCAAATCTATTGATTTTTAGATCTATTCTGCCACCAGGTCTGCTTGCAAAAAGCAGGTGATGGGTTAATGTGTTTGATAGGAAGTTTTTCCACTGAACTGTGTTGTTCTTCATGTTTATCTGCATCATCTGAATCTTTCCAGAGAACTTTATTTACGATAACTCTCCACAAGTTGTAACACAAAATATAAAACAATACGCTCACTACTTCAGTTCATTATGTTGAAGCACGCTGTACGATTATAGTCAATTTATTGTAAAACTCGTTAGCTCAAAAGTTGGATTTTAGAGTGAACCACAAATAACTAGATTGAGATTGATTTTTGTAACCTTACGCCCTGTTTTAATCCTAAACCAAACAGCTCTAATGAGGTGTGTTTCTCATGGGAGCATTGAGTTTCCAGCTCTTGAACAGCCTCACTGAGCGTGTTCTGAAAATTGCCAATAACTGCTTTGGTTGTTTTTACCCATGAAGGCTCAAAATCTCTGTCCATCTTTGCCCCTTAATTGAGCCAAACAGGTACAAGTGGAAAAGAAGCATACTGTAATTTGTCGGTGTAGGTGTGAGTGTTCACTGCTGTTTGTCTCTGAGCTTGTGGTCATGTCTGTCTAGAATGTAATCCACCTCCATCCCATTAACAGCTAGGACAGGCTCTGTTCCCTTCAATCCTAAAGAGGATTCTTCAGAGGAGAGGGAAATCAAGAAAAAAGCATTTTTTATTTTGCACTTTATAGATTACAACACATG
Source organism: Oryzias melastigma (assembly GCF_002922805.2). Lineage (NCBI taxonomy): Eukaryota > Metazoa > Chordata > Actinopteri > Beloniformes > Adrianichthyidae > Oryzias > Oryzias melastigma. The sequence goes on along the minus strand of NC_050523.1, from coordinate 13,652,334 downwards.
ATTTTAGCCCTTGGCAGCTACACAACTTGGTAAACAGTTTGTATGAGAGGAAAAAAGAGGAAACAAGTTTCTTCTGAAGGTTGATGATTTCACAAGGGACTGGATGATTTTAGAAAAGGGGGCGTGAAGTTGAAGGAAGTGCCACTCAAAGAGAGCGATCAAAGTATTTGCCGTTTAAATCTGTGTTCGACTGACAGTAATGTCTTGATAAATTTACTGTGCTTTACTTACTGGCCCCAGCTTGCAGGTTTTCGGGGCTTTTAGGGTTAGATTTAAATCTGTTTTTGAGACCTCCCACTGACCCGCTACTGTGAATCATAAAACTCCCCATTTCACTTACAAATTTTCCTTCAGGCTCTATAATTTTTACCTGGTGAACATAAACATCCAGCTTGATTTGCAACAAGATTAGACTTGATTTTGTTAGTGAAGGAGGCTGTAAAAACAAAACCGCTCTATTGAGCTTGTCTCAGCCAGTCAGGCTTACGTAAGCACGGTGCTAAATCCTGTGGCAGCCCCACACTCTGCTGATATAACCAAGCAATCCACTTCACAGATACACAATAAAGCCGCACCCTTCATTTGTTGATTAAAAATGAAATAAATCAGGTCATGCCTCGGAGGAGGAAAGATAGAAAGAAGAGGAAGAGCCTCTTATTGCCCCATTTTCTTGCTGGTTTTAAATCGAAACAAACTTCTAACGCAGAGTAATCACTGCAAAAAGCACCTTGCCTTTTGATGGTATATTTTAACTAATTTAACTCTACACAATCGGAATGACTAAAAATAAATATTGTTTTCTATAAAGATACAGTCTAAGAAAGTAAACATTACATATTAGACTGAAAATAAGTGTATTTTCATAGCTATCAGTGATAAAGCATCAAAACATTGATTTTTTTTTTAAATAAATCACTTTTTCTTTGTTGCTCTCTAATGGTCAGAAGTCCTTGTTTTGTACAGGTGCAACATTGAACTTTTTCCTGAGATTTCATGCGACAGTGATCAGGTCTGAGCTTGTTTCTATCTGGAACAGATGTTGCAGGGACAAAAAAATAAGGCTTGCATCATCTTTAACAAGTGTTTATTTTATTTTATTTTCCAAAGGATTGCCAGGAACAATTTCAGGAAACTCCCTAATAAGAACTTTAGGACTTCAGGAAATGCATGGCTGAACGGTTTGAGGAAAACTGTAAGAATTGGCTTCAAATTGTGGCCCATGAAACGTCACACAGTGATTACCCCAACAGCCTCTCTCTCCAAATGTTTAAAAGGCAATACTGTCACAGAAACTGAATGACAGGAGGTATCGGGAGGTATAAATCACTAATCTTGTTTTCAGTGAGAGTTTTTACCTCCAGGTGCAATCTGTGTTTTTTTTACAATTTTTCAGATATTTAATGAGTTTTTGTCTCTTATTTTATTCAAGGCACCATATTAGCTTTAATTGACAAACTAACTAGTAACAATGGTGAAAACTGTAAATCATGAATCACTTTAAAAGTAGAGTGAGTCATGTTTGGAGACGTTTCCAGAGATCAGTGATAGTGGAAAGAAAGGTCACACTGGCCAAGCAAGAAAAAAATGCCAAGTTTCTTTTTTTTTCTCTTTGGTTTCTGATTTTATAATCAAGATAATTAGTATAATCGTACTTCTGACTATTGTGAATTAGGAGCAGACACAAAAATGGCATTTAAAAAAGCTTGTAGGTGTGATGTAGAAGCTACTACGGCAAGCAGCAAGCTTCCTACTCCATTCCATTCCAATGCATCTACTTGTAGACAAATAGATCCATGTATGTCTTTGTTTTTCTCGACTGACCTGACATCTGATTCCAAACTGTGTGGCTGAATAGTTCCAATATTTTTTTACTATTTTTGTTGCACCTGGAATCTTGGGTTGGGTTTGTAAACAGCTTTTAGCCAGCAGGAGAGAGCGTTAAAAGATGGATGTCGGGAAGTTTGTGGTGGCTTAATCAGTCCCGCCCAGAACTCAGATGTAAATTTCTTATCAACTACTTTTGTGCCGCAGAAATTGTCCAAGAAAGCAACACATTTTAAAAAGCTTTTAATATAGATCAAAAGATGGTTGTAGCTTTAGCAACACCAAGTAAAATTATGGTCACGTCGAACCCCAATTTATTTTTTTGTCAGAATAAAAAGTTAAGGTCATCCTGAATGTACAATCTGAAGAAAATTTCATATTTTTAGTGTCTTTTGATAGAGAATAAATGTGGTACCACACTAGAGCCCTGTGGCACACCACGCTTCAAGAGACTAGCATTGCTCAAATGACAAAAAAGAAAGTAACACACTCGTCTTAAAACAAACGCATTTGCTGCTTAAATAGACAACAGAGACATTTATGAGAAAAAGAAAACTGGTGACAAGACTGTCTCTGAGTTATTAACCCCATTTGAAAAAAATGTTATAGCTTGAGTTATATTTCCTCCCCCTCTCTTGGTAGCGATATTTCAAAATAACACTCAACAAAACAACAAAGCAGACTCTCCCAGTGAGCTCATTAGCAAGCGCTGTGTCTTTCACAGCCTCCGCTGCAACCATCCACACAGCAACAGCATGCCACCGCTAGACTCAAAACAGTTCCTTTTCTCTGGGAGTATGAATATCTTTGAATTAAATTAGACATCACAACATGTTTGAAAAGCTTTCCTTTCATGTCGTTTTTTTCCTCCCTTCTTCTCGTCCATCTTTTCTTCCGTAACCTCTCCACCCTCCTTTCCTGTTGTCTCCCCCTGCACCTCCATTCCACCCTGTTTAAAATCCCCTCCTCGCATTGATTTTCTTGCCCTCCGTCTTGTGAGATCCCATTTTGTTCAACAGTTGCCGTACATAGCAGTTCTGCAGTTTGAGCGGAGGCTCTGGGGAAGGGCTGTGTCAGACAGAAAGTGGAATCACAGCAAGGTTGCTCCTTAAAAGTCACGTTCATCCTTCTTTCCTTAAGCCTCTCTCAGAAATCTTCATAAATCTTCTCTGTATTTTATGATTCAGTTTTACAGATTTGTTATTTTGTGAATTTATTTAGCTTATTTTTGTGGCATTGTTTTAGTTAAGTCAAAGCTTGCATTTGAACGTTTTCAGGAGATAACATGAAAAGCGTAACTCTTCCCAAACGACTGTGGGCTTCTTCATTTCATAAACGCCACACAAGTCTGTCACAGGTATGGCAGCTTCATTTCTCTCTGCAGCAGCAGGAGCTGTGTGTTCTGGGAAGCACACTTTTGCCGAATCCCTGGAGGGGGGTTGCTAATGTTTTCGCGATTGATATTGAATTTCAGATTAATGAAGCTCATATCTTTTATTAGACTCAAACTGCCACTGCAGCAGAGTTTGAAGAGATTGGAATCTTCTCATAAATGCACTTTTATTTGCTGCCTTTCTTGGAATGCAAAGGGAGTGTTAGACGCAATTAGAGAAATGACTGCAGATAAAGAGCGGTATCGCTTTACATTTTCTGTGTCAGCCTTTCTAGAATACTAGAAGTGCTTATAAACACCCTTAAGAGTCTCACTGAAGACATTGCTCTGTAAGATTTAGCTAAATGCTGATAGTGAGAGTTAAGAGCGTGTCTGTGACAGCTGTCTGAGCAGGTGTCATTAGCTGCAGGTGAGTGCTGGAAACTGTCTGAGTTCTGATAATTGACCTAGACCTCACGCTGCTCACACCAAAGCTCCTCTCCACCCACAGCTCACGATGCAGAGGCTTTCCAAAAGTCATTTTCTCACTTTTATTAATATTTACAAGAAGCTGGATCGTGACAGAACACAAGCACTTCACATATTAACTTGCAAAACAGTACAAGTTCTTCTCAGCGAATCAGCCAGCCATCGAAAAGGACTCATGGTGTTCTTACAAATGAACATTTTACCAATTTAACATGCTGTAAAAGTTGTAATGATGAGCTAATGCTTTATAAAATCAGCTTTCTTTGGCCCTGCTGTCCTACGTTTCACCCCTGCTTTTAATAAGCAATAATTTAGGGGTTTTCTCAGCCAAATGTCACCAGGATTGAGAGGATGTTGGTTGAACTTCTCAATGAACTTGACAGCCTGATCAGATGGAAAAAATATGCTGAAAAAATTCAATAACAAAGGGCAAATGATGAAAAGTAAGGGTAGGTGGTTCCATTTCATAAATCTTCAACCATTCACGTGAATCCACTGATTTTGATGCAGGTAAATGCAGCTTTTTTAATTCGCTACAGGAAAAAAAATGCATTACATTACTTACGTAAAGCGTTTCACATTGACTTTTCACCAATAGGCTGCACATTACTGAATTAAAGTGTTGCATAATGGTGCAAAACTGCTTTTCCCATAACAGAATCAGCAGATTTCTGTGGGTTTGTGTAAGCACTTCATTACTGTAAAGCCGCTTTTCTCCACTTCAGAATAGGAATTATGTACATTGTGCAAATGGTTGAGGAGGTGAAGTAGTCAAAATAATGTCAATATCTCCAGTCTTGAAGGGTTAAGCAAAAGATTCGAACCCTAAATCCCACTGTGAAACTGTTTATAGCTTCTGTGATTTGCTGCTAAAGTAGTAATGTAAATAGTTTTAGGCAAAAAAAACAGCTTTTAGTAGGTTTTTTTTTTAGAATTTCTAATTTTAGTGACAAAAAGTTTCACGTTTGTAGTGTTTTTTTATATAGCCAAACACATTTTTTTGTTTTATTTTTTTTTTTATAATGGAACTTGAAATTATTTATTGATATCTTATCGGGAGTTGAGTTGAAACCTGAACTTATGAGTCAAAAACAAATCCATCACAACATTTTCTTAACCTGCTATATCCCTTTTGGGGTCGTGGGGGGTGGCTGGTGTCTGTTCTGGCAACCGTTGGGAGAAGGCAGGGTACAACCTGGACAGCTCGCCAGTCTGCCGCAGGGCAAACCCAAATCAATTCAGTATTTCAGCAGGAAAAACCAAGCCTGAGTCTCCACTGAGGTTTCTGTTGACTTTATTTGGCAGGTGTAAAAACTCGCCTGCTGTGGACCGAACAAGTAAATCTGAAAATGAGGGTGCAGTCCAGCAGCAGAGGGAATTCACACAGACTGAACAGCAGAAGTGAAATAAGAAGCATCAAGAAAATAGGAGTTGTGTAGGAAAACTGATGCATTTTTTTTATATTAATGGCATTAAAATGACCCTTACAGGAAATTTGGATTTTAAAATCAAACTATAGTTGAGTTTATGAGATAAAATTCTTTTAGGACTCAACTTTCTGAGTTGGATACTTGATTATACATTCCCAATTTTTCTAAATATGCTTCATCTTAAAAAATCCCCGTTGCTTTTTTAAAATGTGTTCAAAGCTTTTCTTTTTCCACCAATTATCCTCGGTGTGCCTCCGGACTTGAGCTCCATAGAGAATCAGGGCCGGCGGTGGTGTGAACAAAGCAGTGAATCAAAAAGATTTATCATTATTTACTGACTGTTTCACGGCGGTTACAATCTGGAGCAACATTGTCAGATTCTGTGTGCATCTAGCTGAAGCCCACGCCTTTTTCCCCTCTGCTGCTTCATTACCAGTGCGCTGTACTGTGCCTTCATACGTCGGTGGAATAATTTCCCTAATCTTCACGGGACTTACCTACGGAGCAAAACCATACATGCAAATTTTGCAGGAATCTTTTGATTAATATTTTGCAAGGGAGATGAAATCCCCTGAAATGAAAGTCAAACATGATTTATAAAAAAAGAAATTTGTCACAATATCCTTGGATTTTTTTTTATTATATTTTATAATGCACGCAAGCTTACACTTCAAATCATGGTGTTGTTTCACTCTAAAAATCATTGGCTGTGCACTTGTAATCATTTCAAAACCTTCCAAACATTCTACATTTTCATGCCTAAATTTAAATTGCTTAAAAATTTTTATTTAGCTGCAGGGCTGCAAAAAAAGTGTCTTCTTCCCTCATTACCAAATGTTTTCTGCCTGCCTCAGCTCACCGGCTGAAAGCTCATTTCCGCAAGTGGCACTTCCCGTCATCCTGTCATTTCCAATTCAAACTACGGCAAGCATTAGCCCGTGGAAAAGCTGCCGAGGCGTCTTCATTACAACTGCAGCGTGTAGTTGTTTGACCTGTAAAAAGTTGCTAGATGTGTAATTAATGCCCTGGAGCTCATTGGTCCTTTATTTCTACGTTTAAGCCATTTTCCCCCATTTCTATAGATTTCTCTGCTTCTGTATGAGCTCCCAAATTCTGCCGAATGCAGAGTGTTTACTTTGCTGCTGTTACATACACAGGAATGTATACAGTAACAATTCTGGGTGGAAGTTTGACAGTTTTACTTGAATTTAATGCAATTTTTATTCTTTTTTTTTTTTGCCTTAATAAACAAAATTCTGCTTTTATAGTCACAAATATGTTATTTAAAATCAAGAGCTGCTTTCACTTCCATAGAAAATTGGTGGGAGGATATATTTTTGAGGCATAAACACCAACATTCCATTGTTTAAGTATTCGTCATTTACTGTCTGGAAGTTTTAGAATAACTTAAAAAATAACAATATATGTAATTTAATTGATTTAAGTCTAGTCTTGGAACTTTTTTCTTGTATTCTTAAGCCTTCTGGTAGATCTATAGCTAGAATCTGTCATATATAAATTAGTCAGATGTTTGTTTAGGTGCTTAAAATGGACCTGCAGGGGAAAACTGCAGGCTGTGAAATACATCTTGTTTATGTTGCTGCACAATTCTTGTAATTCTGCTCATGTAACTAACACATAGGTACATTTTTTGCATGAAATTTCCATTTTTGTAAAGACTTTTAAAACTTTGGAGTTGAGTTTTTTTTATTTTAAGTCAAAAAAGATTAAATCATCTAACCACCGACTGCATGGATGCTAGGGGTGTAGGAATAATAGAAACTGCAATACTTCATTTGGCAATAATTGTAACGATTTAAAATCTGACATGGGGATATTTAATTGATTATTTATTGCACAATGAATCTGCCTGGAAAATACTTGTGTATGAGATGTAGTTTTACTGCCTAGCGTTGTGATCATTAGATAAAATTGATGTTACCATTTTATTACAATGAATTAATATTCATGTAGAGATTTTTTTTTAGTTTTGATCCAGATTCCAGCTCAGACCAGGAATTAAGGATGTCAAAGGATCTATTGTCTGAGTTGAGGATCTAGAATTGAAGGGGAGAAATAAAACTTTGGCCATGGCGGTGACTGCATTACAACCCCGAGTTTTTTCAAACATCTGGTTTTCATCAGCTCCTGATCCAAAACGGTTTGGATGAAGAAATACTGAGAAACACTGTTTGAAACTTAATTTTTTATGTGCTCCATCGTGAAAAAAATGCTACAAGAATTTGTTAAAAAAACAAAAGTTTAATATCCTTTGAGATCAGAAGATGTCAAGCAGTTCCACTGACTCAGAAATGGGAGAAACCAGTGGGACCTCTCATCTACTGCTTAGCCAAAAAGCTACTGTGGAGCTAACGTGGAAACATGACCAAGACACTCAAGTTTTTGAGACCAGGTAGTCAAAATTTAAAATTATTTGGCTGTAGAAGGAGGCAGTTTATTTTGGAAGTTCCTCCTTATAATGGAGATTCTGTCAAATTTTATGGTGTTCTCAATGCCAAGAAACATTGGCAGATGCTGTACTTATCCATCATGAAAACCCATCAAGGAGGTGACTTTAAATTTATTCAGCAGCAAGACGATAACCATAAAGTCATTAAGAACTATCTTCAGCGTGAAGAACAAGAAGTGCGGGAAGTGATGTCATTGCCCTCACAGAGCCCTGATCTCAACATCATGGAATGTGTCTGGGATCTCACAAAGAGACAGAAGGATGTAAAAGAGCTTACTTCTGCAGAATGTCTGTGTTTTTTTTTCTCCAAGATGTTTTTAAAAAACCTACCAGACAAGTTTCTTCACCAACTGTGTGCATAAGAGGGAATGATGCTGTTTGAAGGTGGTCCAAATATTGATTTAGATTTCTCTTTTTTCACTGATTTATGCAAATGATGAACACCATTTTTAAAATGCGTTTTTTTGTTTCAATAACTGACACTCAGTACTGTGTTTATCCTTATTACATATGCATATTCCTGTATGCTTTTTCCGTTTATTCTAAATTTTCTTTCCTCTAAACCAGAAGATTCTATGCCCTTTATATCTAGCATAAAAGCACATGTATTATCTACAGATGACACATGTTTGACTTCTTTTTATGAGGCTATAAACACCCAGCAGTGCTCCCCACGGAGCTCTGACACAGCAGGTCTGACCTCCAACTCCTGGCTCCCCAGGCGAGTTTGAAATCAGCCTTTTTTTTTTGTTGAAACAGCTGCTGGTCAGGTTTCCCTACATAAAAAACGAATCCTACTTGACTCCATCGCAACACCAGGCTTGTTCCTTTTGCTTTCCATTTGACCTCCACTTTAACAGACATAAAGATCCAGCCACCATCCTCCTCTATTAATAATTGAGGGCTTCACACAGCATGAGTAAGAGGAAGGAAGAGAAGATTGGTTCCTTTCAGTCTTCAGGGTTCACGACTTTAATCAGAAAGCTACACGCTTCCATGTGCGAAACTTTTGGTCTGTTCTTTCCATCAAACATAACATCTTGTTGTATTTGATTTTAAAAACATTATCATTGATGTTTTTCTGACAGGAAATCTGAGATGTCGGCTTGTTTTGTGCCTTGTTTGCATTAGTCCATTAGTCAGATTCAACTCCTTTTTCTACGGTGGCCCTGAAGTGTAAATCACACGAAATTCTGTAATTTAAAAAAAAAATGAAATGAAATAAAAAGGAATTGTTTCGGAAACCAAAAGCAATTTTAAGTAAAAAAAAAAATTAAAAAGATAAAGCAGTAAGAAACAAGAGACATTGCTGATTGGATGAATACAATTGTTCATCATTTCAGCTGGAATTTACCCTGCATAAGGTGATACTGGATATACTCTGTACCAATCATAAAACACACAAGAAGAATTTGAAAAAACTCAAATGTCATAATCCTTTCAGCAATGTCTGATATCAACCTTTTCCTGTTTATCGTGTTTACATTTTTATATTTTTATTTTTATTTCTAAACATTTCTTTTGTTTTCCAAAGCATTTGAAATTTTGTTTCTAAAATGTAACTTTTTTTATTATTTGATTTGCTTTTTTTAATATTTGTTGTGAATGTTTTTGCGTTGAGTGATTTATTATTGTGATTGGCACTTCAAGGCCACCGTACTTTCCCATTTTTCAAGCTTTCCGTCTGAATTTAAAAACCAGTTCTTTTTATTGCCAGTTTCATAACAGAGACTTTGCATATCATAGACGACACAGTCGTCCTGCTTTATGGTAAGCTGTTATGTAATCCCAACTGTTTTCCCAATGTGTTCAATACTCTTCAGATGACATCCTTCAGTTTATATTTATATTTTAAGCACAGTGCAGTGGATCTTGTGTTCCCTCTTCTCTCTTCTATGTTTGACATGTTTACTGCCTTCATTGGTAAAGACCCTTTGAGAATTCGATGATGGAGTAGCTTAAAGCTCCGGAAGGTTTATTGCACTCAACAGACTCTTGAGTCCTTCTCTCCCCTTTTTCTAATTAAACCCACACCTTCTGACTTTCACAAAAGAGGATCAAGATTAACTCGTTTGCATTTAAAGACCCACTCCCATGAAAACGGTGTTTTCAACATGTTCCCGTGGCATTTTTCTCATGATGTAGGACATATTTAAAGAAAATTTAGCTTAGTATTTCTTTGTTGTAAATCAGGAGCAGACGGGAAAAAAAATGCTGTTGGAGAAAGCTTGTAGGTGTGAAGCTACAAGCCACAAGCTCCCTGCATCCACTTGTAGACAACTAGATTCATGTACATCTCTTTGTTTTCCTCATCTGAGCTGGCATCTGGATCAAAACTGTTAGGCTGGATCGTTCACCATTTTTGTTGCACCTGTAATGTTAAGTATGTTCACACTGGACTTGGAAACGCTTGTTCAAGGACCACTTTTAATGAAAAAGTCTATGTAAACTATCGCTGTCAATGGAATCAACTAAATGAATCTGATTAATCACAATCCAAAAGTGTGATTGATCATCGGTAAGATAAGCAGAACTGTGAAGACTCTTGTGTCCAAGAAAGCAAAGATGCTGATAAACAGCAACAAACATTGAGTTTCTGCATTTTAAATTAATACCATCGTCTGGGTGAATGCTCGATTCTGATTGGCTGCTGGGTGTGGATGCAAACCTAAAACAAGAAATTAATAACCCAAAAGTTCTATATCACTGCACAGGTTTCTTTAAACCAACATCATTCTCAAAAACAAGCAGTACGAGCTGAACTTTCTCTCTGAACTCATAAACTATATTGACGACGAGCTTCTATATCACTTTTCTTTGCCACGAGATTAATCAGCGTGTTGTTGTGTCACCATGACAACAAGCCGGCCCATGTACGGAATAGTCCGCTTTTTGTGGGAACTCTATCTAAGCCAAAAATATATCAGGAATACAGTACTAAAATTGGTTGAATATTTATTTCTTTTGTAAGTGACTATGGTATAATTGAGCTAATGCCCTGGCGAAGCATGCATTATCAGAAATTAACACGCAACATGGAAGCCTGATCGTCCGATGCAAAGAAGAAGACGAAGTATAATTAATTTGCATTAATAAATATTACCATATGATTTTTTTAAATTAATCATGTGTGTTAACACATAAACACTGACAGAGTGTCAAAATGTCTGCATTTACATGCTGCTATAAGTCCGTTTTTGGGCTCTATATACAAAACTATTGAACGAGCATTGAAAGTTAAACTAATTGAACTTTTACTAATAAAGTATTAAGTTTGTTTGATGGTCTGCTTTTCAAAACACAAAGTACCAAACGTTTGAAAATTGATCATGAAGGAGACATTAATAAATGTGGTTTGTGCGCGAATGGAATTATTTGACACAAAATCTTTAATTTATCAGATTGGATGAATGTCTGGAGCAAGATTAGAATCACTTTGACATTTCTCACCAAACTTCTTCTTCTAACTTTGAGTTCAGCCGCTAGTATCGGGAGTGAACACCACACGCTAAAAGTATTTATGCAGCATCAGGTTGTGTTTTTTTTATCAAAAAATAACAATTAAAAGACCACTGGGAACGCTTTTACAACTGAGTGGGACATTAAGTTGCTTTGAGTGCATGCGCGTACAAATAACCTCCTGCCTCTTAAAGTTTTGTCTTTAACAAACTGACAGATCAAAGATGTCAAAGCTCTGAACAGCTCAGAGCTGCTTCATTCACGAAGCACAATGGAGGCAGCCCTAATCAGCCCATCCGCTAAATGTTTCACTGAAATTTAATCCAAATCCAAATGAGCTTTGAGGCTATTTTTTCCTCCCCAGAAAATGTGCTATTATCCCTGTGAAATTACAGGACAGTGGCTGGTGTGTGCAGCCGCTGCCTTTCACTGTATCAGTTTGACAGCTGCATTATTGTGCAAAAGGCAGATTCAACCATTTGCCCACGAGAGAGGGCTAATTAACCCGAGCCAGACTACCTTAAAGCACATGAAGTATTTGATGCTTTAAAAGAAGAAGAATCAAATTACTCAAATCTGCGGAAGAGATGTTCAGCGCTGACGCTTACAGTCGCCAGCTTGAAGGCACACAGAGATAAAACACAAGCACAGAAATCAAGGAGCAGCACAAAGTTGAGTTCAGTCAGCGAAGCCTGGCAGGCTCTCCCACGCCTCAGCCAGACTTTCACTGCTGAGTTACAAAGACGCCCGAAGCCATAACAGCACAGATCAATTAGAGGAATAAACAAGTCAAGACCAAAGCATTGATGAAGCAGGTATTGATCAAGCCTTCCCTCAAGTCTGAGGAATGGGGAACATATTCAGCGTTTGGTCAGTCTGAGTGGATCATAAAGCATTTCACTCTAACATGCTGGTTATTTTGTCATGAATATAACAACTGATTTAAACGAGGTCACAGACACCATATTCTAAATAATTGACTTATTTAATGAATGAGAAAATTTTTTTTAAAAATTAAAGGTTAGATGGTAAAAAAAAAAAATAGTGAATTTTTAATTTTTCTGAGTGTTCTCAATTAAAGCTGTTAATCACAACTGGCTTAAAACCTTACTATTTAAGTGCCCCAGATCAAATTGTTTCAAGGTTTCTTATAAATGCACTCAGACCAGAAAAAAAAAAAAAAAATTGAAAACAATTACTTTTTCAACACATTTTATGGGTTATTCATGTTTGCGTTTATTTCTGGGAAATTCTAATTTTTTGGGCTATAGTGGTTTCATTTTATCCCAATGTGAGATTTTATTCTTGAGTTTTTCTGAGTTAAAATAATTTATAAAAAAAAGTTAGTCCCTTTTTAACATTGGAGTTGGGCTGAAAAATGCCCATTTTATTGTTATTTTTGTATTTAAATACGTTTGTGCATTAAAAACTATTTTCTGTTCAAACATTTAAAAAAAGGAAAATATATTTTTAAGTTTATATTCTATGTATATATAATGTTAAATATTCCATTTTTTATCTCATTTTAGAGATTTATGCTTTTTATAAACAACAGAATCTGCTTCACTTATCAAGTGAAACTTTGCCTGTACACCAGGAAGTGAAAAAAAAGTTGTTTTCTTAACTTTCTTTTAGACACAAAGTTTCTGCAGACACTTGCTGTGTCTCGTCCTCATCTGACCGCAGCTGGTCCTTTTCTTGGCCTAAATCCACATCGTTCTTTTGGTGCCAAAAGGCTGCGAGTGACTCTCTCCCAAACACTGCGCAATTTTCATCCATCATGTTTGGCTTTTGCTACATTAAAATGTCACCTCTTTTTTTGGAAGCTTGGAACACCAAAACTGACCACTTACAGCTCCACAGTTGTGCACCTCAGCATCTCATCCGTTGTATCATTGAACTTTGGTTGCTATTTTGCTCAAAATAGAATCAAAAATCCGATTACACTTATCGTAAAAGTAAAGACGTCTCTAAGGCATGTTTTAGAAAAAGAAACTTGATGTGTTACTTGATAATTTCACATTTATAAGACTCACTTCTTGTTTTTGTTTAGCTTGCTTTCACTTTTAACAGATGGTCAAACCTGCCTGCTCCTACAAGAAAAAAAATGGTCGTCCTCTAAATCTAATAACTAGCTGTGCCACCCTTGGCAGCAGCAAATGCAATCAAGCTTTTGCAATAATTGGCAATGAGTGTTTCACATCTGTGCAAGAGTTTTAGTCCTCTCGTCTTTGAAAAATTGCTTTAATTCGTCTGCACTGGAGGGTATTTTCAGTAAAACCGCCTTGTTAGAGTGAGGTTGCAACACGGTTTCTCCTTCAGTATTAGGATTTGGCATAATAACTCTAAAATATATTTCCTTATTGTTTGTTTTAATTTTTTATGTATACAGAGATGGACTCCCAAGTGATGCAGTTTTTTTTATTTTTTACTTTTTGAAGTGTTTACACTGAACTTAGTTGCAGTTCTTAAGGTATTTATTTGGGTTTTTTATGATGATTACCTGGAGAAGTTGTTGTTTTATTGAAGAGAGGGGGTAGAGAGTTTTCTTCATTTGTGGATTGTGTTTTTTTTTTTTTTATTTAACTTAAATTCTTTCAATTCCCAAAACCTCGGGAAAGTTTTATGCTCTTTTCTAGATTGGCACAGGTTTCACTCAGCAGGACTTTGTTTTTGTTTTTTTTGTTTATTATTTATTCTTGATTATTAAGTTTAAGTAACTATTAGTAACTTTTCTTTTTTATAAAGTCTTTCCTTGGAGCTTAGAAAGTTTGGACAACTTTTTCAATAAATGCAAGGGTGCTTTTTTGCATCTTCTCAGGTTTGATTTAATATTATAATTAGTTTGATAAAATATGATGCTGGAATTATTAGGGGAAATTTGTTTAATGATGCAGTACATTCACACAGAAGAGATTAGATGTTGCAATGTTTTTTTTTCTCTTAGTTTCTCTCAACAGTGAAACAAATTCTGTAAACTGTGGGGGAACAAAATGCGTTTTATTTAAGAAAATGGTAAAAATTTCAGATTATAACAGCAAAAACCAGGACAGAAATAACATGAAAATCTGACAGAAAACAAATAAAACCAGGTGGTTATAAAATGACTAAACTCAGAACAACTGTTGTTATTAACCCAAACCAGATGTTCTCAGTCAGCAGGAGAATAAAAGGAACAAATGAAAACAAGGACATTTGGCTAAATGCAAATATCTTAAATTTATAAATTTACAAATGTTAACTTATGAATACCAAATAGTAAAACCACATCATATTAAATCAGCACTACAAAAAAAAAGTAAGACAGAGGTGCATGGAGTTCTTATGATGTACGAAGAAATATTCATCATCACATTAAAGCTCTTCTGGTTACTGCTTTTCGTATGTTGCAAAAATGAAAAACATAACATATATTAACTTGAAAGTAGTTTTATTTTACCGTTTACAGATATTGTCACAAATGGGCAGACAGACAAACAATACTTTGCACTGAGTGAGCCTCTGTGCAGTGCTGAAGTGTCCTCTGGGTGATTCGCAAATGAGAGTCAGCTGAATGGCATCTGGGGAGTGAGCGCTGGGGCTGTTGGGAGATGTAGTGCAGTCAGTACTCTGAAGATGAGTCCCGCTGGTGGCCAGAGGGAGAGACAGAGCGTCCATTCCTAACAGACACACTCATACCATGCTGCACCACACAGACTCATATATGTTACCATTTCATTTATGGTGTTTGTCAAATTACAAAAATGAAAAAGCAAGTCTAAACATGGAGATTGCTTTTTTCTGTTCTTTAGCATCCCACAAATGCAGCATTTCCCAACACAGGTCCTTGGGGCACACTTCATGTTTACCATGTTTCCCTGATTTACCGCATGATTCAGCTCATCAGCAAGTTCTACAGAAGCCTGATAATAGCAGTCATCAAAAACAGAGTAGGGGTGGAAAAACTACAGGACACTGTTCCCTGAGAACCAGGTTTGGGGAACACTGCACACAAAAATGTATTTGTGCTTATGGAAAGGCTCAGTGTTAGGGAGTACTTCCCCATTTTTTTTAGATTGGTGAAAAAGTTTTTCAGCTGCAGCTGTCGTACGGCTGAATAAATCCAAATACAAATTGGAATCCTTCCAATCCCACTACTGTTACCAGATTATAGTAGTCTGCAACTATTCCAGCAGTTTCTATAAGACAAGTCCAAGGTGCCGACCCTTGCATTCATTCCTGCCACACCAGGATCCTGCCTGTTCCAGTGTATTGATGAGTTGCTTTTCTAAGATCTTGAACTCTCTCTGCATCGACCTTTTGGATTTTTGAACATGCTTTAAACTTAACATGTTTACACTGGGCTGTTGCTACCTGATGCTAGCTTATATACGAAGAGGTGCAAATGTTGGTCTATGCTTTTTTGTTTCACAGCTTTGGTATCATGTAATTTCAGCTGGGCACAAACCACACTTATTGATTTCTCATTTATGACCCATTTTCAGTTGGCACTTCCTTGAATTGAAAAAGACACTGCCCACATGTCACTACCAAGTCAGAGACCCTGATTGGACAAAGTTCAACTGGTTTAACTTTTAATCCATGTTCTATGGCCACACCAACACATTTGAATCCCCAAATCGCCACATATTGACGTTTGGTTAAGGACCCCTCCGCGTTACTTTTTGACGTTTTGGGTGTCCCCAACTCGTCATTTTTTGACATGCTGGCTGTTCGTAAAGTCAAGGGTCCACAACCCTCGGGACATGGTACCTGATATGGTACCAGATGCATTACCAGACCCGAACTGATACCAGACATGGTACGGGCCTGAACGCAGTACCGGACGCAAACTTGTACCTACCAGTACTAGATTAGGGTACTGGGTTAGGAACTGGACCAGTTTCGGTTCCACGCTTGGGGGTTTGGGACCCGTGATTTAATGGGAACAGCCAGCACATCAAAAAAGTTAGGGACACCCAAAACATACATTTTTGACGCAAAGGGGTCCTTAACCAAACGTCAATTTTTGATGAGTTGGGAATGAGAATGTGTTGCCGTTTTGTACATAGAACCCAAAAATGGGGTTCAAAACTCGTAAATTTTTTAATGTGAAGCCCAAAACCTGCATATTCGCACGTTTACTTAGACTCATGATTGGAAATGGCCACTAAGGTGTTTCCGAGCCCGGTGTGAACATATACTCAGTTTCATCTGGTTGTCGTTTCATTCCATTCATGTGTTCTGTGCATGTGTTGCTGTTAACAACCATCTTAAAGGGATTTTGGTATTAAGGCATTAAAATTCAAACATTGGCCTCAATAAAGTCTTTGCTGGACTCACAAGCAACATGACAGAACATGTAATCAATAATAGGCACTTTAATGTATTACCAGGACATACTGGCCCCCAGAGTTTCATTAAATCCCACAATAAATGGACAAACTAATGCTTCTACCACACCCTACTATATTTGTTGATTTTAAACTCATTTATATAGCGAGAGTAAATGAAGCAGAACTTAATTTTGGGAGTGGTAAGACAGGACGCCACTGGCTTTTATTCACACCCCTGTCACAAATAGAATGCTTGCTTTATTTTCATGTTGAAATATATGTGAGTGTTGAGCCCTGCCAGCTTTTTCTTTGCCCAGTTCATCCCTCCAGCTCTCTGTCTTCTCTCAGCTGTTGAAACTGTTTAGTTGCTTTAAAGTGGAAACGGATGGGCAGAATGGTGAAGCAGGGAGGCTACAGCCTAATGACGAGCACTTCCCTTTCACCGGGAGAGACAGCCAGACTGAGCGGAGACTAACCTGACACCGAGTGGCACCGAGCATGGGCTGGAAAATGTGTGTGAACGCAGAAATCAATCGATGCGCCCTTTAAAGGAGGAGGCTTAATGTTCTCTAAAGATGCATATTCACATAAACCTGCTTGTATGTGGCAAAAATGTTACAGACGAACCACAGAACAAAATTTAAAATGATCATAATGACGTTATTTTGCAGCATTTTTGTGCTGTTTTACACCAACAGAGGATTTTGTCCGTAACCACTGTCTCCAGAAAAGATCGAACCGCTGTAGAATTATGATTTATGTCGTCCAGTGAGGTGTAACAGATTCAATCAGTCTTTAGCAGCAAGCTGTAGCTCTGAAACACGTTTCTGTTTAATGGAAATTTGCATCTTTTGACCTTTTTCCTCGTCTTTGCCTGAAAGCATTAACGACACAAAGCCCAGATGTTTCATACCTGTTCGGCTTATGTAACAACAGAGCCGGAGGGAGCCCTGCTCAAAAAAATTAACAACTTCCCAGAGGACAGACGAGCCACGGAAAGCAATTAAGACCCCCGGATTGAACTCACATTTAAACCGCCAATAGTTTGACACATGAGACTAAGTTCTTATTAGATTGCTGGAGTTACAACAGTAACTCCTGAGGATGTCAATAGATGGATTTCCTCCGGTTATTTGTTTTATTTTTAAATGAGCCTCCGCACAGGGGATGCTAGCAATCACAAAATGATTATGTAGACACATTTTTCTTTGAAGCTGTAGAACCACTCCGAGTGGGGTGGCAGTCACGACCAACACAAGGTGGCTTTTTTTGTTGTTGTTGTTGTTTATGGATTTGCCGGGATAGACCGAGGCATATGCTGTTGCTGCAGAAATGCTAGCTGTGCTGCTGGGCCTTCAGCCAGCCGAGCAGCCTGTGGGTGGAAGTGTGTTCACCGAGCCCGGTGGCAGTGGATTTGGAAGGTTGTCTAGGTTCTGTCTCATTAAAAACACATTACATCTCAGCCTCCCCATGAGCCACGTACTCTTTGCTCCTGCTACATGGACATGTAAGAGGAAAAATCTGTAGAAGCCACAGGAACCCCCCTCCTATAAATAAATCAGATTGGACAATTGTTTTATTAGAGTGACACACAGAAACTCCAGCGTGTGCCGACAAACCCCCAGAAGTCACAGAAATGGGTCAAAAATATGTCCCAGATTTTCTGCATTCTCTTCATGTCAGTGCTAAATCTGATATATCTGATAAACCAATCTGAGTTCACCAATGTGAGTTTCTTTTATCTTTTTTTCCTTATTTGTGTAGAATATTTTGATCTTTTGGTCATAAAGATGACTAGCTGCAGGCTGATGTAAATGATGATGGTCATGTTCTCTGAAATTCTCATGAGCCTGTGATAGCCTGCAGTCTTCTCCTCTCAGCACGTCAACAAACCCATTTTTACTATATGCTCACGCTAGTGCACACCAGCGACTAATCAAGCATGAATTTTAAGAATAATAACCATCATTTTATGTTATGTTCATACATTTTTGGTGGACAGGTGACAGCTGGAATAAAGTCTTGCAAATCCCTCTTTTGGTTTTCTACTACTGCAAGGACAGAATCGCTCTCATAGTTGGAAAATGTTTGCACCCTTGAGCAAATTTTTGATCCCCAACACATGCACAAAAACTCACTAAAACTTGCACACACCTAGTACCTGGTGAAAATGAAATTTGGGCATAGTAAACAATAACAACAACACCCCCCACCCCCTAAGACGATGACATCATGGTGAGCAAAACCATAAAAAAATGAATGGGGCGAAAATTGCTTGGCAGCCATTTTGTGGCAAAATGCGAGATTTTGGATTTTTACATTTTCTCACAATATGGGAAAACGACACATTTGTTTGTGTGATTTTCAGTTCTACAACAACCTCTTGACTTACGTCGACATTTGACCTTGGACAGAGTCCGCCATCTTGAATTAAAAAAAAGACATTTAGTACAAGCTACAATCGGAAACTCGTCCCAGAAATTTTCATTGATCATTTTCTTACTTCTCAGACATCTTTGGGAAGCAATTAGGAAAAAAAATTAGTTATTAGAAGTTGCAGATTTTGAACGGCGTGCACATGGCGAACTCACAAAACTGCCGTTCTCCTGTTACTTGCACATCTTTCAAGGTAAAATTGATTCAACAGGAAAATAATATATTCACTTTACATAAAGGGCATGAGTGATATTTGAATTAAATTATTGTTTCTAGAAATCATCAGCAGTTTAGTCCCATATCTCACATATGTAAAATACGCTACTTTTCTTTCCATAGATTAAATCTGAAAAGCAAAGATATAATTTATTGCTTTTTATGATCAATTAATTATTCTCTACTGAATTTAATTTTAAAAATGGAATTAGTTTTTTAAATGACTGCAGAAAAATAGCTTAAAAAGAAAGAATGAATGTATTTCCTCCAACAGATTGAATTCAGCAAATCTGCACAAAAGAAAGTGAGCAGCAGTGAGGACGTGAGGGAGGGAGAGATGAATTATAGCCTACGCCTGGAATCAATAATCTTACGAATCACAGCATTGGTGTGCCACAGATCTTTCTCTTTCCCTTTACCAAGCAGAGGGGATGACAGATGCAGAGAGCGCAGCCTGTCGATTTATGAGGCTTGCAGTCAGAGCAAAGAGAGATGCAAGGAGTGTCCTTAGTAAGCCTTACAAACTAACAGAGTTGTAAAAAAAAGAAAGTTCAGCTTTTCGGGTTTAGATAAAAAAATATAGTAAGATGCTAAATTTAATATCATATTGTCAGCATTTTAAATCAATACAAGTATCGTCAAATGAAATATTGCAATAGTCGATTTTTCCCTGCACCTCTACGAACCGCTATGGAGTCTCATTCAGCTTCTATTATTATTTACCAATTCCCATAAATTCCACAATTTGTACTTTACATTACCTAACACTAGAAATAATACAAAACAATTCATTTGAGGTTCACTTTTCTTTTATGGAAAGAAAACTGGATATTATTATCTAATATTATCCAACATACAGACTGAACCCTCAATGTTGAGACACGTTTGACTGTTTGATTTATGATTCTTGGTGCCTGAGGAGTCTTAGTAAAATTGCCTCTTTTGCTCATTTGTGGAATTTAACAATTTAATAGGAATGAAGAATGTCAACAGTGAACTGTCTAATTCAGAAAAAGCTGCCGGCTTGTCTGTCACTCAAAAAAATGCAGACATAAGTGACCAGATGTAGGAAATGAGAGAAAAAATACAAACTTTGCTTTATGAGCAAGACTTCATAATGTTTTTAACTCTTTTGTGGGTGTTTGATTTGAAGACTTTTCACAGACATTTTTCAGTATATGAGCAGAAAATATTGTGTGCTGAACTCTCCACACTGGGGGAAGCTGCTTTAGTTTGGTACCTGATCAGTTAGCAGATCAGAGGTACCAAAAAATGATGAATTTCTATAGCTGTTTGCCACAACCTCTTATAATCGGAGATCCAGTTTATAAACTAGAAGATAATCTGTGTTTTTCTTGTCCTTCAGTCTGAAGACCACCCTGAAGAAGAAACTGACAGGTGACGTGATCAATCTGTCAGGAATCCCGCTGTCTGGGAGAGACGTCCACCGTGTGGCCTTCTATCTGCAGAACGGCGGTGACGCGGTGTCAGCCGTGGACCTGAGCTTCACTGAGATGCAGGATGAGAGCTTACGGCTGCTGCTGCCCTACCTGAGCTGCCTGCCCAAGCTGACCACGCTCGCCGTCAACGGTAACCGCCTGACGTCCGCCATCCTGAAAGACCTGACAGAGGCGGTGAAAGACACTAAGATGTTCCCCAGCCTGGCATGGATCGACCTGGGGAACAACGTGGACGTCTTCACCATCCCGCAGCCGCTCCTCGTGGCCCTGCGGCGCCGCTTCGGTTTACGCAGCAGCCTGCCCACCATTTATGAATACAGGGAGGCGCAGGCGTTCGGGAGCTACAACCCAAACATGGAGACATCAGTGGAGGAGCCCAGTCAGTATGAGGAGGCAGAGGAAGACGACAGGGAGGAGGAAGACAGGCTGGAGCTTCAAGCTTGGGGCTTCGGAGAAGAAAACATGTCAAAAAATGTGCCGCTCCACTTCTGTGGGAGTTGATTTCTCTGCGGATGGAACATCTTATCTCCTCAAACCCAACCAGCTTTTCGGCATCAGAGTAGCCGACGGTGTTGACACTGACCCTGGAACTCAAATCCGAACGTAGAATCTCCCTATGAATGCTGTGATTTTACAGGCAGATCTGCCGCTGAACCTTCAGTGTAAAAGAAGACATGACCTCTACTGACCCAGGGATTTTAACTAAGCTTACTATTTTCCAGTGTTTCTCTGCCTCAGCTTATGTGTTTTCTCATGTCCTGCTAGAGAAAATGGGGGGTAAGTGCCTTGCACAAGGGCACGTCAGTAGATGAGAAGAGGTTGAATGTTTCAAGGCGGTCCAAAAGTTTTCAGACACTTTAAAGTTGTTGTTTAGTTTAAGATTCATCATAAAAAATTGTTTTTTAATCCATAATTAAGAATATATATATATTTTTTAAACAACAAAATGCAACCTCTGCTCCCACCAGAAAAATTAAACCATAAATCACCAAATCAACCAACCGGATGAAACGAGACTGAATTAAATGGCTGCAGGTCATCTCATTAAGAGGATTTAAACGGCATCATTTTATGGTATTATGCAAAGAGGGAGGAGCTAGCTTTGAAAAACTTTAAACAAAGCATGAAAATTAATTTTATGAAAGTTTTTTTTTTAAATACACTTTGCTTTTATTTTTAGAGCTAAGGATCTTGGGAGTTGGAGTTCATATCTGCTGTGATCTGGAAGAGGACAGCTCACAATCTGTTTTTTTTAGCTAAAATTAGCATATTTAAAAAATCAAACTTTTTTGATCCTACAAGATCACTCAGTAAGTAAGTAAGTACATTTTTATTTATATAGAAACTCACAAAGTGCTTCACAAAAGGTAAAATATAAGATAAATCAATAAAACTTTTTAGTTAATTAGAGAAAAATAATAAATTATTGCTGACAGATAGCAACTAAAAAGAAGGGGAAGGTAAAGTAAAATTACAATATCAGCTAAAAACTTTCCTAAAAAGAAGTCTTAAGGAGATTATGTCACCAACAGTGGATTAATGCCCTTAAAATAGGGTAAATATACCTAGTTTTCTTTGTTGGAAGTTGTGTAAACTACTAGCAGAAAATAATTATTTTATGAAAAAGGAAAGAACGGATCTATAAAACTGCCATGAGGCTCTTGTTACTGATGGTTTTGTACGTTTTTTTTCCATTATAATCTGTTTTATTCATGTTTTTCTGCATTGTTTTTCCCGCCACGTTAATTTCAGATTTTTTAAAAGAAAATGAACAGCCTGAGAACATGATGTGTTGACTCAACATGTTTAGTTTCTATCTGCTATATTGAATCATTTGTTGCACATTTTTAAAATACTGAAGAATCCGTTTACTGATAATTAATTGGAGGAAAAGTGTGCACTGATGCACACATGCAGATCTCCCTCCCTCAGAGTGTTTGGGTGTGAGCCACCCATGACCTGATTACTGCCTCTATCAGGCCTCATTATCCCCCCCCCTCATATGTTCTCTGCAAACAGGACTGACCCTGGATCATTTTGTCCAATGATTTCCTAAAACTGCTTCTATTTCAGACTACAACCCACATTTTTAGGGTTTGCAAACATTTTTGGACTTAATGGTTGAATAAAAAAAACTGCTTTTTTGTTTCCTCTTCTCTGCTGTACATAAAAGTCCTTCTGTTGTGGCATGAATTTATCAAAGCACCTTCTGTTTCTAGATTTAGTTTAGGTTTGAGTAAATGTTTCTCGTTGCTTCACAAATGAAGAAGAGAAAGTGTGTTTACATGCAATTATTTTCCAAAGGAATGACTTTAATTATGATGTGGACTCATTGATCCTTCCTGCAGAAATCCATTTCAGTTTGTTCTACTTTCATAATCTTGGGAAAATTTGGCTTGTCTGCGTGCCAGAGGATGATCAGAGTTTGTTGTGGGCATGCAGAGTAAATTACTACCTTTGATCATGGAAATGAAACGCTTGCTCATTTGCACTTTTTGCACAGCTCCATCCCTAAACACAAACACACACATTTTGTGTGTTTGTGTCCAAAACCATTCAATGGTTTCCCACTCACATTTACAATTTTTTTTTCACTTCTTCATTTAAAAGTTACATCTTAAGTCATTATATACATGTTGTGTTGAGATTAAATAAATAAATAAATATGGTAACGGTTTTACCAATGAGATGCTGCTTGGTGTTTGCCTGATTTTCTTTGTAAAGTAACTAATTTGAAAACAATTCTTCAATGTTCAAAATAGCAAAAACAATATTTCACTTTTTTTTTGTCTTTTGTTTATGGACACAAATTTAATTTTTGGGATAGCCAAAGAAAACAAGTTTCTTTTTTTTATAAATTGTCCAATTTAACAATAGTATTCCAAGTATAATTGAGTTTTTTAACTTACTTTTTACAGCAAATATAATAAGCACTTTTAATAATATTTTACATTCTTAGAAATTGTTTCCTCTTTTTAAATAAAAAAAAAAATTGAGGAGAAATATGGAATGAGTTAAAAAGTCATAAAGAACAGAGATGTGCCATAAATGTCATTTTAGGCTTCAAGCAACTCTTAAAATACTGGCCCCCACTGTCTAAAATGTATGACATGTGTATAAAACTGACCTGTTAATAACATTTTATCAATTTAAATTAAATTAGCTGATGAAAAATACTTAATTTTTTGCTTTTTTTCTTTTCCAGGAAAAAACCAGAAACAACAAAATATTTTTTGACTAAAATTGTCTAAATTAGGCCAATAAATACACAAAACATGCAAATCCATCTAAAATATCTACAAGTTGTTCAATAGTAGTAGTAATAATAGTACTACTTGTAATAATATTTTAATTAAAGTGAGAAAGAATAATCTAATTAACAATACATAAATACTATACAAATAAATAAAAAATGACATCACACAATTTAATCAGAACATCA